>NC_056734.1:773215152-773515152 GCF_019279795.1 Protopterus annectens
AAAAACATCATAAAACCAAATAAGAACAATGTTATTTAATAATTTTATATATACTACATGCTACACTAATAAACAATGCCCATTAAATATAAGGTTTCTTAAACAGGGCTTTGAATATAGTCAAGAGGAACCTAAAAGTAAATCTAGGATGTTGTTGTTCATAAATGCATCTAAACTATGAATATATATAAAAACAGAGTTTAACAAAATTTAACAAAATTCATGATTAAAATCTGCAATGCACATAAATACGTATACTTTAAATTAAAATGAAAATAAATACATAATTACATGTATTAAAACTTTGTAAAAAAATATATAATATATATCTATGTTTATTAACATGGACCAAAACATATCGTATTTGCACCATAAGATATGTTACCTTTCTAAGTTTTTTTAGTCTTAAAATACTTTTAAGGGAACACATTTCATTAATACCAGGTAGCCTACACGCATTTGTTCTAAGCTGCCAAATAAGCTCCTTTCTTTCTAATTTCAAACCATCATGACCCACTCTTCCATCAGAAACCAATTGGTCAATAACCCTAAACTTAAAACTATGCCCTGGATAAACAAAGGCATGCCTAGCCAACGCATTCTCTATCTTCTTCGCATTTATGTTATAAATATGCTCTTTTATCCTTTCACATAGTTTTCTATCGGTCTTTCCTATATAAAATGCTTGGCATTGGGTACACTTAGCTAAATAGACCACCTGCCTACTGTTACAATTATATTTTAATCCTGATCTATAATGTTTATTGTTTATAATAAACTTCCCTCAGATCTCGTTTGCCACGCCAGTAATGAGCATCGTGGTCTCCTTCGCTCTGAGCTCAGGGATACTAAGTTTATAAATACTTCTTAGTGTGTCTGAGTTAGTTGTGTCTGAGTTAGTTGTTTCCCTTCTCCCCCACTAGTTTATCGCTTGTTCGTCGGTTAGTTTAAAAAAAAAAAAGTTTTTTTGTGGTAAAACTGTAGAGTAGTTGTTAGGCCTGCCCTTCCCCTACGTGTGTTTTGTGTGGGGGTTTGTAGGTAGTGGTGTTTGGTGCAGGACCATGGCTGATCAGCCAAATTCAGTATTTAAGAAATGCACAGTGTGTGGCCATAAGCTCTCCCTGACTGATGGTCACACTCTGTGTTGTTTGTTTTGGAGTGTCACATGTGTTGACACAATGTGCAATCTGCACTGGGTTCAACCCTAGAGCTCTCAGGGATAGGAAGGCCAAATTGGTAGCTAAAGGCCTTCTTCCTGCATCTATGCTGGAGTCTGCCACATCCTCTGTACCTAGTACTCAACTCCCACCCAGACAGGGACTCAAACTCCCACTTCTTCTGGTGCTGGGTCAGGCAAGGAAAAAGCTACAGTCATAGCGGACAAAGACAGAGAAAGGTGCAAGGAGGATAGGGGCAAGAAAAGGGATAGACCTCACAAGAGATCCCTGGACAGGGAACTCTTCCTTAGTCCCCCTAAGTCCATGAGGCCAGTTTCTCCATGGCTTTGGTCTCCTCGTTTTTCACCGGAGCCGCTGGAACCTTCGGATCCGAGGCCTTCCTCGCTTTCACTGCGCAGACCAGCCAGATCCGAGTCAGAGGCTTCTTCGCGATCGACTCAGAGCTTATCAGACTTAGACATGGACAGGATGATGCGGAGATTTATTCAGACCCAAATACAGATGGGAGTATTTCCAGGCCCCTCTCCCTCCGGAGGAGGGACCTCCATGCCTTTTTTCCACCCCATCTCTCCTTCCCCGATCCGTACTTCGGCTTCGGGGCTCTTGGATCCGAGATTTGTCGGAGCTGGTAGCTCAGCACCGACGGTTCACCCCAACCTAGACTCCGGCTGTTACCTTGTGTTCCTCTGATCCAACTAGTTCGGAGCTGAGTGACTCTTGGAGCCATGGACAGGGAGTCTGACCCGAGGGAATGGATTCTTCGGCTCCGCCTCTTTCGGATCCGACCCATTTCCTCGGACCTCAGGTTACCCTTGCTTCAGCTCCAGTCCCTGTTTCGGATCCTGGGAGGGCTTCTTCCTTGCTGGGTGCCAAGGAGGGGTACGCTGTCCTTCCGCCCTCAAAGTGGTGGAGAGGGTTCTCTCCCAGGGATTGAGACCCCAGCCCATCTCTTCGGATTCCACCCAGACACCTCTGGATTTGGCTATGACTCCCTTCATCCTGTCTCAAGGACTGCCCGTGCCAGAGGATCCCCAGGTTATTTCCCCTGAGGGAACCCCCTGTGGCTCACAAGTCCTCTTCAGAGAGCCCCACTGAAGAGGGTCACCGTAAGCGCAAGTGTAAAAGGAGGCACTTGGACTCCCCTGATTCCCTCACTACGGACACTGACTTAGATGAAGGAGAAGGTTCCCCCAGGTCATCTCCTGAAGACGTCTCCTTCGGATTGATTATGGAGATCCTCTGCCAGAGGGGAGGTTGGTCAGCCCCAAAACCTTCTGGGGATGAGTCAGTGTTCCTGGAGGCCTTTGGCACGGGCCCATCTACTTCCTGGGTGTCTCCACCAGCGGACCCCTTGTGGACCTTATCACCATGCGGGCATGGAAGGAGCCTGACACCGCAGAGCCCATCCCTAAATGCCCCAACAAGATTTTATCTCCCCTGCTGACAGACAACCTTGGTCAAAAGGAGCCCGAGTTGACGCTATGTTGGTCGCAGCAGCCACCAAGAAGGAACTAGCACAGGAGAGTTCCTCAGTCCACCCTCCAGACAAGGAGTCCAGGTCGGTGGATAGGTTTGGGAAGGGCGTTTATTCCTCAGCGACCTTTTCAATCCGTGCTCTGAACTATTTGGCACATGTGATCTGGCTTCAGCGAGACCTTGCATCGGAATTCGCTGAGTCGCCCCCAGAGTCCTTATCGCAGCAGGACAAACAGTTGTTCTCTGTGAGAATGTTTACTCTGAAGTCAGTCTCAAACACATCTTTGCGGCTCCTTTTCCCATGCCACAGAAGGAGCAGCTTCTCAAACGAACCATCGAATAGGCCCCCCCTGACCAGTATGGATCAGGCATCTACTCAAGGTTCTTTTTAGTGCCAAAAAAGATGGGGACCTCAGGCCCATTCTAGACCCATCAACTTTGAACCTGTCTGTAGCCAAATAGAAATTCTGGATGGTCACCCTACAGTCCATTCTACCTTATATCTGAGAGTGCGACTGGATGTGCTCGTTAGACCCTCAGGATGCTTACTATCACATCAAGATCCACAGAAGCTCCAGGAGGTTTCTGCGCTTCCAGCTGGGAGCCAGTCATTTTCAGTTAGTCTTACCCTTCGGTCTCACCACAGCCCCCAGGGTATTCACCAAGGTAATGGCAGTTGTAGCGGCTCACCTGAGGCTTCAGGGTATTCAGGTATTTTCTTACCTGGACGACTGGCTCTTCGCTGCGCCCAACAAGCATCTGCTCTGTCTGGCCCGAGACTACTTTATTCGGTTGGCAGATCTATTGGAGATTACAGTCAGTGTTCAAAAGTCCCAGTTGCAACCAGTACATGTTTTAGACTTCATTGGGGCACAGCTAGACACCTTGCAAATGAAAGTATTCTTAACTCCAGACGGGATCTTACACCTCAGGTGCCACATAGCTCAAATAGCGAACTTCAAGTCTCCAAAGGCGAGTAAGGTTCTCTGGGCACTGGGCTCCATGGCTGCCTCCAAATTGAGTCTCCCTTGTGCGTGCCTTTATATGCAGGATCTTCAGTGGACTCTGGCTGTTCAATGGTCTTGGCTAGACCTGCCCATGGAATTTCCGATCTTGGCTAGACCTGCCCATGGAATTTCCGATCAGGATCAGTCACGTCTGCAGGACGTCCCTTCTTTGGTGGTTAAGTTCACCGGAGATTATAGAAGGACGCCCCTTCATGTCATCTCCAGTCCAAGCCGTACTGACCACGGACACCTCCCAACTTGGGTGGGGGGGGGGCAGTGTTTGGGAAGGACACTCCAAGGCACGTGGTCCAAGTCAGACCAAGTTGCACATAAATGTTCTAGAGATGAGGGCAGTGCTTTTAGCGTTGGAAGCCTTTCACACTGTCCTCACTCTCAGATTGATTGCATTTCAGTCAGACAACATGTCAGTTGTCTGGTATATTAACAAGCAGGGGGGATCCAGATTCTATCCCCTATGTTGCAAGGCCATGAGAGTGTGGGAGTGGGCGATTTCCACCGGTTGGTTTCTGATAGCAACGCACATCCCGGGGTGCTCCAACATTTTAGCGGATAGATTGAGTCTGGCTATTCTGATGCCGTACGAGTGGTCTCTGAAACAGTCAGCGGAGGAGATATTCCTTGCGTGGAGTCAGCCTTGCTGCGATCTCTTCGCATCTCCTTCCAACGCGAAGTGCATTGAGTTCTTCGCTCTGATTCCCTCACCAGGGGAAGCCCCCAGAGATGCTCTAGTCCATGCTTGGCCCCCCGGGCTTCTGTATGCTTACCCACCATTGCCACTCATTACGAAGTTTTTTCAGAAAGCTTGCCGACTGTGGTGCAAAGTTATCCTCATTGTCCCATTCTGGCCTTGTCAGGTTTGGTTCCCATTTCTTTGGTCTCATCTCTTAGCTCCTACGTGGGTTCTGGATCCCTGCCCGGATCTAACCTCCCATCCTTCGAGTGTCTGCCCACCTGACCTGGGCAGCCTCAAGCTGACAGTTTGGTTGCTCCAGTTCCGTTGATCGCCAGGACTCTCGGTCTTTCATCCCCGGTAAAATCCATACTGGTGGCTTCTCTTAAAGATTCCACTGGGAAACTTTATCGCAGTAAATGGAAGCGTTTTTCCATTTGGACCTCACAGAGAAACCTAGATCCCTTTACAGCCCCTGTTCCAGCGGTGTTGGATTTCTTGTCTGGCATTTTTCAGCAAGGAGCTAGCTCCTCCACAGTGAAAGTACAATTGGCAGCCATTTCTAACTTTCATGTTGGTGAAGACAGCATTGCCTTAGCCTCTTCTAGGCTGTGTAAGACTTTTCTTAAAGGCATGTTTCTGTTGCGCCCTCCTGTCAAGGATTCAGTGCCCCCTTGGGACCTTACTTTTGTCCTACATGCATTGGTGGCTCCTCCATTCGAACCTGCAGCATCGGTGGATTTAAAATTTTTATCCTGGAAGACAGCTTACCTAGTCGCCATTACATCTGCTAGGAGGGTTTCTGAGCTTCAAGCTCTGTCTGCCGTGCCTCCTTATTTGGTCTTCCATAAGGATAAGGGTCTCTCTCCGTACTAATCCTTCCTTCTTACCTAAAGTGGCTTCTGAAGCAAACATAAACCAGTCATTTAATCTGCCTGTTTTCTTTCCTAATTTCCAGAACAAGGGTGAATACAAACTTTATTTGTTAGATGTTTATTTATTTATTATTTTATTTATTTGCAGTTGGTTTACCAGGATAGTCCATTGGGCCTAGAAGAACCCATTTTCAATGGAGTCCTGGGGAGAAAAGCTCCAAAAACAAAACAATAATTACAAACAAAATTACAATCAAAGCTTTTGTTACAGTATGTACAAAAGTACTAGTAGAAACATTGCATTTAAACATACAGTTTCTAAAGTAAAAATGACAATAAAAGTTTTGGTTATACTAATTATAGATAAAGTATTTCATTTAACAGAGACAATTTCTGCGATAAAAAGTGTCATCATTGTAAATCTAGAGTAGTTTTCACATGGATTGATTCCTGCCAAAACCATGTATGGTTAGTATGTTGATGTTCATGGACGCACTGCAACAACTTTCATATGACAGATAAATGAGTACGCAGAGTAGGTAGATCTAGGACGGGAGATGAGCAGTTGGGATTCAGATCAGGATGTATCACAACTTACCCAATGTTTGCAGTGAGACAGATAGTTGAGAGGAATCTAGAGATGAGAAGAGTCCAAGTGACTGTTCTTACATTTGAAGAAATCATTTGACAAGGTCCCAAGGAGATGATTTGGGCAGTCCTGTGGTGGTTTGAAGTCCAAAAAACAGAAGATAAGATTAGTGCAAACAATGTACAGGGGACCCAAATACTGAAGTATGAACAGTGTTCAGTCTAACTAAGGGGTTCCCTGTGGGATTGGGTGTGCAGCAGGGTTCATTTATGTGCCCACTGCTTTTCATACTAGTGATGGGCTACATTAGCAAACAGGTTGATGGGGGATAGATCAACAAAGTTGTATTTATTTATTGACAAAAAGGGGCAGAATGGAAGTTTAAAGTGTAAACTATATAGTTATGAGAGAAAGAAGGTTAGCAGTGCAAGTTATGTAGGGTGGCAACTAGAGCATTCCCATTGGGAGGCTAGGTATGAATGAAGAGTTTTTTTGAAGGTAGAGTTAGTAGGGGTAACACAAATGGATGATGGTAGGGAGTTCCAGAGTCGTGCCAGACGAAAGGATAGAAGGTATTTGCCTGGTGGACGAGCTGGTTTGTGTATTTCAAGAAGATTTTGGTTGTTATACCTTAGTACTCTGTTGGGTAGATGCATTTTAAAGGCAGAGGAAAGGAAGGGACAGATTGAGGGGTTGAAAATAAGCTTGTGGGCCAGAGTGAGTTGGGTATAGATAAGGTGGTTGGGTAGTTCTAGCCAATTTAGTTTGTGGAGAGAGGAACAATGGTGAGTAGAGGACCTCTGGCTAGTGGTGAACTTGGCGATTTTGTTGTAACAACATGAGAGTTGATTTTTCAGAGATAATTGTAGATTAGTTAGGAGTGGAGATCCATAGAGAAGGGAGGGGATGAGAAAGGATGTAGAGAGGGTGAGTTTAGTGGAGTGTGTAAGATAATGGTATTGACGGTAGAGCATACCTAATTTTTGATGGGTTTTTTTGATGTTTAGTTGTATGTGGGAATTAAATTTGAGCTGATTGTCAATTTGGACACCAAGTAGCTTGGTCTCTGATACCAGTTCCAGAGTTGTGTTGTTTTGACTAGAAATACAGAAGGTGTTTGTGTTGAGAGGGGTGGCTTTTGAGGGAGTGAATGCCATTAATTTGGTTTTAGAAGCATTGAGTGCGAAGTGATTATTTTTCATCCATTGTTCAGTGGTTGAAAAAGCCTTGAGTTAGCTTTAGAAGTAAAGGGGTTGAAGTGGCAGAGCAAATAATAGTTGAGTCGTCTGCATATTGAATGATGTTTGAGAATGGGATGGAGTTGCGGAAGTCATTAATAAAGATGTTGAAGAGGAGGGGGCCTAATATTGAACCTTGTGGAACACCAGTTGGGGTATTAAGGAATGAGGAGGTGGCCTTTTTCCATTTTACTGCTTGATGTCTGTTGGATAAGTAACTGGAGAATCAGTTCAGAGAGGAAAGAGATAGGTTAAGCTTAGAGAGTTTAGCTAGAAGAAGGTTATGGGAGATGGTGTCAAAGGCCTTAGAAAGATCCAGTAGAAGGGTAGAAACAATATGACCAGAGTCTCTGGCTTTATTTACTGTTTCCAGGAAGGAGAGGAGGGCTGTCCTAGTACTTTGGCCTGGTCTGAAGCCATGTTGTGTGGGAGTTAGTAGGTTGTTATCAATGAGGTATGGTAGGAGTTGTAGTTGGATACACTTTTCAAGGGGTTTGCAGATGGGAGACAGGATAGCGATGGGACGAAAGTTGGAGACATTGTTATTGTTACCTCCTTTATGTAAAGGTATGATAAAAGCCTTTTTCCAGATATGGGGATCTGTGCTTTCATGGATAGAGCGGTTGATTAAAATACTAATGGGGTAGGCAATGGCTTCAGCAGCTATGCTGAGGAATTGTGAAGGAATATTATCGGGAGCATTTGAACCAGACTTCAGTTTTAGAAGGAGTTTTTTTATGGTAGAAGTGGGAATGGGTTTTAGTGAGAAATGTGGAGAGTGGGGGGAAGGGGATATTTGGAGGTGGGAGAGATGAGGAGAGAGGGAGAGTGGAGTGGGTGGTGAAGGTTGTAGAATTGGAAGTTGGGATAGGTAGTGAACTAGTGTTGGAAGGTGGAAGGTAAGAAGATGAGAGTGGGGCTGGTTTGGAGGGAGTGGAGATGTCGGAGAAAGATGAGGTTAGTTTGGAAATAGAATCGATGAAGAAGGAGTTAAACTGAGTAGCCAGGTCTATGTCGAGAGCGTTTGGATCGGGTGTGGGGGTGTCTGGTTTACTGGGATTAAGGAGAGTGGAGATACTTTTCCAGAATTTTTGAGGGTTTGTTTTATTGTTGTTTTGGAGTAAGGAGAAGTAGTTTCGTCTGTCATTGGTGATGTTTCTTTACTTTGATTTGAAGTGTTTTGTATTCGTTGTAGATGAGGGGGGTTTTATTTTTATGGTAATGGGTCCAGAGTTTGTCTCTTTGCCGCATTGTAGCAAGTGTATTTTTTGTAAGCCATGGGGCAGTTTTGGTTTTTATTCTTTTTGTTCTTAGGGGAGCATGATGGTTTAAGAGGTTTAAGAAGGTAGTGTTGAAATGGGTGACTGCATTATCTAGAGGAAGTGTTTTTAGAGTATTCCAATTTATTGCCTTTAGAGAGTTAATGAAAGCTGTAGGGTTAAAGTTTTTTAGGTTACGAGTAGTAATGAAGTTATGAGTATGAAGAAGGGGTGAAGGGAGACGGTGTGTAAATGTGGGTAAGTGATCACTAAGAGGATCAGGAAGAGTACCACTGTTAGAGAAGTAGTGGAGGGGAGAGACTAGGATCCAGTCAAGGATACTGCCATTGGGCAGATTTTTTGAGGGGCGGGTTGTAGAATTGATGAGCTGAGAGAATTTGTAGAGGTTAATGTTAAGTGGGTTTGAGGGAGACTGAATGGAGGCCCAATTTATATTCATGTCTCCTAGGATTATAGTTTTGTTGCTGATGTTAGTGGAGAGCCAGACGAGGATGTCTTCGAGTGTAGAAATATTATCACCAGGAGGGATGTAGATGGAGGCTATACATATATGCTTGAGCTTGTTGATTTGTAGTAGTGTTATTAGTAATTCAGCATTGTTAAAGTGGGGAGTGGGTTTATTATAGGGAGTAACTGATAGTGAGGATGAGTATAGTAGAGCTATACCACCCCCTTTTTTATGAGCTCTGTCTTTTCTAATAATAGAATAGTTGGGTGGGATTATTTCAGAGTCTTTTATGTGGGGTTTTAACCATGTTTCAGAGATGGATAGGATGTCAGGTTTGTTGTGTGTGAGCCAGGCATGCAGGTTTGGAATTTTGTTGACTATGCTTTGGGAGTTTAGAGCAGTAAATAATATGGACTTGTTAGTTTTTGAGGCGGGGGGACCTGGGTTAGGATGGATATCTCCTGATTGTAGACTGGTAATTGTGTATAGGGTGAAGTTAGGGAGGTAACTTGAGAGTTTAGAGTATGCATTGGACTCTATTATGATACTGGAAGACTTTCTAGTAATTATGGGAGTGAAATATCTATGTGAGGTAAGTTTATATTGAAAAAGTAGATGGGTATTTATAGGATATAGGTGTGGTGAAATTGGGGTGTGTGAGTGTTGGAGAGGTATGTTCAGATGGTTAGTTGTGTGGAAGGATTGGGAATAATAGATAATATTGGGATGGGTAAGGTGGAAGATATAGGAACTCAGTAGGAGTGATAGTAGTAGAAAGGAGATGTATATAGGTTTTTCAAGCATAATGTAATGAGGTTGTTAAGAGTTATGTAGTTACTAAGCTGTTTGAAAATGCAAGAGTGATATTTGTTTTGGAGCAGGCAAGGATTATAAAATTGAAGAAAGTAGTGGGGAACAGAGTATTGTTTGTGGTGGTGGTTTTGGGGTGTTTATTAGTGAAGTGATTAGAGGTGAGAGTGGGTGGGGTAAGGGAAGTAATTAGAGGTGAGAGTGGGTGGGGTAAGGGAATGGGCGATTCCAGGAAGAGAGAGTTTGATTGGATAATTTGGGTGGTGGATGCGATTTGTAGAAGATAACGATAGAGGTGCTGGGGGCGGGTGTTATTTGGGGGCAGGGTAGGGGAGCGGAGTGAGCCCGTAGGGCGAACGGAGCGGGTTCAGCCAAGGAAGGCAAGGGAAGATCAAGAACCTATCAGTGGAGTGAGGATTCCACATAACGCCAAACGATAACTTAATCTAGTGACACAGACTGGTAGGACATCACGGTGCATGAGATGTACATAAGCGTATACATGTACATAAGCGCTGACAATACACAACTAAAACGATACACCAACTATAAAAAACATAAAAGACGCCAAAAGATGGCAGGAGTTTAGCGCTTTCAACCAGCTTAACTGGTCTTCTTCAGAACTAGTTAAAAATGCATTCCATCCTGTTTAAATAAATTCATTGGCGCCAAAAATTTCTGTTCTTAAAGGTACAGTGTGATGCGAGTTCCACTTCTATTATAAAGATAAAAGCAACCCCAACAACCATAATATACTGAATATTTGCAAAACAATCATAAACCATGAATATAAAAATAAACAGTTTTTTGAAATATTAAAAATAGATATGATAAGTATTCACCAAATATACTAGAAAAGTATTCTAAAAACTTCACTATCCGTAGGAAAAATTAAAATGTATAAATAAATGTTGATGACATCTAGATGAATGCGAATCCGCAATATAAATATATATAAAATCTTACACTGAATTCTACGTTCATAGTGAGCTGTTCAGTAGCTGGTCTATTACATATACTATAATATATCAAAACATTTTCATCCATGTTCCATTCCACTGATAAAAACTACCCGAAAAAATATGTGTGTAGTGGAAGAACTTGGGTGAAATTGATTTATTGACAAGGTCATGTGTGAAAAATATATATATATTACCATGAAAGTTCTTTTCTGTAACATCAACTCGAAAGAGAGTATGTAAACGTATAAATTATATAGTATAAATTATATAGTAATATATGAGGGACATCAAAACAGCTGAAAAAGTGATTAAAAAAGAGAAATGTGTATAAAATTTATATTGGATGTATATAAAATTTATATAAAATTTAATTGTAATACCCTTCTATCAATATTAATTATACAGTGATGTATAAAAAGCAATGTTTGTCTAAAAATATATATTAAAAAAATAAATAAAAAAATAACATCAACTGATACATCAAAGAAATAGTAAATGTATCATGTTGAACATAAGCCAAACAATGAGACACAATCAGTTGTCACCGTCATATAATGCAGCCATATTCCTAAAACAACAAAGATTTAATGGATATACTATCGTTTAACCCTGGTGGACTGGTGGCGTCAAGAAAAAATTTGCCACCATGTTTCTCTGAATGCTAGTAATCCCTTAATATCTCCTCCCCTGGGATCATTAAGAATAACTTCTAATATAACAAATTTAAATGTGTGTTCTTCTCCAAATAACTCTACGTGTCTGTACAGTGCGTTTGTTGTATCCTTGGTCTTAATGCTATATATGTGATTGTAGATACGTTTTTTCAGGCAACGTTCTGTTCTGCCAACATAAAATGCTGTGCAGACCTCACACTTAGCTAAATAAATAACTTGTTTCGTATTGCAGTTGCCCTCCTTGCAAACAGTTAAGCTCTTATGTCCATTGTGTAGTGAGATTTTATCCTCCGTTGACATATATTTGCAATAGTTGCAGAATCCACATTTTCTGCTTCTAGCACTCCTGGGTACGTTCGTTTTTTTTGCCTTTGTGATATTCTAATAATTTTTTCAAATTTTGTCCCATCCTGTAAACAAATTTCGGTTTAGTATCTAAGACTTTGACCAAACCCGGTTCAGTACTGATCAGGTACAAAAACTTGTAGATGATTTTCTTGATATTATCAACCCCTCGATTGTAAGGCACAATATAAGCTCTATGGAACCCGGAGCTAACACCATCATTGTTCAGGATAGGATTAGTCTGGATTTCACCCGAGCCTAATAAAGGTTTGTATTTTGTGCCCCAGTTGTCAATAATATAGGACACATCATCCATCATATCTAAGGGGTACCCTCTTTGAGAAAAAAGTTGTTTAATGTGTGTAAGTTCTCTTTGCATTTCATCGAATTCTGATACCATTCTGGCTGCACGAATGCATTGACCCTTAAAAACGTTGTACTTGACGTTTGGAGGATGACAGCTAGTGTAATTGAGATAATTGGTGGAAAAAGTGGATTTCCTATGTATTTTGGAGCTCACTTTACCTTCATCATGTGTTATATACGTGTCTAAATAGGGCTAGCCTTTCGGATCAATAGAATGTGTGAATTTCAAATATTCACTGCCGTTGTTAATAAACTCCATGAATTCTAATAATTTCTCTTCACCACCTTGCCATAGAATGTAGATATCATCCAAGAACCTTGAATAGTATTTAACATTCGCATAATATTTACTCCTGAATAACACATTATCCTCCCAATTCAACATAACCAGATTGGCATAAATGGGGTCACGCGCTGCCCCCATTGCCACACGTCTGGTTTGTCTAAAGAGCTCGCCTTTAAAGTATATAAAATTATTCTCTAATACTAAGGACATCATTTCAGATATCAAGCATATAGTGTCCCATTCTAAGTCTGTGTGTCTCATCAAACTGTTGGTAAATGCTTCCAACCCTTCCACTTTAGGGATGCATGAAAAAAGATCTATCACATCTATTGTGACTATAACTGTGGAGCAACCATTTCCAATGACGTGCACTGGATACTTTGAAAGAAAACACCAAGAGTCTTTCACCATATGTGAAATAATAGTGTAGACATTTTTTAATTTTATATCAATAAATTTCCCCATTTGAAAAGTTTTAGAGTAACTACCCGATACAATAGGTCTCAATGGGGGGGTCTTTTGTATCCTTATGTGTCTTAGGAATGCCTACCATAGTAGCTACCTTGGGATGTGTTACCCTGATAAAATTGTATATTTCGTCCATGATTCTTCCATCTAATAAATATTCCTCAACATGATATTCTTCAAAATTTTTTGATATATTATAGTATATGTAACAGACCAGCCACTGAACAGCTCACTATGAACGTAGAATTCAGTGTAAGATTTTATATATATTTATATTGCGGATTCGCATTCATCTAGATGTCATCAACATTTATTTATACATTTAAATTTTTCCTACGGATAGTGAAGTTTTTAGAATACTTTTCTAGTATATTTGGTGAATACTTATATCTATTTTTAATATTTCAAAAAACTGTTTATTTTTATATTCATGGTTTATGATTGTTTTGCAAATATTCAGTATATTATGGTTGTTGGGGTTGCTTTTATCTTTATAATAGAAGTGGAACTCGCATCACACTGTACCTTTAAGAACAGAAATTTTTGGCGCCAATGAATTTATTTAAACAGGATGGAATGCATTTTTAACTAGTTCTGAAGAAGACCAGTTAAGCTGGTTGAAAGCGCTAAACTCCTGCCATCTTTTGGCGTCTTTTATGTTTTTTATAGTTGGTGTATCGTTTTAGTTGTTGTGTATTGTCAGCGCTTATGTACATGTATACGCTTATGTACATCTCATGCACCGTGATGTCCTACCAGTCTGTGTCACTAGATTAAGTTATCGTTTGGCGTTACGTGGATTCAATAAACCGTTTTGAAGTGTTTTATCGCTGTGGTTACTGGGATCTCAACGCTTATTGGTGGAACCGGAGTTTTTTGTGGTGATTCGTTATACCTTTTTCATTATTCTGGAGTGAGGATTGCAACAGGTAAGTACAGGGGACAGGGGTAGTTGGATAGAGTGGGCTACAGTGGATTAAGAGAGGAAAGTAAGATTAGGGCTTTGGTGTTTTAAGGGGAAGAAGGTAAAGATTAAACAGAATACAAGAGAGTTATTAGGGTGGAAATAGATTAGTGGGGAGAGGGTGCCATCTAGTGGCCAGATGCTGAGATGCAACTGTGCTCCACCGAGGCTATCTAAGAAGTAGATTGAATAAGGAGAGGAGGAAGAGGGCAGTGTAGATCAAGGGAGCTAGGAGAGGAGGAAGGATGGCTGTACAGAAAGTAGAGGAAGGGTTCATCGACAACTTCGCTTCTGTCTTCATAGAACAAAATCATTCCGCAAGTCTGACCAGTTGTTCGTTTCCTTTTCCAAATCCTTCTTGGGAAAAGCTATTTCTAAGGTTTCTTTGGCCAGATGGATCACTCTGCATTTCGCATGTCTACAAAGCAAAAGGTTTATCTCCTCTTTGTATTGTTAAAGCTCACTCTACCAGGTCCATGGTGACTTCTGCTGCTTTTTGGCCTAGGGTTCCTTTGGATGACATTTGTGCAGCAGCGACCTGGACCAATTCACATACCTTCATTTCCCATTACAAATTAGACCCAATTTCTAGGGGTAGAGCATCCTTTGGCTCTGCGGTGCTCAGGAATATCCTTCCATAAGGGCCTCCCAGGATTGGAGTAGCTGGGGACTCTGTCCCACAGGTTGCAGACAAATTGAAGTTAACTACTTCAGATAAAGTTTGTACTCACCGTAACATTCCATCTGAGTAGTTATACGTCATTTTTCTGCAACTTTCCCTCCCTCTGTCCCCCGGACCTTGTCCTGTCTATTTACAGGTTTGGTTTATTGGGCTGAGTTGCTTATGTATTTAGTTGCAGCAAACCCGATCTGAGGGAAGGTAGGAGATGGTAGTGCATTATGGGTAGGGGAGGAGCTCGGAGCTTGGAGCAGATGCTAGAAAAAAAGTTGCCGGCTCGGATCCGATATGGATCCGAATACCCATAGGTTGCAGAAAAATGAGGTATAACTACTCAGATGGAACGTTATGATGAGTACATAACTTCTTTTTTCCCCTCCTAGCTTCCAAACTTCCACAGGAATACCATCTATTCCTCAGGACTTTCCTGTAGATTGGTTATAAATAGACATTTGATTCTCATCCCTTCCTATCCTGTTAGTAATTGAGCCTCATCTACCTGTAGCTTTGGCATATTTAATTCTTTCGTAAACATTTCCATCAGTACCTTTTCTTGATTTCCACATTTCTCTGCTTTATACAAATTTTCATAAAATTTCCGAAATATTTCTAATACTTCCACAGGGTATCTTCCTTGTTATAGGCTCCTTAAGCTTGGTGACTGCCCTTTTCACTTTTTGTTGCCTGAGTTGTGCTAGAAATTTTTGTGCTCTAGAGTTATTAGCAAAAAAACAGTTGCTTAACAGCAGTCTTCCTAAACTCATGCATATTACCGAGGTAATCCCTTATTTTCTGTTAGTATTCTACAGTTGCTCCTTTTCAAATTCTGAGAGAGTCCCCTTAATTTGCAATACTTTAACATTTGTCAAGCCATCTAAATAATTCTTGTTATTGTTCAGCCACATCTCCCTTTCTTTTATTTACAACCTAGTTTTAAACTGCACTTTAATTTTATCCCACTCCTTAGCTATGTTTTCAGAAGATAAATCTGTCTTCTCTAGTAGCTCCTGATTAATTTCACAACCAATTCCTTAAATTCCTCTCTTTTCAACCGGTAGGTGGGAAAGCACCAATGTCTTATTTTCATTTCATTACTTTGCGTTTTTGTTATTATTGGTGCATGATCTAAAATAGTGATTGGGTGCGTTTCAAGACCTTCAGTTAAATGCACATGTTCCTGTGAGAGAGAAAATCTATCTAGCCCTAGCCCAGTTTTTGTATCTCGGTGAGTAATATATAAATTCACTCCGAACTCTTAGTACTGAATTCATATCTTCCATACCAAATATTTTCATAAATTTTTTCAAAAATCTACCCTCCCTTCTTATATTTTCCTTTCTAGATCCTGCAGACTGATCTTCACTGTTGCAAACCAAATTCCATTCTCCACCTATAAGTAATATTCCGTGATGAAAGCTGATCATTTCTCCCAGAATTTTCTTAAGCTCCATTATAGCAGTTTTAGGGGGGATGTAAATGCATGCCAGTGTAATCCTCCTCCTCCCTAGCCAGTAGCCTTTAGCACTATGTATCTTACATTAATATATTTTTTCTTCCACTGTTGGAGCTCCTTAAGTACTCCTCTTTTCCTGCCACAAATATTCCTCTGAATAACCATCCTGAAAACCTTTCTTTATCAAATTCACATGTTCAGTTCTTTCCAGGTGTGTCTCCTGTACCATAGCCATTTGCACTCACATTTTTTAATATAGTTCACTACTATTTCTTTTTTATATTTATCTGTAAGACCAATTTGATTGAAAGACATTACAGAAAGCATCATTTTCTCCTATAGTTATTCCTGCTTTTTATATGTAGCTGCTCTTTTGCTAAATGTCCAGTTCCAACTTTTATGTTACATGTATATAGTGTTTGGTAGGTTGGTCTTTTATACAATTTTCATGTCGTATCCATTTGTGCCTATGTCACATCTTGCATAACTTTTTTTTTTGAAAGCCCTCAACTAGAACAAACAACCCCCCCCCCAAAAAAAAAGCCTTCCTAAAGCCTCTGAACTTTACAGTAATGCACAAAACTATGTACATCTTCATGTACTGAAGTTTTTGCTCCTAATTAAACGTAAGTTCTAAGTTGATAGCTACACAGACAGGTTAAAGATAACCAAAAAGAAAGGTTAGTCATGCTAAGATGCATGGTACATCCTGTGCTATTAGTAAGTGCTATTTGATTTTTTATATCTATGTAACTCTCCTAGTTGAGAAAACACATGAATGCTTTTAGTCAACTCTTTTGCCGAGCCATTTTTCTTTATCTTATGCCAAGAGTACCTTGTTTTTCAGAAAAAAAGCCTTACAGTATTCAGTATTCTTTTTCATTTACATGCTTTGTAATAACCTTGTTACTGGATAACACCTAGGGTTTTTACCCAGTCATTTCCCTATGCAAGCATGGGAAAAAGCACACTGATTTTTCTTTTGTCATAATCTCTTAACTAGACCCTTCCTTTCTCCCTCCATCTCCTCCACTCCTCATTGTTTTTTCATTACATTGCTTACATTTCTCAAAACTGGATAAAGAAAAAGAGAGAAAGGTGAACAAGAAAAAAACAAAAACACCTGTTTATATTAGTATCCCCATTGCATTTAAAAAAACCTGAGAGAACTTTACTTCAGGTCTGTTTTTTTGCTATCTTTAAAGTTGTCACACCTGGGAAAACCCCCGATTGTTTTCAGGGAACATTATGTCCTAGTCAATTTCTCTGTTCTTCTTTCTTCATTTCCTGCAGCCAACCCCCTTCCACCAGACTGTCCCCAGTTTCTCTTTATCATATTGCCTCAATGGAGGCATGAAGAGCAGCTGCAGAATAGCTACTTTATATACATATTTGCAAGTGCTAGGGGAAAAAAAACGTATAATATTCAGTATTCTTTCATTTACATGCTCTCTGTTTTAAAACAAAGGTCCTTAATCAGTCATTTCCCCATGCAATAATGAAAAAAGCACATTAACTTGAACTCTGTCATGCCCCCTTAACCAAGCTTCCTTTTTTTTTTTTGTTAATTGTTACATTGCGTATGTTTTTCAAAACTGCACAAAAAGAAAAAGAAAAGGGGAGAAAAATAAAAAGGGTCTATATTAGATATTTGAACGTTTAAAAGTTCAAATCACTAAAGAACGAACTTTAGTGATCGAACTTTTAAAAGTTCAAATATCTATAAAAACAATATTTAAAAAAAAAAGAAAAAGTAAAGGGTTTAAGCAGGGGGGCAAGCCCCCCTGCCCCTCCCCTACACCCCCACTACTGAAATATACCAACTCCGAGATCACACTTCAGTGTGCTGCAGTGCGGAAACGGAAAATTTCCCATTTCCTAGACTGTAGCGCAATCTTGGAATTGTTATATTTATGTAGCTGGGGGTATTGTGGGCGCAAACCCCCACGTGGGGGGTGCAGGAGTGCTTACACCCTTTAGTTTTTCTTTTTTTTTTTTAATTTTTATATATATTCGAACTTTTAAAAGTTCGATCACTAAAGTTCATTCTTTAGTGATTCGAACTTTTAAACATTCGAATATCTAATATAGACCCAAATAAAAACACCTGTTTACAATCTCCATTACACCAAAAGCAGCATGCAAAGAAAACTATGTAACACAGATGCAATACTATAAAGAAACAAAAGTGTTTTCTTTGCTTAGTTAGCATTCTTCCCTCCCTTCCCCTCTCCAAAGCATTTTTCTGAACATTAATGACATGAAGTAGGGCATATACTCGAGTCCCCCACTGGGTAAAGAAATTTTAAAGAAGTCCAATGTTTCCAGATTTTATTGTGCTGTCATATTTCACAAATATAATGAATGCTTTGTAATCTCGCGTTGTTGCTGTTCTTCTCCATCACCCAAATCCTGTCTCTGCTTCATTTCCAACGTACTCTCGATCCTTCTGGTTAACTCTCGTGCTCCCTTCCTTCTGTCCAACATTTTCCGTTGAAAGACTGTAAAAGGTTTTACAGGTGCAGTCTCTCTGTGGTCTTTATTACCAGAGGAGCGATAAGCCGAATCTCCTCCAGTTTTTGTTGGACAGACTTTTGTATTTCCGCCTTTTGTTTGTCCAGGGAAGAGAATACCTTGAAGACGGCTGGATACAGCAGTTTGAATCTCACACCTGCATCTCTGGATTCTCTGACCAGAGTGATGAATTTACTTCTTTTTTTTTCTGGTGTATAATGAATAATCATTCTCCACAAACACTCTATTCTCACCTGCTTTTAATATTTTGTTCTACTGCCAAAGTTTTGAGAAAATCAGTTATTTCTGCTGGTAGGATTGCATCCTTACGATTAAAGGTCTGCTTTCTTATAGCTAGAATTTGGAGCATACACACGATGTACCCATTCAAGTACAAGTCCTGCTCTGGAATACCAGTCCATTTGCTTATTTGTGCTTCCATAAATGTAATGTCTGTTCCTTCCAGCTTCTCCAGCTGAAAATCTCAAGTTTTCCTTGCATGCTGTGTCCTCTAATTCTATTATTTTTGAAACATCTCTTCCTGAGCAGTCTCATATTCAGCCAGCCTTTTCTTCATTTCGACCTCTGATTTTTGCAACTTTATCATCTCATCTGAATATCTGTTTAAAGCTTCTTCCAGCCGTTTGTTGTTTGTGTTAATGTACTCTATCAATGTTTTGTTTATTTTAACCAGGTCGGTATGCAGTTGTCTTATCATCATGTAGGTTATTGGAAGTCATGTCTGAAGGTTGCATTACTTTTTGATGAACAGCTGCAGAACTCCCCCTAGTCAGTGTTTCTTCCTCACTTTTTGAAGCCGATTCTTTTCCAGGTCTTCTGTATTTATTTATTCCTGGCATCCAGGCAGTGTACTTACTAGCCAGTTACTGAAATTCACCCATAAACATACTGGCCTTCTCTGCTGAGTTTGTTTTCACACTGGGAGAGCTAAAAACAAGCTGTTACTCACTGTACAGCCATCTTGGAACTCATCATGTTACTCCTTTCATCACACTTTTTGATCTCCTCTGCAGCGGATGGTTTAAAAACTAAATGTCTATCCAAAGGCAAATTTAAAATCTCATTTTAACATCATCTGTGAGGTTCTGAGAGTGTTATCATTTATTTATTGGCATTTGTTTACTGGGATAATCCACTAGGCCAAGAAGAACCCATTGTCAGTGGTGACCCGGAGAGAAAAGCTCCATGAAGAGACATAATAAACTGTACAATGTAAAGGTAAAACTGTATACATAGCAGCGTGGTAGAATTTGTAATGACATAGTACAAAACTATAAGAAAGTAGTCCAAAAAGTATTTAAAGTAACACAGTACATGCTATAACAAAATGGTTTAAAAAATATAATTAGCATAGCAGTATTTGCAGTACCAATGGCCAAAGCTCTGACAGAAGTAACAGAGTCATACAAACACTGTAAACAATGAGTAGTGACTTATGCAATAGAAAAAAAAAAACTAATTTATTTAAAGCAGGTTTTTTTCCATACAAAAAGAAATTGCAGATAAAACATTCCGACAGTCAGAACAGACTTTATTAACATATGAGCATAAGAATTCAAAGTTCTGAAACTCAAAGTTGCAGAAGTATACACCCCCCCCCCTTTAATTTTTCCCATCCTTATCAGAAACAGTAAGATTGAAATTAACTTAAGTGTTTAGAAGCAGTGGGGTTGACTAAAGCTATACTGCATAAGAACAAGGAACTTCATACATCCTGTCTGCCGCCTTAGGGACAGATGGCTGAATGTCAGGAAAATTGCGGGTAGTAGCACACATCCTCTAAAGCAGACATGAGAAATGAGTGTAGGTTGTGGAAATTCCTTCTGTAACAACTTAGTATTTTCTGATGGACTGAGAAGCCACATTGATGTCCATCTATTCTACTCTTGCAATATTCCTAATATGAGGGATTCCCCATCAGGGGCAGCCTGATGTCTGGCCAGTATACCAAAGCTTTTTACTACTTAAGGTATACATAGGGCATAAAAGTGATATCTAGATGTACCAACCTCAGAACTTCTCTGCTGCCCGTCCGAATGCCATCTTCGATCGTCAGTCTGTTTGCTCAAGATGTTTTCTGGTATATCAAGCAGTTCAGATAAGTGCCAGTTGGGGGTTTCTTATTTAATATTGCTTTTTGCTGTGGGGTTTTTGTTTGTCATCCAGAAAAGGCGAATGCCAGTGTGGAAAACAAATTCCATATAAAGATAATCATGAGCAGTGCTTGTTTTCCTTAGGGCCTACTCACAATCACAAAACTTGCAGTATTTTTCAGGCTTTTGTGCCTAAGACTTTACAAAGTCATCTTTCTTTCTTGCTATTTACTTGTAAAATCAGCATCAATTTGTAGTCCTGATGAGTCTTCACAGAAGAGAAAGGCCAAAAAATAAAACAATGTTTGACTCTTCTGCTGCACCTCCTACATCAGATGTTTCTCTCGAGGCTGATCAAATCCTGGAGGTTCGCCCGGTTCTGGGGTCTGTTTCAGAGGCTGCCATGGATCCGAAAACAGAAATACCCTCTGAGGCATTGCAGACATCCGTTTTGGATGGTCAGGGGGAACTCGAAGTGACTAGCAGAACTTTACCCAGGGCTAATTTAATGCCCTTATGGCTTTGAAGCCTCCTTTGGGTGTCTCTGTCCCTGCTTCTCCTTGGACATTTTCCCCTCAAAAGAGAGTTACAGATCAGGATTCTTCTGATGAGGTGCTTTCTTTGGGTGAGGAATCCTTGATCTGTTCCCCCCAGATTCATTCCCCTGTACAGTATGCATCTCCAGAAAAGGAATTTACTAGTGCAGAATCTTCTATTGAGGAGATTACTTTTGGAGATGGGGGTATTTCAAGTGGGATTGCTCCCAAGTTTCTGATGTGTAAAAGACATATGAGCTCCTACAAATGGAGTCTCCTTCACCATCTGCTGTTCCTCCAGTTTTGCCTGCTTTACTGGATGCTTTCATTTCAGCATCTCAGGTCCCAAATTCTCAACCCCCTGCTCCTAAGAAGGTTGACCATTTTTACAGTGTGCCTGAAGATTGCAAATTTCTTTACAAGTGTCCATCTGCTTACCCTTCAGTGGTTTCTGTAGCTTCAAATAAGCCTTCTGAGTTACTGCCCAGTACTAAACTTCTCCCCTCAGATAAGGAAAGCAGGACTATGGAAAGACTGAGAAAGAAGGTCTGTACTTCTGCCACCATTGCATTTTGCGCTATTAATTACCAAACTCATAGGACTAAATATGTTTTGGCTCTTCTTTCCCAGGCTACTCAAGCTATTTCTGACCTCCCAGATTCTCAGGGGAAATCTTCAGCTTTGTCTTTGTTAGTGGCTTCCTCTCAGGTAGCGTGCCATTTTGTCAAGTGCAGCTATGATGCAGCAGAAGCTTCATATAGGGTTGCTGCTTCAGGATCTGTATTGAGGAGCAGTTCCTGGCTAAGGCTTCAACTCCTGCCAGATGACATAAAAGCTAAGTTGGTAGATGCTCCCCTGGATAACAGTGGTTTGTTTGGTACTGCTGCTTTAAGTCCTTGCAGGAGAAAGGTAAGGAGTTACAGGAAAAGGAATTATCCTTCCAAACCATCTTTTGTTCGAAGACGTGCCTGTCCTCCTAAAAGTAAGAAAATGGGTAGGAGGGCTCCTCCGACTAAGACTACTGAGGCTTCTCCTGGTCAAAAACTGCCTTTTCCTGACAAGCCTGGTAGTATCTGACTATCAACATTTCTCTCAGCCTCATTCATCTTTCCCTTCGTCTTTCTCTGTCTCTTCCACTTTGGACAAACATAACACAAGACTCGTGGGTTCTTTCCATAATTCAGCAAGGGTATTTCATGATTTGGAAATCCCTTCTTCCCTTCATGGGCATTCCTCAGCCACCTCGGGAAAAGTTAATTTATTCCCAGAGGTACTTCAAGAACTGTTAAATCGGGGAACTATTCCAGAGGTTCCACAGGATGAGAAGGGAAAAGGGTTTTATTCAAGAATGTTTCTGGTACCCAGAAAGGAGGGTCTTTGGAGACCCATTTTGAATCTCTCACACCTAAATTCCTTCCTGAAGATTCCTTCTTTTCACGTGTTGTCTCTTCAGACCTTGTTTGTTTTACTTCTCTCTCAGGTTTTCATGGTTTCTCTGAATATCAAAGATGCTTACCTTCACATTCCTATTCATCCCTTTTTCAGGAAATTTTTACATTTCTCTGCTTCCTGACATTTTCAGTTTTCTGCTTTGCCCTTTGGCCTTTCTACTGCCCCAAGGGTCTTCACCAAATGCCTAGCTCCTGAGATTGCTTTCTGCCGGATTCAAGGGATCCAAGTATTTCCTTACCTGGATGATCTCCTTTTTCAGGCATCCTCACCAGAGACTTTACCGCAAAATCTTCACTTTGCCATTACTCTCTTGCAAAGTCTGGGGTTCACAATAAACTTCAAAAGGTCCTCTCAAACCCCTTCTCAGTCATGTTTTCCTAGGGTGCAGTATTCAGACAGTGCTTTTTAAATCTCATTTCATTCTTTCAAACTCTTCTTCCTCTGATGTCTGTCACAGCCAGAGAGTTTCTGAGACTTCTGGGATTTATGGCATCCACCATTCCTATTTGATCTCTAGCCAGACTCCACATGAGGAAATTTCTGTGGCTTGTGAAATCAATGTGGCAACAACATGCGAATCCCCTTGAATTTAAAGTGCTGCCTTTTCCCTGTCTAAAGAAACTTCATTTGTAGGTTCAGCAGTTGTGTCTGAAGCCAGGCGTTCCCTTCCATCCACCTCTTTCATCTCAAGAACAGTTCAGGTGTCTCAGAGGTAGGTTGGGGGGAGCAGCCTTTGGGACAATGAAAGTACAAGGGGGTCTGATTTCCTGCTTAGCAGGAGCAAGCACATCAACACCAAAGAGATGAGTGCTTCTGCTGGCACTTCAGGCCTTCCATCCTCTTTTCTCCACAGGGTCTCTCAAAGTGTTTACAGACAACAACACAGTGCTGTGGTATGTAAACAAACGGGGGAGCAGAATCTTACCATGAGTGCAAGCCTGCAAAGAAAGTATCATGCAACTCTTTAGGCAGTTTATATTCCCTCCGTTCAAAACTTTGGCAGACACACTGAGCAAGTCCTTAACCCAATCCCAGGAATGGATGCTTCACAGGTATGTGTGTCTGGACAGTGTCCAAAAGTGGGGTACTCCTCAAATAGGTCTGTTTGCCTCCCACCAGAGTCCCAAGTCCTCTGGTTTGGAAGGTGGACACCCTCTCATTTTCTTGGAAGGAGTTGTTTCTTTATGCACCCCCCTTCCTCTCATTCTGAAAGTTCTGTTCAAGATTCAATAAGACAAATCCAAAATGTTGCTGGTGACTCCCTTTTGGTGAAGACAGCATTGGTTCCCTCCTCTTCTGCATTTAGCCAAGAGCAATCATCACAAGTTACCTCACAGGGTGGACATACTCATACAAGGCGAAGATCCTTAATCCATTCCCACCTGTCCAATCTTCAACTGACTCTGTGGGTGATAGAGTTCTAATTCCTTACAGACACCTTTTCCTTGAGGACTTGCTTAGGGTTCTACAGGAGGCCAGAAAACCCAATACTAGGAAATCCTATATATCCAAATGGAAGAGGTTTTCTGTCTGGTGTCTTTCACGTAACCAGGATCCACACTCTGTGGATGTTTCTGTGGTTCTTTCTTTCTTATGTGAATTGCTCAGTGCTGGATTGGCTTATTCCTCTGTTAAGTCCCACCTATTAGCTATCTCTGCTTGTCTGCCTTTATCCTCCTCTTTTAGCTTTTAGGTTTGAGGCAAAACAATTTTTAAAAAGCATCCTTCACATCAGACCTCCCAGGAAGCCTGTTCCTCCTCTTTGGGATCTTAATTTTACTTTGGAAATATTGACTCTGGCTCCCTTTGAGCCTGCGGCTTCAGCTTCCTTGCAACACTGTTCTTGGAAAATTATTTTGTTGTTAGCCCTTACTTCAACCAGACGTATGTCTGAACTTCAAGCCCTTATGGCTTGTCCTCCTCATTTTTTTTTCTTTCATAAGCACAGGGTGTCCTTTTGCACTAATTTTTTATGCCCAAGGTCGTGGATGAGTTGTCACTTAATCTATTAATTTGCCTACTTTTCTCCCTTCTCCACAGTCTGCTTGCAAGAAGATACTACACACCTTGGATGTGCATAGATAACTCAGATTTTATTTGGATAAGACTAAGGTTATCAGGAAGTCTGATCAGCTTTTTGTTTCTTTTCATCCCAGGTGTTTGGGATTGGCTGTTTCCAAGCAGACAATTTCATCTTGGATTTTAAAGCTATTTCATTTTATGTTTCTCATGGAAAGGCCCTTCCTTCTTCTGTTAAGGCTCATTCCACTAGGGCTGTGGCTTCTTCTGGTGCTTTTTTAAAGGGTTTGGACACCAATTCCATTGTTGAGGCAGCTACCTGGACGTCTGTGCATATTTTCACCAAACACTACAAGTAAGTTGGATGGGATTTTTGGAGCTAGAGCTGGTTTTGCTAGGGTTATCCTTCAAGGATTTGTAGAGAGCTCTACTTGTCCTTCCTCCTCCCAAGTTTCTTGAGCTTTGGCACACTCCATCATGTTAGGAATACTGCAGTGCTAGAATCGAAGACATAGTATGGTTGTGTAAAATCTATAACAATAGATGTCCTTCTCTTCACTGTTGCATTATTCAACCCTTTCTCCTATCCCCTGGTATTTTAACATCTTCTGGATGTACTCTCTACCTCCCACTTTCCCTTTGGCTGGCATTCCAGCTGGGGCATTCAGTTCTGAGGATGGTATGCCCTACGTACATGAGGAGTATATGTACGACATATCTTATAGTAAAAGGCTTTGGTATACTGGCCGGACATCAGGACACCCTCGGCAGGGAATCCCTTGTGTTAAGAATACTGCAACAGTGAAGTGAAGGACATCTATCGATATGGTAAGACTTTACACAGCTATACTTTCTCCCACTAAAGACATTGGCACATTCTAGTAAGCATCTCAGAGAGAGAAACTCCCACAGGAAGAATCAGAAATCTGAGGTAAAAACCCTACATCTGTCCTTTCATATTCCTATTCAGGTTCAGAGTCTTGAATCGTTTCAGGAAAAGAGGTATCCTCCTCTATTTTTCAAAACACTAGTTTACAAGAAGGAACAATAGCTTGAATTAAACTCTGAATCAAACATTCAAACCTCTGCTGTTATGGTAAGTTTGCTTACACACTACTATACTTTCTGCGTTTATAAGACTAAAGACATTAGAAAAACTGAACTGCTTTTGGTTTCTTTCCAGGAAAGCAAGTTGGGCATCCTGGTTGCTATGCAGGCAATTTCCAGTTGGATTTCAAAAGCAATCTCCTTTGGTTATTCACACCATGACAAATCCTTATCTTCACCAGTGAAAGCACACTTCACCAGAGCAGTATCCCCTCTGGTGCCTTCAAGGTCATTGACTCCAGACCCAGTCTGGAAGCAGCCACCTGGTCCTCTGTACACAGCTTCAATAAACACTACACAGCAGATGCCTTTTCTAGATCGAGGAGTTCTTTTGTCAGATCCGTACTATTTGAAATGGTGGACAGCTCTCCTCTCCCCATTCCATCTACCCTTTCCAACCTTTAAGCTGTGGGAATCACCCATTAGTATTGGAATACTGCAACAGTGGTATAGTGAAGGATATAGTACAATTCTGTAACAGCTTTACCATAACAGTAAATGTTCTACTAATCACTGTCATGGTATTGCATCCTTCCCTCTTTCTTCCTTGTGGTTTGTATTTACCTCTAAGCACTTTGTGGACCGAGGGCTGAGCAGTTACTACTCCCCTCCTTTAGATGACCTTTTTTTTTCTCTCTCTCACTTGGGCTGTCGTGTGTCTCTTGGCTTTAAGTATGATGAGGATCTTACACTCCTCTGATTGCTTATGTACCCGTAGGCCCGTGGGCTTAGGTCATATGCCGTATGTAGAAGCATATGGAAAGTTTTTGGCTTTGGTTTTTGGCATCTGGTTACCTTGGCAAGACAACACATCAGTATTGGAATACTGCAACAATGGTCAGAAGGCCATCTAGTGTTAAGTTGTTACACAACTGTACTATGCACATGTGTAATAATAAAAGGGAGATAGTGTATTGGTTTTATATCCAAGTAAAGTCTTGATATTCACATTCCATGTCATACAGAGTTTGGGTCCTATAGGTCTGAAAGACCTGTTGCAACCCTGTGTCCTGGGTAGCCATTTTTTAATGAATATCTGTATTAAATTGCAATGAAAACAGTAACGTGTACACAAGCATTAAAATAAAAAACATAGTAACATTTTTTTCATGCACTGTACACATTTCCTTTTTAATTGTTTATGTTAAGTTGTCAATCTCACCTTCATTCTTGCTGGATGGGTTCGGAGCCGAACCTCGGCTCCGACTCTGCCTATACTAAAGCTCGAGAGCTAATTTTACCAGCTCGAGGCAACCCTATATCCCATGATGCTAGGCGGTAACTACCCAAATCTCGTTTGCCGCTTTCGCTAGCGAGGTGCTCTTTTTACCGACTCACAGGTTAGTGAATAATTTTCAGAAAAATCTTAGTTTTCTTTTTCCCCTAATATAGTAAAATATATTTCTAAATAGGCTAGTTTTTCGGTTATTTTAAATTTTTAGTTCCTATATTTATCCCTTATCCCAGTCATACTCCCCACCCTAGGTTAGGCCTTAGGCCCTTCCGTTTTATTCTTAGTTCCCTCACAGGGATTCTTAGCTGTGTGAGTGTACCTTTAGTATCCCTGTATCCCTATCTGTTTGAGTGTGTGTGTGTGTGTGTGTGTGTGTGTTGTTTTTTTTCTGTCTTTACAATTGTTGTTTTCCTTTCGACAGCAATATGTCGAAGGAGACAAAGGTCTCATGCTTCAAGAAGTGTGACTCGTGCTGTCAGAAGATGTCTCTGACAGACGGTCACACTTCTTGTGTTTATTGCTTGGGACCCCTGCACCTGCAGGACTCTTGCTCGGTGTGCCATGCATTCAGCCCAAGAGTCCTGCAGGAACGCAGGAATAAGTTGATCCTGAGGGGCTTATTAAAGCCCGAAGGTTCCCCGGCTAAGTCCATGCCGGGGAAGCCTTCGAAGTCACCTAAACTGTCGGCTACGAGCTCTAAGTCTTCGGATGGTGGCTCACCTTCTGTGACACTATCGGCTCCGGCTGGAGCCGATACCTCTGTATCGCAGCTGCCTGCATCGGCTCCGGCCGGAGCCAATGCCTCTAAGACTCTATCTTCAAAGTCGGCTCCGGCTGGAGCCAACGTGTCTACGGCTCCATCAGCTCCATCAACCTTGATGTCCTCCACACACAAGAGGTCCAGATATCCATCTCTGGAATCTATCCATTCGGCTCCGAGGTCACCTTTACTCTCTGAGCGGAGCCATCTGAGCCATTCCTCTCGGTCTTCCAGGCTTTTCGACCATGACCTTGAGAGGATGGTAAGCAGACTATTAAAGTCTCAGGCACTGGCCCAAATGCTTCACAGCCCATCTCATCAGACAGCGGCTACGTCCATACAACATACTATTCCTCCTTCGACTCTGCCCCAGTGTTCGGAGCCGTGACCATTGTGACTTCAGAGCCGATACCTCCCCCTTCGGCTCCCTCGTCTGCTCCGATCTCGTCCATGGTGCCATCCTTGGAGGGATCCGGGCGCTTGGACTCTCTCGCCGACTCCGAGGGGCCGAGTGACATTGGACCCTTGTCTGACCCTGTTCTCCCTCTCGGAGCGTCGGCGTCGGTGAGTTCGGCCCCAACATCGGCTTCGGAGCCGTCCCTGTAGGTGCCGGCTGAGGTTCCTAGCTCTTCAGAGCGGGAGCTCTCTAGCCTGCCTGATAGGGGCACCTTCAAGGTCATGAGCGTACTGGTCCCAGTGCCAGCTCTATGGTCAGCTCCATCAGCTCCTCCCACTGTAGTGCCTGCTGAGATCGCTTCCCACTCGCCCCCGGCCACAGAGATCCAACGCCTCAGGTTTCCCCATTGGGAATATCCTCCTCTTCCGAGGTTTCTCCTGATCCATCAGGTGAACCCCCGCATAAGAGGACATGTAAGAGGAAGCATGTGGACTCCCCTGAGCCCGTCACATCTGACACCGACTTGGATGAGTCGGAAGGATCCCCAAGGTCCCCCTCTGAGGATGTCTCCTTCTCTGACATCCTTGAAATCCTTAAACAGAGGGGGAACTGGTCTTCCCTTAATCCTTCCGAGGACGAGTCGGTTTACCTGGAGGCTTTTGGTTCTTGACCCTCCACCTCCTAGGTGTCTCCGCCCTTCGACCCCCTTATGGAAGTGGTGGCGCGGAAGGCATAGACAGCCCCTGATTCGATGGAACCCACCCCACGGAGGCCTTCCAAATTTATAACAGCCCCTTCTGATGAGCAATTTTTATCTAAAGGTGTCCCAGTTGATGCCATGATGGTGGCGGTAGCCACCAAGAAGGAACTGGCTGATCCTTCAGTGCCTATCCATCTGCCTAATAAGGAATCTAGGACAATGGATAGGTACGGCAAGCGGATGTTCTCATCAGCGACCTTTGCCATGCGGTGGCTGAATTACTTATGCCACTTCACCCGTCTTCAAAGAGACTTTCTTAAAGAACTGGGTGAGGTCCTACAGGATCCATCAGCTGCTGGGTCTCAGGACAAAATTAACTCACAGCTAGGAACCCTGAATTCCAATCTCAACTCCTCCATGCGGCTTATTTTGTATGCAGCCGATGGGGCGAGTAGGGCCGCAGGCACAGGTGTGGCTTTGAGGCGTCACGCCTGGATGCGGCTTTGCAACTTCGCAGACCCCTTCAAGGCGTCTTTCACTAACTCCCCCTTTGATGGTTCAGTGTTGTTTGGACCTCAAGTGAAAGATACTTTGACCAGATGCGAACAAGATGGCAAGACTGTTTCTGCCATAGGAGTCCGTTTTTCAACCCCATCTAGACCATATCCTAAGGGTCAAAAGGGTGGAAAAATGTGGTTCCGCAAATCACAAGGAGTCACGCCTGACGCAAGAGGTCAGTTCACCCCTAGAGGCAGAGGGGGGGAACAACAACAACAGACGCCGTCCAAGAGGCAGAGGGGGTCTGCAGAATCAGGGTAGCAGAGAAACCCTCTCTGACAAAACCTTCCAGCATCCCTGAGGCGCTGCCCGACTGTCCACCTTTGGAGGCAGTCGGGGGAAAGTTATCGCTGTACCCACAAGCCTGGCTCTCCCTCACTCAAGACAAATGGGTGCAGTCGATCATATCCGAGGGTTACAAAATCCCCTTTATTCAAACCCCAACAATTCAAATGGGGTCTCTTCCAGACGTTCCACCCAGTCTAAGGGAACAAGCAGCACTAGAAATATCAAAACTGCTAAAAAAGAGAGCCATCCAGCCAGTCCCAGCAGACCAACTAGGATCCGGAGTCTACTCAAAGTTCTTTTTGTTACCAAAAAAAACAGGTGACTGGAGGCCAATATTGGATCTCAGCAAACTAAACAAGTTTGTAAAAAGAACGAGGTTCCGGATGGTCACGCTTCAGTCCATTTTGCTCCTTCTGGGCAAGGACAATTGGATGTGCTCAGTGGACCTTCAGGATGCGTACTATCACATCAAAATGCACAGGTGCTCCAGAAGGTTTCTCCGCTTCCGGCTGGGAGCCAGTCACTACCAGTTCAGAGCCCCCTGCCCTTTGGTCTCACTACAGCCCCCCGAGTGTTCACCAAATGTATGGCAGCAGTTACGGCTCACCTGAGACGTCAAGGATTCCAGGTGTTTCCATATCTAGACGACTGGCTCCTCACTGCCACCACCAGGCATCAACTTCTTCTAGCCAGAGATTACACCATTCACATTTGCAAAGAGCTAGGCATCTCTCTAAATTTAGAAAAGTCTGCCTTGTCAGTCTATTACCTTCATAGGCGCCACCTTGGACACCGTTCAGCTCTCAGCAAAGTTAACAGAGCAGAGGGTCTTGGATATTCAAAATCATGTTCACCTCCTCCTTCAGAGCAACAAAATTCAGGCCAGGTATGTTCTGAAAGTATTAGGTCTCATAGCGGCAGCCATCACGCTGCTTCCCCTTGCCCACTTTTACATGCGGCTTCTTCAATGGATGCTTTTCTCCCAGTGGTCCTTCCAACAGCTCCCTATGACACACAAGATCTTAATAACTCTATCTTGCAGAAAACATCTATCTTGGTGGATGGTCTCCCCTCAAGTCCATCAAGGCAGACCATTTACTCCCCCCCCCCCCCCAGTCGCCACAGTCACAACGGACGCCTCCCTGATTGGGGGGAGGGGGACATTTTCAGGGCAGGACAGTCCATGGCACATGGCAACCCTTCGAATGTCACTTGCACATAAACGTCCTGGAGATGAGAGCAGTGCTTTTGACGTTGCAAGCCCTCCAAGACTCTCTTCCCCTGGGGACTATTGCAATTCAGACGGACAACATGTCCGTAGTATGGTATATCAACAAGCAGGGCGGAACCAAGTCCTATCCCCTGTGTCGAGAAGCACTCAGACTCTGGCAATGGGTGATCTCTTCTCAGCGGTTTCTGATAGCAACGCACATCCCCGGGAAGTCCAACGTCATAGCGGACAGGCTGAGCAGAGCTATTCTCATGTCCCACGAGTGGTCTCTCAAGCAATCAGTGACGGACGAAATTTTTCGGAAGTGGGGGTTTCCTTGCTGCAATCTTTTTGCAACACTACAAAACAGTAAGTGCCTCGACTTCTTCACTCTCTTCCCCCTTCCAGGCCATCCCCCCAGAGGCGCTCTAGTCCACGATTGGCCTCTGGGACTTCTATACGCTTTTCCCCCCTTTCCATTAATCACACAGATAATTCAGAAAGCTACAGCCTTGAGAGCCAAGATGATCCTCATTGCCCCTTATTGGCCTCGACAGATATGGTTCCCTTTCCTGCATCGCTATCTTTTGGAGCAGCCTTGGCCTCTGGATCCAGTGCCAGATCTTTTGGCCCATCAGTCAGGGCAGCTGCACCAATCCCTCCAATCTCTCAACCTCACAGCTTGGTTGCTCCACTTACGTCCCTAGCCAGGCTTCCAATGATTTCAAATTCTGTCCGGGATATTATTGTAGCTTCCCTTAAGTCTTCCACCAGAAGGATCTTAGCTAGTAAATGGCAACGTTTTTCCTTTTGGGCAAAGGCTAGGAACATAGAGCCCTTCACTGCTCCAATACACTCGGTCTTGGATTTCCTAGCTGAAATCTTTCATTCAGGATCTTCTTCCTCCACAGTAAAAGTTTAGCTAGCAGCCATTTCAAATTTTCACATAGGCTTGTCGGACTCCAGTATCATGTCCCATAAGTTTTGCAAGGCATTTCTCAGAGGTATCTTTTTAATCAGGCCCCCGATCAAAGACCCCCCACCACAGTGGGATTTAAACTTAGTTTTAGCATCCTTGATTCTCCCTCCCTTTGAACCTGCGGCCTCCTGTTCATTGAAGTTACTTTCCTGGAAGACACTCTTCCTAATCACCATTACATCTGCTAGGAGACTATCTGAACTTCATGCCCTCTGCATTCGTCCTCCTTATTTAGTGTTCCATAAAGACAGAGTTTCTCTAAGAACTAACCCGTCTTTTTTACCCAAGGTGGCTTCTCAGACAAATTTAAATCAATCTATTGATCTTCCAGTTTTCTTCCCTAATTATTCAAACAAGGTGGAGCAAAAACTACATTGTCTGGACGTTCATCGTCAACTCCGTTACTATCTGGACAGAACTAAACAAATCAGGAAATCTGATCAACTATTCTTATCTTATGCAGAAAGTAGAAAGGGCCTTCCGGTATCCAAGGTGACCCTGTCTAGGTGGCTGTCTTCTGTGATTACCTATATTTATCAACTCAGAGGTAAAGAATTGACTACTAGGCCAAGAGCCCATTCAACCAGAGCATTAGCCACATCAGCAGCCTTTCAAGCTAGAGTGCCAATAGACACTATCTGTGCGGCAGCCACTTGGGCCTCTCCTCATACCTTTGTTACACATTAAAAATTGGACATGGCCTCCAGAAACAGGGCAAATTTTGGTTCCACCGTTCTCAAGAGTCTGTTCGAATGAGCCACCCAGGATGAAGGTGCTAGGGACGCGGTCCCATCCAGCAAGAATGAAGGCGAGATGGACAACTTAACATTGAGAAGTTATGTACCTGCCGTAACGTTCCATGTTAGTTGTCTTCTCTCGCCTTCTTTCTTGTGTCCCGCCCACCGTCCCCCTAGCCTGGACAGACCAAAAGGTTTTTCCCCTTCTTCCAAGGGACCTTATCTTGCACTATTCCAAGTCCAGACAGTTGGTCCTGGGGTAGATGCAGCTTCAGGTAGTGATATTTGGGGAGTTCTCCTTTTTCCTCCTCCACCTCAGAGGGGAGACTGAATTGGCTGTTATTTCTCAGCTACCAAACGAGATCTGGGTAGTTACCGCCTAGCATCATGGAATATAGGGTTGTCTCGAGCCGGTAAAATTAGCTCTCGAGCTTTAGTATAGGCCGAGTCGGAGCCAAGGTTCGGCTCCGAACCCATCCAGCAAGAAAGCAGGAGAGAGAAGACAACTAACATGGAATGTTATGGTAGGTACATAACTTTTCATTCACTTCTATGTTGCATACATTTTTCAGTTCCTTCTATAAACCTAAACCTCCTGAACATTATCCTTCCTGTATTGCTCCCACAGACTCCATTTACTTCTAATGTAATTTGTTCTTTTTTCTAAGGATCCCGCCTCTAGCTCTTTTCTGTCCTTTACAATATGCTGTACTTCTATTACAGTTGGCCTAGATTTTGATCTCTATTTTATAGTAATTTTTTGGCAACCAATTGCAGTAAACCTGGGCCTTACTCTGCCTAGGCAGTTCAGAGCCAGTTACGATGTGCTTTCCCATCATTTATGTCAAAAAAGCTCTTTAGAGAATTTTTAAAATTTGGCACCTCATTACATTTGCGGAACACATGTTCCCAATTATCTCTTACCCATTGCGTCTCCATCATCTGCTATCTACCTGACATTTGCTTGGGGTCTAAAAATATCTGTACAAATCTTCCAAGCAAAACTCCTCAGCATTCTGAACTTTGTTTCATACTTGGGAGGCATACATGTGTTTTTCCATTGATTTCCTGGGTAAAATGCCATCTGATGTTATTAATCTTCATTTATTCCTTACCGATGGGGTGTCTTGTTCTATCCTCGGAACCAAATCGGCCTTATAAGCCAAAAAAACTCTTGAGCTTAACCATATTGCCCCTGTCCCTGTTACCTCGGATCTTGTTTGCTGCATAGATATCGAAACGTGTCAAGCCATCTCTCAGCTAAGTGATTTCAAATTCTTTTATTAAAACCCTTTTTAGTTTTTTCTCCTCCATCTATAATCTTTTCCTTTCAGTATTCGTCGCTAGAGTTTCTACAACTGTTTGAGTGCCTTTTCCCCTTTTTTCTTACCAATTTTGATACTCTTAGTACCATCACTGGTACAGGCCTTTCCTCCCTCTGTTTCTCCTAGCCTCTGAGGTAATTCTTGATACCATTGTTGGTATTCCCTTTCCCCCTTTTCTTCTATTTCTTTTCTGTATATTCTTCTGTCTATCCAGATTTAAAAAAAAAAGTCCCTTTATACATTTTCCTGTTTTTCGATAGTGTGTGTGTTTATCTTGTTTACTTCTACACTACTATTGGATAGTCTTGTTCCGCTATGTCTGAAAAGAAGGGAACCAACAGGATTCAAGCAATGCGACCAGTATGGTCGTAAAATGGCAAACTCTGACACCCATCTCTCTTGCGTTTACTGCCTGGGTGTTTCGCACTTGTCTGTACAACCGCTGTGTGAAATTTGTAAAGGATTTAGTGCTCACACTTTAAATGATAGGAAAAGTAAGTTACTCCTCAAGGGTCTTCTAAAAACTCCTTTTTCGGAGTCTATTTCTTGGTCGGAGGGCTCACCCCCTCCTAAGAAGGAACATAAACGAAGGAGCCATTTCATTCCTTCTTCTCCTCGTGGCACTGACTCAAAATCTTCGGAACCGAAGGCAAAGATTCCGAAATTGGCACCAAAAACCTCTGCACCAGGGTCTCAATCCCCTTCCATGATGCCATCCCCGGTTCCAGGACCTCGTCTATCCAGCTTGGGACCTCCCATGGTAACATTGTCTCAAGCACCAGCCACGGTACTGATAATGACCACTGTACTGTCCATGTGTTCAGTTACTGCCTCAGCTCCGATCTTCCTTTTGGCACCAAATATAGTACTCCCAACTCCAGTCACTTCCTTCCTCCCTGTACATATCACTGGTCTCGAGACCACGGTGTCATAAGGAGAAACAGTCCCTCGGACCCGATATTCCTCCATGGCAGATCTCTTTTTTGGACAACAGTGCAGCCCCTTCTTGGAATGGCCTGACTCTCCATCGGGGATATCAACCCGCTCCTCCAGGATCCTCTTGGAATTTGAGATGGTGAGACTTGTGGATCAGCTCCTGCCAACCAGAGGAATCACAACCCCTTCCAAACTCTCCCTCCTACCCGGCGCCGAGGTTTTTTTTTTACACAGACTCCTCCTTCAATGTCTTTGCAGGTATCGAAGCTCCTGACACAGACGCCTATCCCGGTTTCAGCTTCTTCGGTTCCACTGGTAGACCTGACCTCGGCTCCGGAGCCAACCCTTTGGCCATCGACTCGTTCGGAGCCAAGCGATCCTTAGGATCGTGACTGGGCTGTCAGCGCCGTGACCCCTAGTATGGCGCCGTCCACTATGGTTCTTGTTGTCTTGGCAGTACCAAGTCCTCTTAGGGCTCCTTCCCTCGGAGTGGACTCATTGGAGTGGGGTGTGTCTCCGGTCCCAAGGTAGTCTTCTGTTCCGGGCTCCCATCCCTCTTCGAGTGGGCCAGCTTTCCAGGTGATGGAGAGGACCCTTGCCTCCACAGGCACACAGATGGTTCCCTCGGCATTGGAGTACCATATATGCTCCCCTCTGGAATGCAGCTGACACAGTCCACCACATCACATAAGAGCCTCAAGATACCCTACCACAGTGCAACCTCTCTTCACATGTCCCCACTGAGGAGGTACCACGTAAGAGATTGTGCAAGAAGAAGCACATGGGCTCCCCCAAAGAGTCCCTCACTGAAGATATGGACTATGATGAAGGGGAGGGGTCCCCACGGTCGCCCTCTGAGGATGTTTCCTTTGGAGACGTGCTAAAAATTTTAAAACCGCAGGGAGGCTGGATGCCCACCAACCTCTCCTCTGAGGAGTCTGTATTCTTGCAGGCTTTTCGTTCTCGACCCTCTTCTTCTTGGGTCACCCCGCCTGCAGGCGAACTAGTCCAGCTCGTTGTGCAGCATGCATGAAAGAGTCCTGATACCATTGAACCAATCTCCTGGAGACCAGACAAAATTCTATCCCCGCCGGAAGAAAGTCCACACTGGCCCAAAGGCGTGTATTGGTAGATGCTGTGGTTGTGGCAGCAGCCACTAGGAAAGAGCTCGTCAAGGAGTGCCATACTGTCCATCCCTCAAACAGGGAGTCTTGGGCGATGGGCAGATTAGAGAAGTGTGTGTTTGCCTCATCGACCTTTGCCATTTGGTCCTTGAATTACTTGGCACACTTTACCAGGCTCCAGAGAGATTTAATCTCAGAACTCTCGGGAACCTTAATAGGAGCAGTCTCTGACAAGGTACGTGACAAAGTTGCCTCACAGCTTGCAACCCTGGAATCTATATCTGACTCGTCCATGTGTGACCGAAGGGGCGGCTATAGCAATGGGTTCGGGCATTGTCATGAGATGTCAAGCCTGGATGCGCCTTTGTGATTTTTGCAGACCCTTTTAAGTCTTTCTTTCTCAACGTTCCAGTAGAAGCTTCTTCTGTCTTTGGCTCGAAAGTGAAAGACATGTTAGTCAGGTGTGGAAAGGACAGCAAGACCCTGTCTGCCGTGGGCGTACGTTTTTCCATCCCCAGCAATCCTACTCATCTGGAAGGTGCCCCTACAGAGGCAGAGGGGGTCCACATAATCAGGGATCCAGAGATTCTATCTCTAGACAGCCCTATCAACGATCCTGAAGAGCAGCCCGATTGCTTAACTCTGGAAGCAGTCGAGGGAGACATTTCTCTCTACACCACTTAGCCTGATGAATGATAACCACAGATTCTTGGGTGCAGAAGATAATTGCCAGAGGTCACCACATACCCTTCAATATTTACCCAAGACCACTAAGGCACATTCCCGACGTTCCACCCAGTCAAAGGGAAGCAGCAGCTCAAGAAATACAAAAGCTGCTCCAAAAAAGTCATCCAAGCAGTCCCACCAGACCAAATAGAATCCGGATTTTACTCAAAAGTTCTTTTTAGTGCCAAAAAAGACAGGGGACTGGAGGCCAATCTTGGACCTCAGCATCCTAAACAAATTTGTCGTTCAAGCAAAATTCCGGATGGTCACGGTTCAGTCTGTCCTACCCTTCCTAGAGAAAGACAATTGGATGTGCTCAGTTAGATTTTCAGGATGTGTATTACCACATAAAAATGGACAAATGCTCCAGAGGATTCCTCCGCTTCCAGCTGGGAGCCAATCACTACCAATTTCGAGCGTTCCCCTTTGGTCTCTCTACGGCCCCCAGAGTGTTCACCAAATGCATGGCAGTGGTAACAGCTCACTTGAGATTGTAAGGATTCCGGGTGTTTCCATATCTAGACAGTTGGCTCCTTACCGCCTCCACCAAGCATCTTCCGGTTGCAGCCCTACATTATACCCTAAACCTAGCAAATTCCTTGGGGATCTCCATAAACAAGGAGAAATGCAAGTTAATTCCTTCTCAGACTTCAGAATTCATAGGAGCAACTTTCCATACTCAATCTTGCCTAGTCTCCCTCCTCACAGACTGGAAAGATTGACATCACAACTCCGGGCGATATTCTCTCGAAACAAAGTTTCAGTTCGGGCAGTTTTCCAATTACTCGGATCAATGGCAGCATCAATAACAATAGATGTTCATTGTGTTTCACTGTTGCAGTCATTACAATTGGGTTATCCTGCTGGCAGGCTACCTGCAGTCGGCCTGAATTCCAAAGTCTAGGTCTGGCGTCGGTTGCTGTCGCCTCCTCCCTGACATCAGTGCACCAGGGGTATGAAATATGCAGCCAGCACCATTTTCTTCAGTCTTTCTTGCTGCGCGGTGCCTGAAGCAAAAGCAGTTCGCAAGTGCAGGTCGGCCGACTCCTGAGATTTTCGTGGTCAAATTTCAGATCCGAAGTCTTCATTAAAAGCTAAGTACCCTGTTGGGGAAACTTTTTTCTTGCTCCAGACCGATGTCAGAAAAAGTTAATTGTATTTCTTGCAGGAAGCAAATACCTCATAAGGACTTCTCCTTGCCTAGGCCGTGATCACGATGTTGCTAATTGTCAGTTTTGTGCTAGATTTAACCAACGCACTATTAAGCGTCAGTACGATTTTGCATTTCAGTATTTTGGCAGAAGATTTAATTACACAATGTCGTCGGATAGCCATCCAACTATCACAATTCAAAAGAAACGCAAAGAAAAGGACAGGCATCCGAGGTCCAAAACTGACGACGAGGCTTCTCCTAAGTCGCCGGTTCTCAGTGAGGCGCTTTCGCAGACCCTGACGCTCTCTACTTTAGAGCCGCAGGCCGCTTCTGACTCCCACGTGGAGCCGACTAGGCTGCTGGAAACTCAAGGTTTTGGAACCTCGGAAACTATTCCCTCAGATGGGTCCGGAGCCTCTGAGCAGGCATTGACTTCTGAGGGTGTTTTCAGGCCTACAGTTATATGTTAAGACAACTTCAGCTTTAAAGGCAAAGACTAAAGCACCTCTATAGACAAAGAAACAAGTACAACAGCACCAACATTGCCCCAGTTCTCCATGCCTAAAAAACAGATGCTCAAAATGGCCGAAGACCTAATTACTTTGATCAGGGGTTCCCATCCCCTCCTGATAAGAGGTCTAGGCAAGAGATAGAATATGAATCTTCGGATCAGATTTCCATTTCTTCTGATTCCTCTTCTGATCAGGAATACTCTGTTCCTCCCTATGAGGATTCTGATGCTGAAGAATCTATCCCTTCAGCCTCTCCTCCTGAGGACTATTCTTTTGGGGAAACTCTGCATACCATGAGGGAGCATTTCCACTGAGAGAGCCAAGATTATTCAGAATCTAAGAAAAGGATCAGAGACTTCCTTTTACTACCTCAGCACAGGCCTCTTGCTATTCCACCTGTGTTAGACATTGTAGATGATGTATTTTCAGAGTCCAGTCTGACTCCTGACTCTTTACCTCCAGCTCCTGTTAAGCCAGACAGATACTACAGGGTTCCTGATTCGCATAAATTTCTTTTTAAGAACCCTGATGCTGACCCAGAAACATCTCTCAGGGTCCCAAAGGGGTCAAGGGCTTCCACTGCAAAAAATCCTACCCCCTCTGACAGGGATTCTAGGGCACTGGATAGATGGGGAAAAAAGCTTTACACTTCTGCTACCTTGGCTATAAGGGCTTTAAATTGTCGGTTTCATATGTTTAAATATCAGCAATATATTATGTCACTGCTTAAACAGAAAATGTTGATAAATTCTGAATGTGCAGAAAACAAAGAAATGCAGGATTTATTGCATGCAGCTGAACAAGTGGGAAAGCATACTTTGCAATGTGGTTTTGATTCTCTGGAGGTCTCCTGCAGGGCTGCTGTTACGGGTTCTGTCATTAGGAGGCATGCTTGGTTAAAGGAACGGAATCTGTCTGATCATGTTAAAGCAAAATCATTAGATGCTCCATTGCAGCATGATATCTTGTTTGATGTTAAAGCAGAAGAGGTGTTGAAGAAAATGGAGGACAAAGCTAAATCTATGCAAACAGTCAAGGATTTCTTACAGGTACAGCCTCCAAGATTTAGCAGGCACTGGCCTACAAAGAACTGGTCCTTTCCAGTGTCAGACAGACCACAAAGAGGCAGATACAGACGCCGTAGAGGCAGATCCCAGCCACAAGGCTCATACAGGTCTAAACAATGGGGTACAAATCACAGCCATACAGGAAACAGTCCCAATGACTTCCCCCTGCCTGCGCCAAGCACTTATCTTCTGGCAGCACCTTTAGGGGGAAAACTAGCACTTTTTTCTCAAAATTGGCACGTAATAACCCAGGACAAATGGGTCTTGGATTTAGTGTCACAAAGCTACAGGTTTCACTTTCACACCCTGCCAAGGGCAAACGGTTTGCCAGACCTGCCAAAAAATCGATGGGCAGAGGCACAAAAGCAAGTGTCATCCCTCATGGACATGAGGGTCATTCAGCAAGTACCACAGCAAGAGCAGGAACAAGGATTTTACTCAAGACTGTTCTTTGTGCCCAGAAAGCACAAAGCCTGGAGACCAATACTGGACCTATCTATTCTAAACACATATCTGGATATTCCAAGATTCAAAATGTTGACTCTGCAGCAGCTTCTGCCCAAGCTGGGCAAGAAGGCTTGGCTTGTGACTTTAGACCTAAAAGAGGCATACCTGCATGTCCCAATCAGACAATCATGCAGAAGATACCTCAGATTCATAGCTGGCTCAATGCACTACCAATTCTCTGCACTGCCCTTTGGCATATCTACTGCACCCAGGGTCTTCACAAAATGCCTGGCTCCAGTAATTGCATTTTGCAGACAAAGAGGAATACAAATATATCCTTACTTGGACGACTACCTTATTCAGGCAAAGAACAAGTACATTCTACTACAGCATCTGGAGTTTGTAAAAAGATTACTAACATGCCTAGGGTACACAGTAAACAAAAAGAAATCAAAACGAGTACCCTCTCAAGAGATAATATTCCTGGGTGCAAGTTTAAATACAGCTGCCCAGATGGCTTATCTCATGCCAGACAAAGGCAACTGACTACTTATTTCAAAATATTGGCAACAAAGACCCAGTTATCTGCAAGAAAAATTCTGCAGGCTTTGGGCTTCATGGCATCCTGCATTCTGCTAATTCCATATGCAAGCAGGGAGGCACTCATTCCTACCCCCTATGCAGACTAGCCATGACTTTGTGGGACACAGCATTGATGTACCAAGTACATCTGCAGGCACAATTCCTGCCAGGAAAGATAAATACTCTGGCAAACGAACTAAGCAGAAACCTCATGGATCCCCATGAGTGGAAATTGGATCCGCAAGTCTTCAGCATGATAACAAGGAATTGCGGATGCCCAGACATAGATATAGTTGCCTCCCCTCACAACTGCCAACTATAGAGATTCTGCACAAGGACTTATCACAAGCAAGCATGGAAAGTGGATGCTCTGTCTTTCAGCTAGAAAAACTTAACAGTATATGCCTTTCCTCCACTGCCTCTCCTCTCCAAGGTACTCCTAAAAGTCAGACAAGAGAAGCCAAAAATGATACTGATTGCCCCAGACTGACATCGCCAGCACTGGTACCCAATCCTAAGGAACTTGTCTCAATACCCAGCCTGGACATTACCTCAAATTCCTCATTTACTGTCCCAACACAACAATCAGATCCTGCACAGCCAAGTCAAGACCTTAAATTTGGCAGCATGGCGGATAATGTAGTCATTCAAAACACACATCGCTCTAAAGTGGTGATGGATGTTATTTTGGAGGCCAGGAGGCCTAGTACCAGAAAATCTTATGCTGAAAAATGGAAGAGATTCTGTGCTTGGAACCAGGCACAAGGGATTGACACGACTGTACCAAATATTCCTCAGATTTTGCAGTATTTAACTGAGATGCTGGACAAAGGCCTATCCTTTTCATCAATTAAGATTCATGCCTCTGCCATTTCAGCTCATTACAAAATAGAGCCACCTATTTTTTCTCATCCTTTATTAAGGCAGTACCTCAGGGGAGCCAAAAACTTAAGGCCTCCAAGGAGATCACCAATACCTGCATCAGACCTCAATTATGACTTGGAAAAACTCACCTTGCCTCCTTTTGAGCCAGCCGCTACATCTGATATACCTCTGCAAGACGAGTCTCAGAGCTACAGGCACTTATGGCTGTGGAACCTTTTATCATTTTCTATCCAGATTGGGTTTCTCTGAGGACAAACCCGACATTTATGCCTAAGGTAGTGTCCAGTGTGGCCCTTAACCAAACTATTCATTTGCCTACCTTTTACCCAAACCCACAGAATAAGGGTGAGAGACTTCTGCATTCTTTGGACATACACAGACAGCTGTGCTTCTACTTGGACAGAACCAAAGCTTTCAGAAAGACTGAGCAATTACTAGTGGCATATGCTGCAGGATCACAAGGAAAGGCTATCTCAATGCAGACTATTTCAAAGTGGATAGGCCACTGCATTTGTTTCTGCTATTCACAACATGGCAAATCAGTGCCTAAGGGCATTAGGCCACATTCAACCAGAGCAGCAGCCACTTTCAGCAGCCTTTCTCAGAGGAGTACCAACCCAAGACATTTTAGAGGCTGCAACCTGGAGTTCAGTGCACACTTTTACAAAGCACTATCACTTACCACTCTACTCTAAAACCAGGGCAGGCTTTACCACTGCAGTTCTGCAGGGCCTCATAGCCGCTCCTAATCCTATTTGGCTCCAGCCTCCCAACCTTAGCTTTGGGATTCAACCCAATTGTAATGACTGCAACAGTGAAACACGATGAACATAGTACAGTTGTGTACTTACCATAAATGTAGATGTTTGAGTGTATTCACTGTTGCAGTCCAGGTTACCCTCCCACCATCCCCCTTATCTTTGCTGGAACTTATCTGTACTTCTCTGTTCTATACAACCTATGTGGTGCATTTGCTTGTAGATGATGGAAAAACGTACCTTGGTGCATGCATGCTCTATTGACATATTTTTAGCCTACCCTTTTGGGAGGCACCTGACATCTGGGGCAAGAAAAAACTGAAGAAAATGGCGTCGGCTGCATCTTTTATACCCCTGGCACACTGATGTCAGGGAGGAGGTGACAGCAACCGACACCGGACCTAGACTTTGGAATTCAGGCCGACTGCGGGTAGCCTGCCAGCAGGATAACCCCATTGTAATGACTGCAACAGTGAATACACTCTAACATCTACATTTATGGTAAGTACACCGCTGGTAAGACTACACATGACATTACTGCCATGGCTTCTACTAGCACAGTGGTCCCCTTTGATAAATCTGTTGTCCTTCCAGATCCGCATAACGAATCAATGCAAACAAGATGCACTTTGGTGGATGAGGCCAGACAAAGCCCTATGGAGTCGTCCTTTCTTCCCTTCCCAGCCCAAGGCCATAGTGACCACTGACACTTCCCTGACCAGGTTGGGGGGGCACTTCCTGGGACAGACTGTCCAAGATACTTGGTCAGCAGTGGAGGCCAATTTGCATATCAGTGTTCTAGAACTGAGGACAGTGCTTCTAGCGTTGCAAGCATTCCATCCTGTCCTCCCTTCAGGGACAATTGCTATCCAGTTCGATAATATGTCAGTGGTCTGGTATATCGACAAACAAGAGGGAACCAATTCCTACCCGTTGTGTTGAGATGCCATGAGAATTTAGCAATGGACGATAGCTTCCAACCGCTTTCTTATTGCAATGCACATTCCCGGGGATTCTAATGTGATCGGAGACAAACTGAACAGATGCATTCTTCTGCCTCACGAGTGGTCCCTCAATCCCAACCATAGTGGCAAAGATTTTTGACTACGGGGGTCAGCCTTGCAGCGACCTATTCACTTCACCAACATACCACAAGTGCAGTAGCTACTTTGCCCTAATCTCCCCGAAGGGGGAGTCCCCGAGGGACATTCTAATACACAACTGGCACATGGGACTTCTTTACGCTTTCTCTCCCCTCCCCCTGATCCCACATTTTCTAAAGAAGGCCCATTGGTTGAGAAGCACAGGAATCCGCATTGCACACTACTGGCCCCAACAAGTTTGGTTTCTCTTCCTTTGGCGTCACCTAGTACATCAACCGTGGATTCTGGATCCAACTCTGGAATTACTGTCACACCCTGAGGGGTTGATGCATCCAAATATATCGAGTCTCAAGCTAACAGCTTGGTTTCTCAACTTCCAGCAATTGCCAGGCAGAATAACTTTTCCTCCGCTGTGCGCAACATTCTTCTGGCTTCACACAAACCATCCACCAGGAAAATCTATCTTAACAAGTGGAAAAGATTCCTTATTTGTTCTCGACAGAAAGAACTAGACCCCTGCTCAGCTCCAGTTAGTGATGTATTGGATTATTTGTCAAGCCTTATTCATTTGGGAGTGGCAGCCTCCACTATTTGAGTACATCTGGCTGCTATCTCAAATTTCCACAGTGGTTTCCAAGTCTCGTCCTTAATTTCCCATCAGCTCTGTAAAACCTTTTTGAAAGGGGTCTCACACATCAGACCACCCTTCAAAGAACCTATCGAATCTTGGAGTTTGACATTACTTCTGAAATCCTTGACTTGATCTCCTTTCAAACCTGCTGCCACTTGTGATATAAAATTTTTATCCTGGAAGTCCCTATTCTTGGTAGCCTTTACCTCAGCAAGACAGATCTCCGAACTTCAAGCCTTGTGCATAAAATGCCCTTACATGGCCTTTCATAAGGACAGAGTATCACTCCAAACTAATCCTTCCTTTCTGCCCAAAGTTATTTCGGAATTGGCTGTTAATCAAACATTTGACCTGCCAGTCGTCTTTCCAAATTTCTCAAATAAAGGAGAATACTGCCTTCATTTACTGGATGTACATAGACAATTACAATTCTACCTAGACAGAACTAAATCACTATGGAATTCGACCTGTTATTCGTGGGAAATTCCGTTTCTAAGGTAACTTTATCTAAATGGTTAAGAAATTGTATATGCTTTACCTACCAACATAACAAAATTCCTCTACCGGATAAGGTCAAAGCACATGCAGCCAGATCGGTGGTGACTTCTGTTGCCTTTCATTCAAGAGCTTCCATGGATGATATCTGTGCAGCTGCACCCAAACAGTGGACCACTTCCACTCCAAGGGCAGGGAGATCTAAGCCATCCCTCTATGACAAAAACTCTCAATGACTCCCTCTTCCCCCTCTGCCGTCTTTTCTCACCAAAAACTAGGAGGAAGGCTCTTCCTCTGCAAAGAAAATTGGCTTTCTGTAACAAGGACCAATGGGTCTTAAATATTATTTTTCAATTATACAAATTCTCCTTCAATGAACTCCCACTTCTAAGAGGGTACCCAAACTTAGCTCCAAATCAGCCGGCAGAGGCATTGAAACAAGTCCAAACTCTCATATCCCCAAGGGGTAGTAGAACCTGTCCCCTCAGATCAAACAGGCAAAGGCTTTTATTCCAGACTATTCCTTGTTCCCAGAAAAGAGGGCACTTGGCACCCCATCCTGGATCTATCCATTCTGAACATCTTCCTGGTGGTCCCCAAATTCAAAATGCTAACCTTACAGCAGCTACTGCCTATGCTGACAAATAAATGCTGGTTGGTGACCCTAGACCTAAAAGATGCCTACCTCCACATCCCCATAAGGGAATCCTGCAGGAAATTCCATCACTTCAGAGCAGACTCACAACACTTTCAGTTCTCTGCGGTACCCTTTGGCTTATCTACTACTCCCAGTGTATTCACCAAATGCGTAGCCCCGGTCGTAGCCTTCTGCAGACAGAAAATTTACAAATTTACCCTTATCTGGATGACTGCCACATTCAGGCAGACTGCAAAGAAAAGCGCCTCAAGGACCTCCTCTTTGTCAAAACCCTCCTAACATTCTTAGGGTACACCATCAACGAGAAGAAATCAAAGCAAACACCCTCCAGAAAGATCATTTTCTTGGAAGCATTGCTGGACACAGCATTCCAAATGGCCTTCCTATCCCCAGAAAAGCAGAGCTTCCTGCCTCTCTATTTCACCCAGCTGGCTTCCAGAAGTCACATCACTGGCAGGAAGTTCCTGCAAGCTTTGGGGTGCATGGCGTCTTGCATCCTTCTAATTCCTCTGGCCAGGCTTCACGAGAAAACTTCAGTGGTACCTAAAGAACCTTTGGTGTCAGCGCACTCTGCCTCTAGAGACCTCTCTCCCTCTGATCCCCTGTATAAGAGCCGAGTTTCTCTGGTGGACAGGGGCCTGTGCCTAGAACAAGGGTCTTCCATTTACCCTCTGCCCAACTGGGCAGACCATTACACCGACACCTCAGACATAGTTTGGGGCACTCACCTAGAAGACAGGTGCACCCAAGGTCTTTGGATGCCCAGCACCTTCCCTTACACATCAAACAGAAGGAAGTGATGGCAGTACAAAATGCTCTGACTTCCTTCAAACCCTATCTCAAGCCCGTGGTTCATCTTATCAAAACAGACAACACCACAGTAATGTGGTGCATCAACAAACAGGGAGGGACCCAATATTACACTCTGTGCAGGCTAGCCATGAACTTCTGCCTTGACAGCCTCTCCCATGGGATTACACCTGATAGCCCAATACCTACCAGGGATCAACAACACCCTGGCAGACCAGTTAAGCAGAACCTTACTGGACCCCCACGAATGGCAGCTCCACAGAAAAATCTTTTTACAAATCACCTAGGCATGGGGGACTCCGGAGGTGGATCTCTCTGCTTCGCATCTCAACCATCAGCTGAAAAAATTCTATACCAGGGAGTATCACCACCTAGCGTGTTAGGTGGATGCATTGGCTTCCCCTGGAACACCCTCTTTGTGTACGCATTCTCTCCTCTGCCTCTTATTCCAAAGGTACTGATCAAAATAAGGGAGGAGAGACCAAAGGCCATCCTCATTGCTCCAGATTGGCCCAGACAACATTGGTACCCTTACTGTGCAGCCTGACCCTTACAGCCTCCCAGGCAGCGTCCCCTGATCTCACACCTCTTAACTCAGGTGGGGGGGGGGATGCTGCGCTCAGATTTGCAGACTCTCAAACTATCAGCATGGCTAATGCTCTAAATGCAAACAAGGGGCCCATGTTAAGCAAATAGGTCCTACACATTATCACAGAGGCCAGAAGGCCTAGCACCAGAAAACCTTATGCAGGAAAATGGAAAAGATTTTGCTCCTGGAGCTAGTCCAGAGGGGGCAGTACCTCACAGCCTTCCATCCCTCTTATCCTGGACTACCTAGCGGAGCTACTTAATAGTGGTCTCTCCTTCTCCTCTATTAAAATCCATGCCTCAGCCATTTCAGCTCATTTTGATACAGAACAGTTCCTATTCTCCCATCCTTTTATTAAACAGTTCCTCAGAGGGGCTTCTAATATCAGACCTCCCAGAAGGCCACCCACTCCAGCCTGGGACCTGAATTATGTTTTGGAAAAACTAACTTTACCAGCCTTTGAACCTGCTGCTTCAGCAGAGCTAAGATTAATCTCCTGGAAAACTGCTTTTCTCCTAGCTATCACCTCGGCCACGAGAGTTTCAGAACTTCAGGCACTGATTGCCATTGAGCCCTTCATCATCTTCCATGCAGATAGTGTCTCCCTGAGCACTAATCTCTCCTTTATGCCCAAGGTGGTATCTAATGTAACTCTTAATCGGGCCATACTTCTTTCCTAACCCTCAAAACAAAGGGGAAAGAATTCTGCACTCACTAGATGTGCACAGACAGCTTATATACTATCTGGACCGCACTAAACCCTTCAGAAAAACAGACCAACTACTTGTCAGCTTTGCCCCAGGGGCAGAGGGAAGCCCATTTCCAAATGAATATCACACTGTATCCATTTCTGCTACAGATTGCATGGCAATCCCCCCACCAAGTCTATTCATACCCATTCCGTTAGGGCAGACTCCACTTCCACAGCATTCCTCAGAGGAGTTCCCACCAGAGACATCCTGGAAGCTGTCACCCTGGACTTCTGTCCATACCTTTACCAAGCATTACCACCTACCTCTATTTTCTAAGGCTAGGGCAGGGTTTGCGTCTGCAGTTCTGCAGGGCATGCTGACCCATCCCTAGGTCTCTCACTAAGCCTACCACACTGTTCCTCAGCTTTGGGAATCCTCCCACAGGTGATGACTGCAACAGTGAAACATGAAGAACATAGTACAGTTGTGTACACTTACCATAAATGTAGATGTTAGAGTCTATTCACTGTTGCAGTCCTTGTTTCCCACCCTCCTTTCCCCCTTGTATCGTCTTTTTTAGGGAGACATAAGTTTCAAAAGGTGGCTTTTAGCCACCAGGACCATTTTACCATATTTACTTGGGCTTCTGACGGGTTAGGGCAAGAAAATCTGATGTGATGGCATCGGCTGCTCTCCTTTATAGCACTGATGAACTGACGTCAGGCAGCAAGCGACAGCAGCCAACTCAGAAAAACATTGACTCTGGTATTCAGGCCAGCCGAGGGCTACCACAGCAGGGGTAACCCACAGGTGATGACTGCAACAGTGAATACACTCTAACATTGCATTTATGGTAAGTGTACACAACTGTACTTTCTCAAGTCATGCTTGCAGGATTTTAAGCATCACCTTCCTAGTAGTTGTGAACATTCTTTGTTCCCTTTTTTGGGATTATTCCATGAATTTATCATCGTTTTCCAATTTGCTTGCAGATTCCAAGCAAAATTGTCATAACATAGTTTTGCAGAATTTTAAACAATGTTGCTAGAATTCCATCACTTCTGCATCCTTATTAGTTGCGCTTTCTAGGATCCATTTAACTTCTCTCTCCAAAATGTCTTGCTGTAGGACAGAGAGCATCCCATCATACGTGTTAGTGATGATCAGATCCTTCTTGTGCAGTTCTGTATATTCCTGACATATCTTTTTAGTCCTCTGCTAAGTCCCTCCCTTCTTTATCTTAATGCCAATTTTACATGGAAATTTCCTTTAATTCACCAGTCAACTTGAAGAGATTTGTCATTCCTATTCTTTTATCTTTCAGTTGTGACATAGACAAACTTACATTTATGTAAAAGTAATCAAACCATATTAATATGTTCACATTTACAAATATTTTAGATCATCTATATTATTTTATATAATATAATCAAACCAGCATTACCTAAATTGTTCAGTTCCTGCCTTCTGTTAAACCTCATTCCTCCATGTCATTTTTTTCTGCATGTATTCTCCCAATTTCCATTTTTCTATGTAATTTACTCCTACCCTTTTTTAAAGATCCAACTTCCTGTTTTATCTGTGTTATGTAGTATGGTTGGTTTAGGGTTTGATTTCCATTTTCTTCTAATTGCTTTTTTATCAGCTATCAGAATTAGGCAATTCAGATCCTATATCCCAGCTCAAAAATTATTTCTTAGTTGCACTTATTTACTTGCCCAGAATTCTTGACAGAGAGTACTCTTTAGAGAATGTTTAGTCTGCCACATCATTGCACTCCGAAAACATATGCTCCCAGGTACCTCTTTCTTCCACATTACACCTACAAGATTTGCCATCTACACGAGTAAAAATTCTTTGGAGTCTTCTTGGGGTATAAAAGTACCCATGCAAACACTTCCGGGCAAAAATCCTAAATCTTCTAAATGTTGTTGCATATTTGAAAGCCATGCATATATCCTCCCGTTGTTGTTTTGTGAGTTGCTTATCTAATCTCTCTTTCCGGTCTTTTCTAACTTCCTGTGATTGATTTCTATAGTTATCATGCAATGTTTTTTATGCCCTACTATTTTTTAGCAGCAGTTCCTGTTCTAGATTCAGCTAAAAACTGTACCAGAGCAGGTCTTTCACTTAGGATTCTTTTATCCCTTTCGCTTTGCCTATACTCTACTATCGATCACTAATATGGTAGGCAATCTCTAGTCTGCAGTCCAAAGGTCTTCTTGGCCTCTTCTCATTCTGTTATCTTTCCCTTTCTAATTATTAGTTCTCAGTACCTTGGTTCTTTTGCCAGCTTCCTCTAGTAAATTCCAGCGCCTTCTTGTATATTCTGTGTACCCCTAATTGCAGCCATCTGTATTGGCAGCGTCTCCTCTCTCCATTCCCATGTTGACTTAGTTCTTGGTATACTTTCTATGCAACTTATTCTCCTTAAGGATCTGCATCCAAAATCCCACTGTTTCCTTATTTCTTGAATTTCTTGCCTGCTTCATCATCATCCCTTTCCACTCTGATTTTTAGATTTCTACTATCTTATGAATAAAATCCTTAACTGTGTAGTTATAAGATATCCCTTCCTATCAGTCAATCCTATACCTCCTTGTTCTATTGGAAAGATCAGCTTACCCACTTGACTTTCACCCTCTTCCTTCCTAGGTAAAATCCTTCAACCTTTTGTTAAGTGCTATCCACAAGTTCTCCCCTGGTTGGTAAAAACATGCCTGACCCATGAATAAAACCAAAAGGACTAGAAATGTTTGTACTGCTTGTATCTTGGCTATCTATATCCATAGGAAAGAGCTTCTGTTTTCTCAGTTTTTGTATTATCTTTTGTTTAGTGTCTTCTCACATATCCTTAGCTGCCATAACATCATCCTTTTTAACCCATAAGTACTTCATTATGTCATGCTCCATAAGTATGGGCATTGCTGAACTATTTCATGTGTTGGTATATAGTTTAAAGCTATAGCCTTTGTTTTGTCTTCATTAGTTTTGTATCGTGAAAAAAAGAACAGTCTCAGAATGTTCCACAACATTGATCTAGTGTTCTGATTTTATCAGGTACAAAATAATATCTGCAAATTAAACCTTTTGTAGAATACCATGCCAGTTATATCGGAGTACCTTATTCTGTTTGCCAATGGTTCTAGATATAATGCAGATGATAAAGGAGAAAGACTAACACCCCTGCCTGGTTCCCGTGTTAAAACGCAACATATCAGAGAGGAACCCTCTCAATTTTATTTTTGCCTCTGATCCCTCATATATCCTCCTAAACGTATTGTAGCAGGAAATACAAATGCTTCCATTGCCCTACTCATAAAATCCCAGCTTAGTCTGCTGTATACTTTCTCTGTGTCAAGATCTACGAGCAACAGTGGCATTTTCTTACATTCTGCTTCACTCTGGATCATCATTCTGTTATTGTCAAATGTTTGCCTTCCCCTCCACAAAACCACATTGATCCACATCTGTCAGTTTTGGCAAAACCTTGACTATTCTTTTAGCAATATAGAGAGAAACGCATTATAATCATGAACCTCAAGATGCACGCACTCGAAACTCTCCTTAGCATGGAGAACATCGATATCTGTGCAGTAACAGAAACCTGGTTCAAGGCTTCCGAGAGCACCCCAGCACTACCAGGTTATACCTCATACCATGCTTTTCGGCCCCAAAACTTGGACCGAACCACAAAAGGAGGGGAGTATCAATATTCGTCAAAGATACCCACACCTCCAGGCACAGCACGAAGCATCAGAGACTATCCATGTGCAACTAACAGTGGGTAAAACTGCCTTCCAGTTTATAGCCTGCTATAGACCACCCTCCCAATCCCAGGAACCCCACTCGGCCTTCCTGAGAACACTGGAAAATATGAAGGTCTGTCCAAACACCATTATGTTGGGCAACTTCAACTACCCAAACATAGACTGGGAGCATTACTCTAGCTCCAACACCTTAGCCCAAAGGTTCCTAGAATTTATAAACTCAAATGATATGGAACAACTTGTTACCACTCCCACAAGAGGGGAAAACATACTGGACCTGATCATCACCAACATGGGGACTCTATGCTCCAGACCAGAAGTGTATCCCTCACTGGTAAGATCAGACCATAAACTAATCTCACTGGATATTCACATCCCGACCCCACCTCCTGCCCAGAAAACCACAGTGAAAAACTTCTCTAAAGCAAATTTCACACTCCTCAAAACCGAGGTGGAATCCTTCAAAGCCCCAGGCCTGTGGAAAATACGCCCAGACCGCAGAATCCTTTATAAATGCATTCTATGAACACCTTCAGGAATGCATGGATCATGCAATCCCAAATAAAACCAAGACCCAGTCCTCCAAAGGCAGGCGTCCTGTCTGGTGGACCCCAGCCATAAACAAACTATAGAATAGGAGGAGAAAGCTACTAAATGATAGAGCAAAATCCAAAAAGGGAAGGCATTTCTGATCAGTATTAGCAAAAAAACTACGGGCACTCATAAAATCGTCTAAGGCCAGCTTCGAGAGAAAAATTGCACAGGACACTAAGGATAATCACAAGGCTTTCTTTAGTTATGTTAGGAACCTGGGTGGGAATTCCCAGATATGCTCAGAATTAGTCCAAAATGACAAAAAATACACCGAACCCACAGACATTGCCAACATCCTAGCTGACAGGTTCAGCGCAAACCCCCCCCCCTCTCCACCAAAAGGGCAAATGTCTATCCCAGCAGAGTGCTGCCCCCCTGACATCTCATATGTTCAGGTAAGAGCCGCCCTCTCCAAAGCAAAAAACACAGCATCAATGGGACCAGACGGTGTCCCGGGCTGCGTCCTACGTGAACTCCAAGAAGAGCTAAACCCAAACATAAAACTACTGCTCAATCTCAGCCGTACTACAGGATATGTACCCAAAGAGTGGCGTACAGCAACAGTGGTCTCTCTCCACAAAGGTGGTGCCTCAACGGATCCTGGAAACTATCGCCCCATAAGCCTGACTAGCTTGGTCTGCAAAGCTATGGAAAGGATCATCATGGACCTCATAAATAAAGATATTGGGGACCTACAGACACTGGATCCTTCCCAGTTCGGCTTTGTTAAGGGCAGATCCTGCCTCTTAAACCTGGTTGATTTCTTTGAAACAGTTACCAAGGCCATTGATGAGGGGAAGGTGGTCCACACAGCCTACCTGGACCTCGCAAAAGCCTTCGATAGAATACCCCACTCGGGCATTATAGATAAGCTCACCAGCTTAAATGTAAACCCCTATGTCACTAGATAGGTTGCAAACTGGCTCAAGGACAGAACCCACATGGTTAGAATTGCTGGAGGCATGTCAGACTCCAAATCAGTTACAAGTGGCGTCCCACAAGGCTCAGTCCTGGGACCTCTTTTGTTCTGTATATATTTCTCGGAGGTACAGGCCAACACGGAAGGACTGTGGCTGACCAAGTTCGCAGATGACTGCAAACTGGGAGCCATAATCGACTCTCCAGCCGACACAAGCATCCTCCAAAAGGGCCTCATAGAAACAGACAACTGGTGCCAGAGCCATGGCCTCAAGCTAAATGCCAAAAAGTGTATAGTCATCCCCTTTGGCAAAAACAAAGTGCCCACAAATTACCACATAGGTGGTAATTCATTAAGTACAGAAGAATTAATTAGGTACCTGGGGACCCAAGTTGATAGCAGTCTCTCATTTGACAACCACGTAGCCAAAGTGGTTAGGAAAACATTTTATATAGCCCACTTAATCATGAAGGGATTCACATCTAGATCAGGGGAGGTCATCGTGCCTCTTTACTCATCCCTCATCAGGCCCATAATTGAGTACAATGCCCCTTTTGGGATGTACCTTACTAGACGCCTGCAGCAACTGGAAAGACCCCAAAAGTACCTCACCAAGAGGATCAAAGGGCTCAAACAGATGCCATATGCTGCCCGGTTAAAGAAACTCCAGCTCTACTCAGTGGCATACTGCCTGTTCAGGGGCGATCTGTGCCTGATGTATAAAGCCATGTCCAACCCGGAATTAATGGACATGCTGCACCTCAGAAAATCCAAATCCCATCGAGCTACGCGCTCGAGAGACTTGAACCTCAGCACTGAAATAAATAGGACATGCTGGAGGGACAGATTCATAACCCAGAGGCTCCCTTCACTCTGGAATACAATCCCAGTCCAGGTTAGGCAGAGTCCCTCATTGACTCTCTTCAAGAGGAATCTTGATGAGTGAATGGGAGATCGTAGGTTTAACCCGGGTATCACTTCTGTGTCACTGTTAGACAGAGGCACAGTATACTAACCTCGAAAAAGGGCATAGCAAAATTAATTTAAAATGGGTGGCGAAAGCCAAACACATTCTTGCTAGGCTTATAAATGCCCTAGGGCAGATAGCCTAGTATGAACCTATGAACCTATGGTTTAAATTGAACTGGGTCTATACAAAGCTGGATCTTTACCATCTTCAGGTATTTACAGCCACCACAGCTTTTTTTGCAGGATAATTCCCCTCCTTTTAAAATACTGTTAAAACAAAACTTTTCAGATTTGTATCACTTTCTTCCATCCTAGTTTCCAAACTTCCACAGGTATACCATCAGTTCCTGGAGACTGTCCTTCAGATTGACTATGCATCACCATTTTTGTCTCATCTCCTCCTGTCTTAACTGTCAGTTGAAACTCTGCATTGAGTTTGACCTGGTTTTCTACATCTGTTACCTTTTGCTTTCCATTTCCGTAGCCACTTCTGAAGCATCAGACATCTGTTTTGCCTTTTTAATCTTTGTTTGGAATATTTTTGCTACCTCCTGGACACTATCCCAAGCTTCTCTCTATAGTTCAAGTGCTCTTTTCACCTGGTCTACTCCTTTAAAACTATTCTTCACGTCCACTGCATTTTCATTTCAAATATTGTTGAATCCCCATAATTTGTCCTAGATGCCATTCTTGTTTTGCTTACATTTTTCAATAAGAAGCCGATGGTGTGATTCACAGTTGTCTCTAAGTCTTGTGTTTACTGACTGTATAGAACTGTTCTTGCTGTTCTCTCTAAATTCTAAGTCTTAGTCAGTCTGATTTCAGTATTCACCATTTGGTGATATCTGTATATAAAGCCATTTGTTAGGCTGTTGAAGGATTGTGATTACTATGACCAGAGAATTATCTTGGCAGAATTGTGCTGGTCTATGCCCTGCTTTATTTCATACTCCAAAATATGACTTGCCTGTTGCTACTAATCTATTGATTACTAACTTCAGTAGTGAAATTCCCTGTGGTGAATGTAGTATCTTTTTTGTCATTTTCAGAAAGTGCTGCACATCTTCATAAAACTGGTGGACTTCCTCCTATTCAGCATCTGTAGTTGAAGCGTAGGCATCTTTCACTGTAATGTTGAAAAGCTTGCCTTGTAGTCTTAGATCATTCTATCATTTTTTTTTATTTTGTAACTGAACAGTGATTTTGACACCCCTTTATTAACAACAAAGGCTACTGTTTTGCAAGATTCCTGTCCACAGTAGAAGATTTGATGATTGTCCTATGTAAGGTGATACAGTCCGCTCCATTTCAGGTCACTAGTGTCCAGTATTTAGATGTTTGTTGTCTACTTTTGCATAGTTTTTTTTTAGGTTCCAAGTTTCAATTTTGTATATTTCTTTGCAGCATCAGACTTTCTTTTTGCATCTGAATGCATCAACAGATGGATGTGCCCCAAGTTTTAATACATTCAATTCATGATTAACACTGATAGTGCTAGCCTTCTGCTTGTCCCATTAGCATGCTGGGCACCTTCAGCCCAAAAGGTCTAATCTTTTGGCATTATTTAGTACGTCTCAGATTGCTTTTGTCCTTAGAGGTTTCTTGTCAGAAGTACTGGAGTGGATTGCCATTACCTGTTCTACTGGATAATTATTTGTTCTAACCTCTCTGCCGTGACCTTCCCATATTTGGTGGCCCTACTTAGTGTAGCTCATAGCTTAACTGAAGCTCTTTATCTCAACAAAGTAATGGTTTACAAGGGGCTAATGAATCTAATGAATCTGTCTAAATAAATCTTTTTTATTTGTAGGGTGAAAGTGCTAATCTTTTCTGTAAATAAACATTTATTTATAATGTGTTCATTTTGTTTTTATTTGATCTTTGTATATAGGCATATACTTGTCAAAGGCATTGCTGTGTTTAACCATTTTGACAGCCACAGTATTTGTAGTAATATATAGTGATTTCTGGTGCCTGTTAAGCCTTTTGCTGTTTTGAATTTTAGGCTTCTTTGACCTTCCCCAACAGCTTTTGTTCATGCAACTTAACTCCATCATCTTTCTGGCCCTCAGTAAAGAACAGTGGTTGCATGGTATACTTTCCTTTGCAGTCAGACTCATTCTGACAGTAGCAGCTCAGTACTTAAAATGCACACAAACATCCAAGTGTTGCAGAGTTCCGTAAAGGATTGTTGTCCTCGTAATAGCTCTGTCTCACTCATGATTATAGTTCTTTGCACCATCTGTCTTTCCCTTTGTGTCCAAGTACATTAGACCATACTCAACAGCGGTCCTTTATTGTGATTATGTACTTTAAAGACAAGAAATATTCATGTAACAGTACTTTTATTGTTGTATGCAATAGTGTAATTTTCTTTTTTAGTTTTTTTGCACACCTGTTTGTGGACTTTAAGGTTTCTTGACAACTTTTCCTATATTTTTCCCTTCTTTGATTTACTTTTCTTTCAAGAATGACCCCTACCAATTGTTTCCACTGGGATTTAATTGAGGTTTCTGTACACATATCACAACATACCTTTTTTACCTGTAATTTGCATTGATTCCAATATATTTCTCTATACAGTCTGTTACCTTTTAATGAAGATGAGTTTTTCTGTATATTATCAGCCATTGTCTTATTATATACTGAAGCCATATCGTTAATTCTAAATTGTCAACCTTAAAGCACTAGTATTTTAAGGTCTTTTGTATTTTGGTACTTGATTTTAGGATTTTGACAGACAAGCCCTATTGCACTGTAGCCAACTTTCAACTCCTAATGCAAAATTAGTATTTAGATAAGCACCCCCCCCCCAACCCTCATCGTTTTGTGTTTGGGTACTAACGTACTGCTTTTTTAAACTATTGACTCCTCACATTTCCTACCCTAATTAAGGACAGGCGCCATCCTTAACATTTTCTTCTTTGGCCAGCTTCTGTAGGAGGCATTGTTTTACTTTCTGTACTGTGTATTTAACATTTGATGTTCGGTATTCCTGTCTCACCTTCATTCTTACATATAGGTTCAGAGTCGATCCTCCGCTCCGACTCGGCCGATTACAAAGCTCGAAGTCTCTCAGTTGGCTCGTGGCAAGGTAGGTATCCCATAGTGCACTAGTAAGAATCCCCAGATCTCGTTTGCCGGGTGTACGAGTTCAGAAGTGCTCTTTTTCTTGGCCGTGGCTAAGTTGGATTTTTCTTCATTATTCTTGTTATAGTGATCGTTTTTTTCATAATAGTAGTAGCTTAGTATAAATGGCTTAGTCGTCATTATTATAGATAGTAAATTAGTAGTGTGTTTTTGAAAATTTGCAAAGTTGTTATTGAAAACTTGTTGGCCGTCACTTCCACAGGCCTTTTTCTCCTGAGTGGTATCCCTTACTTTGGTGGGCTAGTTTTTTTGCTATATTTACATATCTTAGTGTAGGTCTGTATTTGAGTTAGGACCTTTTTATAATCTTGTATTTTTTTTACTAGGAATAGCAGTATACAATTGATTGCTGTGTGCAGTGTTCTTTATTAATTATTAGCTAGTTAGTTAGCATGTTGTTGAGTTATTGCAATTCTTGTAGCAAATTCTTGACGTAACTTCTCCTCTGTTTACGGCTAGGTCCATTTAAGTTAGAGGACCTAGTCCTCTATTAACCTTTCTCTAGTGTTGTTTCCTCAGCAGGGCTAGGCCCGTTTAAGTTAGAGGACCTAGACCTCTGTTGTTTTTTTCCTTGAGTGCAGTGCTTCTTTCAGGGCCTGGCCTGTTTAAGTTAGTGGACCTTGTCCTCTATTCCTGCTTTCCTTCCTGTGTTTGTGACAGTATGCCTAAGGATCACAAACCTTCGGGTTTTAAAAAGTGTCTCAAATGCTCTCAAAAAATGTCACTGACTGACGAACATAGTAATTGTGTTTACTGTCTAGGTGCCATACATCTTCAGGAGACATGTTCCTTTTGTCACTCCTTCAGTACTCAGGTTCTCCAGGAAAGGAAGAACAAATTGATCCTGAAAGGTCTCCTTAAGAGGATTTAGACAGCTCTTCATCATCACATACCAGGTCTCCCTCTTCTAGAAAAGAGGAGGTCAAGTCAGCCAAGAGACATTCTTCCACTCCGACTGTTTTATCTTGACCTCCACAAAAAATCTCAAAATTGGACAAACCTTCGACCTCTTCGGCTCCACTGTCCTCTGAGCCAGTCAAGGTTATCGATATCGACACTCCAGTGTCGGCCCCACGTTTTTCGGAGCCGACTACTGAATATTTACCTCGGAGCCAGTCTAGAGAATTATTACCCGTCTTCCTAACTCTCAGATCTCTGATTTTGCAGAGATCTAGGTCACCTACCTTGTCTTCCAGATCCTTCAAGAGTCTTTCTGAAGAGGATGTAGAGAGAGTAGTGCTTAGACTCTTGAAGTCGGCGTTAACGAATTTTTTGCCAGCTCCAACCCAATTGATCCCGGAGCCGCATACTCCCTGCTTCTCTTCCTCCTCCGAGCCATGTTGTTCCTTCGGAGCCAGAGCTATCGGTGCCACTTGTGGAACCTTCGGTTCCAGCACCTCTCGTGTCTGTCTCGGATCCGAGCTCTGCTCTGACACCTTTGGCGCCGTCCTTGGTGTCTAGGAGCCGAAGCTCACCAGTCAGCCCCAACAGGGACGGTTGGACCCAGACTTCTTCAATTGAGCTTGGATCCTACATCTATCTCGGAGCCGATTGCTTTGGAGATGAGGTCTACTTCTGCTTCCTCGGAACCGGGGGTGTCCTCGGAGCCAGAGAGATCTGCCTTCGAGATGATGATGAGCGTGCTGTCTAGGTCTTCAGCTCCACCCAAGGGTACCGATGCTCTTCCCCCTCAAGCTTCAACCTCTGTCTCAGCACCATCTCTCTCTCTCTCTTCAGCAGAGACCCGCAGCCTCAGGAGCCCCCATTGGGTGGCCCCCAGTCTTCCGAGACCTCCCCAGAATACCCTTCTGAGGAGCCTCCTCGGAAGAGAACCTGCAAGAGGAAGCATGTAGACTCCCCTGATGAGTCCATCACCTCTGACACTGACCTCGAGGAGTCAGAAGGGGTCCCCTAGGTCGTCCTTTGATGATATCTCCTTCGTAGATATCCTAGAGATCCTGAAACAGACAGGCGGCTGGCCCACTTTCACCCCTTCTGATGAGTTTGTGTACCTGAATGCTTTCGGGTCTCAACCTTCAGCCTCTTGGGTGTCTCCACCTTTCTATGAGCTCTTGGATCTAGTCAGTCGAAAGGTGTGGGAAACTCCTGATGCCATGGAACCAGTCCCCAGAAGGCCCAAAAAATTTCTTTCAGCCCCCAAAGAGAAAGAGTTTTTGACTAAAGGTGTGCCTGTAGATGCCATGGTGGTGGCAGCAGCCATGAAGAAGGAACTAGCGGAAACTTCTTCATCTGTCCATCCTCCGAACAAGGAGTCTCGAATGATGGATAGATATGGGAAGCATGTCTTCTCTTAAGTGGCATTTACACTCAAATCACTGAATTACCTCACCCATTTTACTAGGCTTCAAAGAGATCTCCTAAAGGAGCTAGGAGATACTCTCCAAAGTACATTAGCTGAAGGAGTCCCTGAGAAGGTTACTGCTCAAGTTATCCACCTTATACTCATTGTTAACTCCTCCATGAGGCTGATATCTTATGCAGCAGATGGAGCGAACAGGCAGCGGGTTCAGGTGTTTCCCTTTAGGAGACACTCCTGGATGCGTTTATGTAACTTTGCAGAGCCCTTCAAATCTACATGTACAAATGCCCCCTTTGACAGTTCCTCTCTTTTTGGACCAAAGGTAAAACATACACTCAACAGGTGCAAGCAGGAAGGGAAAACTCTCTCTGCCATGGGAGTACGTTTTTCCATCCCTTCTAGACCTTACCCTAAGGGTCAGATAGGCGGGAAAATGTAGTTCAAGAAATCTCAAGAAATTTTCCCGGATGCACAAGGTGATTCCTCCTTCAGAAGCAGAGGAGGAGGAAGTAATTGTAGACGTCTTCCTAGAGGCGGGGGGGGGGGGGGTCTGCAAAATCAGGGTGACTGTGATTCCTTTCGTGGACGTCCCTATCAGTGCTCCTGAAGTGGAGCCCGACTGTGCTTCTCTAGAGCCAGTAGGGGATCGCTTATCTTTGTATCCAGAAGCCTGGCACAACATCACCCAAGACAAGTGGGTACAAAGAATAATTTCCAGAGGATACTCCATACCCTTCTCTTTTCCACCTCATCCCACGAAGAAAATCCCAGATGTTCCACCCAATCACAGGGATCTAGCAACTGTAGAAGTCCACAAGTTGCTTCAAAAGAGCGTCATCCAGACAGTCCCCACAGAACAGATAGGATTTGGAACTTACTCCAGATTCTTTTTAGTGCCAAAATGAACAGTGGACTAAAGGCCTATTTTGGATCTCGGCAAATTAAACGAATCAGTGAAGAAGTCTAAGTTCTGAATGGTAACACTGCAGTCTATACTCCCTTTGTTAGGGGAAAGACAATTGGATTTGCTCCATAGACCTCCAAGATGTGTATTAACACATAAAAATGGACAGAGCATTGAGGAGTCATTTACGCTTCTGGCTGGGAGCCAGTCATTACCAATTTCATGCTCTGCCTTTTGGTCTCACCACAGCCCCCTGGGTCTTCACCAAATGCATGGCGGTAGTAATGTCTCACTTGAGACGTCTTGGTTTCCAAGTGTTTCCGTACCTGGACAACTGGCTCCTGACTGCAACCACCTGGCACCTACTTCTACAAGCCAGGAATTTAACCATCCAAGTCTGCACTCAGCTAGGGATTACTATAAACTGGGAAAAGTCTGCCTTGTCGCCCTCTCAATATGCGACTTTTATAGGCGCAGAAATAGAGACAGTCGCCATGATGGCTCGCCTTCCTGCAGAAAGAATACATAGTCTAAGACAACAGATATACAGTCTACTTCCCCAACACAAAGTCAAAGCCAAGACAGTGCTCAAACTTCTAGGAACCATGGCATCTACTATAACTCTAGTTCCACTAGCCATACTACATATGAGAATCCTTCAATGGCTTCTCTTTTCCCAGTGGTCTCAACAACTGCCTCTGTCTCATCCTATTTTGATAACGGAATATTGCAAAAAGGACCTTCGTTGGTGGATTCAGTCCAATCAGCTAAAGATAGGGACACCATTCATTCCTTGCCAACCCGTTGCTACTGCGACCACGGATGCCTCCCAGATAGGATGGGAGGGCATTATCTAGGCAGGACAGTCCAAGGCACATGGCAAGAACACAAGGCCCACTTACATACCAGTGTCCAAGAGATGAGAGCAGTGCTACTAGCGTTGCAAGCACTTCACAACTTTCTTTCTCTAGGGACAGTAGCAATCCAATCAGACAATATGTCAGTGGTATGGTATATAAACGAACAAGGAGGAACCAGATCCTACCCCCTATGTCGAGAGGCTCTTCATATTTGGCAGTGGGCAATATCTTCCCAATGCTTTCTAGTTGCAACGCATATCCCGGGGACAACCAGTGTGATAGCTGACAAGCTCAGCAGGGCAATCTTGATGCCTCATGAGTGGTCTCTGAATCAGAAAGCCATGGAACAGATTTTCCACAAATGTGGACAGCTTTACTGTGATCTGTTTGCCAGCCCAATCAACGCCAAATATAGCAGCTACTTCTCCCTTATCCCCCCACCCTCGGGGAGACACTGAGAGACGCACTTGTTCACAGGTGGCCCTCGGGACTTCTTTATGCATTCCCTCCCTCCCTTCCCGCTAATATCGAAAGTGATCCAGAAAGCAAAGACCTTGGGAAGCAGAATGATTCTTATCACTCCTTACTGGCCTCGTCAAATTTGGTTCCCCTTTCTTGGGCCTCACCTTCTGGACAATCCATGGACTCTGGACCCAATACCAGACCTTCTGACACACGTCAGGCACCTTCCACCCCTGTCTCCACACCCTCAGCTTGACAGCATGGCTGCTCCACTTCCATCCCTAGTCAGGCTTCATGATTTCTCCCCTGCAGTTACACATATCCTCAAGTCTTCTCACAAGCCTTCTACGAGAAAATTATACGCTAGTAAATGGAAAAGGTTTTCTATCTGGGCGCAAGAAAAAAACATAGATCCGTACACAGCCTCCATTCCCTTGATGTTAGAATTCCCAACTGAACTTTTTCATCAGGGATCAGCTGTTAATACAAAAAGTTCAATTGGCAGCGATCTCCAATTTTCATTTGGGACAACATGAACCTAATCTTATGGCTCACAGATTGTGTAAATCATTTTTAAAAGGCACTACCTTGCTAAGACCTCCCTTTCAGGAACCCGTATCTCCCTAGGATCTAAATTTTGCTCTGTCTAAACTTACTTCCCCGCCTTTTGAACTCGCACATACTTGTGAATTAAAGTTCCTTTCATGGAAGACCATTTTTCTAGTAGCTGTTAGTTGCAAGCACTATCAGTCAAATCTCCTTATTTGATTTTTCATAGAGACAGTCTCTTCCTTCATACAAGTCCGTCCTTCATCCCCAAGGTTTGCTCTCAATCTAATATAAATCAAACTGTTGAACTGCCAGTCTTTTTTCCTAATCATTCAAACAGAGCAGAATACAAGTTTCATCAACTTGATGTTCACTTAAGGTTCAAGCTACATAGAACCAAGGAGCTTAGGAGATCAGGCCAATTATTTCTATCTTTTTCTGAGATAAGAAAAGGTATGCCAGTCTCTAAGATAACATTATAAAATTGGATTTCAAATTGTATGTAGTTTATTTACTCTTCCAATGGCAAAGAACTCCCATTTAAAGTTAAGGCTCAATGTTCATCGTGCATACAGCTGCAGTCATCACACTTGGGTTATCCTGCCGTCAGGCGGGTCCTCGGTCGGCCGAATTCCAAAGTCTAGGTCCGGCGTCAGTTGTCGTCGCTTCTTCCCTGACGTCAGTGCGGCAGGGGTATAAAAGAGGCAGCCAACGCCATTTTCTCCAGTCTTTCTTGCCGTGCGGTGCCTGAAGCAGAAGCAGTTAGCAAGTGCCGGTCGGCCAGCTCCTGAGATTTACGAATAGTATTTCAGCCGAAGTCTTCTTTAAAGCTAAGTACCCCGTTGGGGAAACTTTTCACCTCAGACCGATGTCAGACAAAGTTAATAATTGCATTTCTTGTGGGAAGCAAATACCGCATAAGGATTTTCACTCTTACTGTATGTCTCAGCCTGCCGTTTTTGTGCTAGGTTTAACAAGCGCACTATTAAGCGCCGGGCAGAGTTCGCCCTTCATTATTTTGGCAAAAAATTTAATTATATCATGTCATTGGCTGCACCGACGCCAGTTTTAGGCAAAAAACGCAAGGATAAGGACAGACATCCGAGGCCTGCACCGAGTACTGAGATCACGCTTAGGCTGACTACTGGTTCTCCGGTTCTCAGTGAGGCGCCTATGCAGCCCCTGACTACCGATGAAACTACTTTACTGGCGACTTCAATACCCGAAGTCGCAGGATCCTCGGTCTCCATTCCCACTGCCGATACTGACGCCACTCTTGGCGGGGGAACTGAAAATTTAGCGAGGCCTGCCATTTCTGAAGGCGTTTTCAGGCCTACCACCTTCTCTATTAAATTGTTCACTAAATCTAAAGCTGCAATGAAAATCAAAAACCAGGGTCCTCAGACCCCCTCTCAAGGCCCCATGCCTAAGAAACAGATGCTTAAAATGGCCGAGGATTTGATTACTCTCATCAGGGGTTCTCAACCCCCCTCAGACAAAAGACCCAGGTTGGAGGAAGACTACCCTTCCTCAGACCAGGCTTCTATTACCTCAGACCATTCTGAGGACCAGGATTACGCCTATTCCCCATTTGAAGACTCTGATGCTGCGGAGTCTATTCCCTCAGTCTCCCCCCCTGAGCACTACTCTTTTGGGGAAACCTTGCATAAATTGAGAGAGCACTTCCACTGGGGAGGCCAAGATTACTCAGATTCCAAGAAAAGGCTCAGGGAATTTCTACTACTTCCCCAGCATAGGCCCCTGGCTATTCCTCCTGTCTTAGATATTTTGGATGATGTGTACACAGAAGCCAGTCTTAATCCAGACTCATTACCCCCAGCCCCTGTTAAACCAGACAGATATTACCGGGTTCCTGATTCTCATCAGTTCCTTTATAAAAGCCATACTGCTGACCCAGAAACAATTTCACAGGGTCCCAAGGGGATTAAGGCCTCTACTGCGAAAAACCCTTTACCTTCAGAGAGAGATTCCAGAGCATTAGAAAGGTGGGGGGAAAAGGTGTACACATCAGCCACTTTAACCATGAGGGCATTAAACTGTCAATTTCATATGTTAAAATACCAACAGTTCTTGCTATCTCAGCTGAAAAGCAAAATGACGCAAACAGAGCAACCAGACTTGAAAGAGTTGCAGGATTTGTTGCATGGAGCAGATCAAGTGGGGAAACATACCTTACAGTGTGGTTTTGATGCTTTAGAGGCCTCATGTAGAGCTGCTGTCACAGGGTCTGTCATACGTAGACATGCTTGGCTCAAAGAGCAAACCTTACCAGATCATGTCAAAGCAAAATTATTAGATGCACCACTACAAAAAGATGTATCGTTTGGTGTTAAAGTTGAGGAGGTACTAAAGAAAATGGAGGAAAAAGCAAAATCTATGCAAACAGTTAAAGATTTCCTGCAGGTACAGCCTCCACGCTTCAGCAGAAACTGGCCTTAAAAAATCGGTCCTTTCCAGCCATGGACAGACCCCAAAGGGGCAGATACAGGCGCCCAAGGGGTAGAGGACAACCTCAAGGATCTTACAGAGCTAGACAGTGGCAAACACCAGCCCCAAGAGGTGGAGAAGATAGACCACAGTCATTTAGAAAACAGACGCAATGACTTTCCCCTATGCCTGCCAAACAAAGTATAATGGCAGCACCTTTGGGCGGAAAACTGGCCTTATTTTCAAAAAACTGGCACATTGTTACAAAGGACAAATGGATTCTGGATATTATAGACAGAGGCTACAGGTTCCACTTTCACACCCTTCCAAAACAGAGAGGCATGCCAAACCTGCCACAAAATCAATGGGCAGAGGCACAAAGGCAAATTTCCGCTCTCATGGATATGACAGCAATTCAAGAGGTACCTGCAAAAGAACAAGGTCAAGGTTTTTATTCAAGGCTATTTCTGGTACCAAGTAAGGACAAAGATTGGAGACCCATCTTAGACCTATCTATTCTAAACACATATCTAGATGTACCAAAATTCAAGATGCTCACATTACAGCAGCTTCTTCCCATGCTGGGCAAGGAGTCTTGGCTGGTAACATTGGACCTCAAGGAGGCATACCTGCATGTCCCTATCAGACAAGATTGCAGAAGATACCTCAGATTTCTTGCAGGTTCAACCCATTACCAATTCTCTGCATTGCCCTTTGGCTTATCTACTGCGCCCAGAGTGTTTACGAAATGCCTGGCATCAGTAATTGCCTTCTGCAGACAACGAGGAATCCAAATCTACCTATATCTGGACGACTGCCTGATCCAAGCAGACAGCAAGGACATTCTATTGCAACATCTGGCGTTTGTAATAAAACTGTTAAACTGCCTGGGGTACACAGTGAACAAAAAGAAATCAAAACTAATACCTTCTCAACAGATAATTTTCCTGGGTGCCAGCTTAAACACGACGACCCAGATGGCCTACCTCACACCAGACAAACAAGGGCAACTGTCTCAATACTTCAACAGAATGGCAACTTTAACCAGGCTAACTGCAAGGAAAATCCTGCAGGCTCTGGGGTTCATGGCATCTTGTATCCTACTAATACCATTTGCAAAGCTGCATATGAGGAAACTGCAATGGTACCTAAAAACTTATGGTCTCAACACAGCCACAGCTTGGAAACAATTATACCACTCATTCCATGCCTTCAGAAGGAATTTTTGTGGTGGGCTCAAGCATGCCAAAGAAACACGGGTCTTCCTTTCTGCTTACCACAAGCAACTCAAATCATCACAACAGACGCCTCAGACTATGGCTGGGGACCACACATGGCAGGTTAGTGCATTCAGGGAAAATGGTCCCAAAAAGAGATGCACCTACACATCAACCAAAAGGAGATGCTAGCTGTGCAAAATGCTCTTATGACCTTCAAAGACCTACTGCATCCAGGCCAGCTATTAATAAGGACAGACAACACCACAGTCATGTGGTACATAAACAAACAGGGGGGAACGCATTCATACCCCCTGTGCAGGCAAGCCATGACCCTGTGGAGCACAGCACTGGAATTACAAATTCAACTACAGGCATAATTCCTGCCAGGAAAGGAAAACACACTGGCAGACAACTTAAGCAGAAGTATGACAGACCCACACGAATGGAAGTTGCATCCTCAAGTCTTCTCAAAGATAACTCAGGCATGGGGACAGCCAGACATAGATCTATTTGCTACCCACAGAAATTACCAGTTGGAGAAATTCTGCTCAAGGACCTATCATCCACAGGCCTGGAAAGTGGGCGCACTCTCTTTCAATTGGACAACATTGACAGTCTATGCCTTCCTGCCTCTACCTCTACTGGCCAAAGTCCTATTAAAAACCAGAGCAGAGAGGCCACAAATGATTCTCATTGCTCCAGACTGGCCACAACAGCACTGCTATCCTCTCCTAAAGAACCTGTCACACTCACCACCATGGATCCTTCCGCAAGTTCCTCTTCTTTCATCCCAGCACAATTACAAGACCCTTCACAGCCAGCTCAGAACTCTAAATCTAGCTGCATGGAGAATACCTTAATTTGCCAACAGACCCTCCTCTCCAAGGAGGTACAGGAAGTCATCTTGGAGGCCAGGAGACCCTCTAATAGAAAAACCTACTCCGCCAAATGGAAACGATTTTGTTCCTGGAATCAAGCTAAGGGTCAGAATCCTTGGGTAATAAATATACCTCAGATTTTACAGTACCTAGCTGAGATGTTAAACAGTGGCCTTTCCTTCTCTTCCATCAAGATCCACACTTCAGCCATTTCAGCACAGTACAATACGGATCCTCCTTTATTCTCACATCCTCTTTTAAGGCAGTTCCTCAGAGGGGCAAAAAATATACAACCTCCACGGAAACCAACAGCTCCAGCTTGGGACCTCAACTTCGTATTGGAGAAGCTGACACTGCCTCCTTTTGAGCTGGCTGCTACAGCAGAGCTACAATACTTGTCATGGAAAACAGCCTTCCTTCTGGCTATTACCTCAGCACGCAGGGTTTCGGAGCTACAGGCCCTCATGGCTGTGCAACCATTCATCATTTTCCATCAGGACAGGGTTTCCTTACGAACCAACCCTACCTTCATGTCAAAGGTAGTATCCAGTGTGGCTTTGAATCAGACTATTCATTTACCTACCTTTTATCCAAATCCACAGAACAAAGGAGAGAGGCTACTACATTTCTTGGACATTCACAGGCAACTTCGTTATTACCTGGACAGAACAAAGTCATTCAGAAAATCTGAGAAGCTCTTTGTGTCCTATGCTACAGGTGCTCAAGGAAAAGCTATTTCCAAACAGACTATTTCAAAATGGATAGCTCACAGCATACGCTTTTGTTATTCATTTCATGGAAAGTCAGTGCCTGTATACATCAGAACCCACTCCACCAGGGCTACAGCTACCTCAGCAGCTTTCCTCAGCGGGGTCCCTACCAAGGACATTTTGGAAGCAGCAATTTGGAGTTCAGTGCACACTTTCTCCAAGCACTATCACCTTCCACTATACTCAAAATCTAGAGCGGGCTTTGCCACAGCAGTCCTGCAGGGCATTCTAGCCCCTCCTAATTCCGTTTAGTACCAGCCACCCTTACTTAGCTTTGGGATTCTTCCCAAGTGTGATGACTGTAGCTGTATGCACGATGAACATAGTACAGTTTTGTACCTACCATAAATGTAGATGTTCGAGTGCGCATACAGCTGCAGTCCAGGTTACCCTCCCTCCATCCCCTCTTAGGACAGGGCTTATGCCAAACACCTTTATCATACAACCTATTTGGGGTATTCCTTTATGGTGTATTTGCTTGCAACTACTGTTTTGATTTATCTACTTATGTATGTTTGCATAACATCATGTTTTGCCTTCCTTTCTGGGGGCACCTGACATCTGGGGCAAGAAAAACTGAAGAAAATGGCGTCAGCTGCCTCTTTTATACCCCTGCCGCACTGATGTCAGGGAAGAAGCGACGACAACCGACGCCGGACCTAGACTTTGGAATTCGGCCGACCGAGGACCCGCCTGATGGCAGGATAACCCAAGTGTGATGAGTGTGATGACTGCAGCTGTATGCGCACTCAAACATCTACATTTATGGTAGGTACAAAACTGTACTTTCTACCAGATCCATATCCACATCTGCTGCCTTTCAAGCCATAGTCCCAATTGACCGTATATGTGCAGCAGCAACTTGGGCTACCCCTCATACCTTTATTACTCATTACAAGTTGGATTTGGCCTCAAGGGGTAGAGCCTCCTTTGGTTCCACAGTTCTTAGGAATATATTCCCGTGAGCCACCCGAGAAAAAGGTGCTAGGGATGCTGTCCCATATGCAAGAATGAAGGCGAGATAGGACTACAGAACATAAAGAAGTTATGTACTCACCATAACATTCCATGTTTGTAGTCCATCTAGCCCTTCATTCTTACCAACCTACCCACTTACCCTGGTCCATGTATCCTTGGAGGATCTGGAGACAAGATAGTATCTGTCTTCTTGTAGGGTGGAGACCTTTCATCTTTGCTGTTCCTTTTGGAAATACTTTCTGTCATTTTTTTTTTTTTTTTTTTTTTAGACAGCAGCAAACAAGATCTGGGGATTCTTACTAGTGCACTGTGGAATGCCTACCTTGCCACGAGCCAACTGAGAGACTTCAAGCTTTGTAATCGGCCGAGTTGGAGCCGAGGATTGGCTCCGAACCCATATGTAAGAATGAAGGGCGAGATGGACTACAAACTTGGAATGTTATGGTGAGTACATAACTTCTTTATTCTTCCACTTCATTGCAACCTCATTTAAGTCTGATTACACCTTGACTGTCCCTTAGATTTCAGGTTACGACTCTGGGATTCACTTTGTAATCAATCATTTATTACACTGCTTTCATTAGATGCGTCTACAACAGACTCACAATACTCACTAAACACACAAGTGAAACCCTGTTCAGTTTATTATTTTATTTATAATTTCTAAACAAGCAGAAATGCATCGATTGAATTTTTTTTTGGCAACTCCATCATCCTAGAGAACATTTCTGAAGGTCAGCATTTTAATTTAACTTTTCTTAGACTTTCTTTGTTGGAGTACTCTGGGAGGTCCAGAGTAGAAGCAGCCATCCTGGTTAACATTTGAGGAGCCACTGGGTGCAGCAGTCTCTTTAGCTTGTAATGGTCTATCCTTTAGCCTTTTCTCCCTTTATAGGTTTGCAGACTACACTTAACGTGGCTTTCTTTTCCCTGACTGGAATTAATTTGGCTCATACAATTGCATGTTATTTGTTCTTCATTTAGAATTAGTATTTAGAATGCCTGTGTTGCTACAAGTGGATATAAAAAGTTTACACACCCCTGTTAAAATGCCAGGTTTTTGTGATATAAAAAATGAGACCACAATAAATAATTTCAGAACTTTTCTCACCTTTAATGTGACCTATAACCTGTACAGTTCAATTGAAAAACAAATCTGTTGAGGGGAAAATATAAAAAATAAAAAAGTACAATAAGCTGGTTGCATAAGTGTGCACACCCTTAAACTAATACTTTGTTAAAGCATCTTTTGATTTAAATACAACATTCAGTCTTCTTGGGTAGGAGTCTATTTAGCATGGCACATCTTGACTTGGAAATATTTCCCCACTCTTCCTTGCAAAAGTGCTCTAAATCTGTCAGATTGCGAAGACTTCTGTGAACAGCCCTCTTCAGGTCACCCCACAGATTTTCTATTGGATTTAGGTCTGGGCTCTGGCTGGGCCATTCCAAAACATTAAATCTTGTGTAGTCCAATCTCACCCCCATTTTTACATATGGGTTCAGAGCCGATCCTCTGCTCTGACTCAGCCGATTTACAAGCTCGAAGACTTCTGGTTGGCTCGTGCCTAAGCAGGTATCCCATAGTGCACCAGTACAAACCCCAGATCTCGTTTGCCGCATCGAGTTCGGTCGTGCTTCTCTTGGCTCTGGCTAAGTTTCAAATTCTTTCTATTTACATATATAGTATTAGAGTTTATGTTGTGTTGTTAGGGTTGCTATTATCCTAGGCAGTTGTGTTGTTTGCCCTTTTGGTGCAATCTTAGTTTAAACTTGTTGTTAGTCTGGTATCCTGTGTGCCAGTTTAGGGTTCCTTGTAAGTGCCGTTGTGCCTTGTTTTTTTTCTCTCAGAGTGTTAGTTTTGGGGGTTTTCCGCTGGTAGTTAACAGGGGCTCCTGTTGTTATTTCTGATCGTTATTGGGTTTCCTTTGACAGTCAGCTTAGTTTCTTCAGTGATTGTATTTTTGGTGGGGATCCGCTTGTTAATTAGGGTTGAAGTTTCCTTCCCTAGTACTATAGTTATTAAAAATTTTTTAGTAAATAGAGTCGTTCAGCTTCTGTATGCATGAGTTTTTCTCCTTTCTGGTTTGTTTAAATTAGAAGACCTAGCTTTCTGTCCACCGGGCTAGGCCCGTTTACGTTCGAGGACCTAGTCCTTGTGTTATTCCTTCTGTAGGGCTAGGCCTGTTTTAGTTAGAGGACCTAGTCCTCTCCCCTTCTTCCTTTCCTGGGTGTGTGTGTGTGGAATGTCTAAGGAGATTAAGGTGCACAAACCTTCGAGTTTTAAGAAGTGCATGAATTGCTCCCAAAAGATGTCTTTAATGGATGGCCACAGTAGCAGTGTCTACTGTTTAGAGGCCATCCACTTGCAGGAATCATACTTGTTCTGCCATGCTTTCTCTCCTAGGGTGTTACAGGAGAGAAAGAACAAGCTTATACTCAAGGGTCTACTAAAATCATCCTTTGAGAAAGCTCTATCCAGTTCTTCAGCTTCGTCCAAGTGTAGCAAATCTAAATCTTCAAAAAGGCCTTCTCTGGCACCGGCTGGTGTCTTGGAGCCGCCTCCTAAACAGTCAAAATCTGCCTCCTTGACTCCACAGCCTTCGGAGCTGAAGGAGAGCACCATTATGGTGTCAGAGTCGGTTCCAAGTGTTTCGGAGCTGACCTCTGAACCGATTGAATCAGCAGTTGATTCTGTTACTCTGAGCCGGGCTGTCTATTCCCTACCAGTTTCCATGTTACTGAAGTCTCCAGTGCCATCTAGGTCAGGATCCCCTACAATGTCTTCCAGGAGCCTTTCGGAAGAAGATGTGGAGAGGGTAGTGTTGAGACTCTTGAAGTCTTCTGCTTTACCAAAATTATTGTTGGGTCCGACCCAGCTGGCTCCAGAGCCACTCGATCCAGCTTTGCCCTTGTCTGCTATTCCGCCTCTGAGCCTTGTTGGCCCTTCGGAGCCGGAGTGCTTGGTGCCACTAGAGGAACTATAGGTTCCAGCACCTTGTCACTGCTTTGGAGCCGGGGTCGGCTCCGACACGCTCAGTGCCGTCCTTCGTGTCCAGGGGCTGAAGCTCTCCTGTCGGCACCGACAGGGAGGGTTGGAATCGATGATCTTTGGTTCTGAGCCTTCCTCTCGGTGCGTCGGCCAGAGTGAGCTCAGACCCTACATCTACCTAAGAGCCAACGGCTCTGGCACTGACGTCAACCTTTGTCTGTTCGGAGTGGAGGAGGTCTTCGTAGCCAGAGAGATCAGTGTTTGAGATGGTGAGGAGCGTGCTGTCTCATTCTCCATCTCCTACCAGTGGTACCAGCACTCTTCCCCCGAGAGCACCTACTTCCATCTCAGCCCCTACTCTCTCTGGAGACAGCAGAGACCCTCAGCCTCAGGAGCCATCGGCTGGTGGCCCCCACTCTTCCGAGGCCTCCTTGGAATGTCCTTTCGAGGACACTCCCTGGAAGAGGTTATGTAAGAGGAAGCATGTTGACTCCCAGGATGAGTCTTTGACATCGGACACTGACCTCGCGGAGTCTGAAGGGTCCCCAAAGTCGTCCTCTGATGATGTCTCCATTGTGGACATCCTGGAGATCATTAAGCAGAGATGCGACTGGCCCACTGTCAACCCTTCTGATGAGGAGTTGGTGTACCTGAAGGCTTTCAGGTCTCAACCTTCTGCCTCTTGGGTGTCTCCACCTTTTGACGAACTGATGGATTTAGTTAGTCGAAAGGTGTGGGATACTCCTGATGCCGTGGAGCCAGTCCCCAGGAGACCTAATAAGTTTCTGGCTGCCCCTCCTGGTAGAATTTTTGTCTGAGGGCGTTCCCGTAGATGCCGTGGTGGCGGCAGCCACAAAGAAGGACCTGGTGGAGACTTCTTCCTTTGTTCATCTGCCAAACAAAGGTTCTCGACAGATGGACAGATTTGGGAAGCGTATCTTTAGTTCAGCGGCATTTAACCTTCGATCGTTGAACTATCTCACTCACTTCACGAGATTGCAGAGGGATCTTTTCAAGGAGTTAGGAGACTATACAAGGTGCGTGTACTGAGGGAGTCCCTGACAAGATTTCTGCTCAGTTGTCCACCTTAAATTCTGTAGTTAACTCCTCCATGTGGCTTATCTCCTATGCCGCTGATGGAGTGAGTAGAGCAGCGGGTTCAGGAGATGCCCTGAGGCACCACTCCTGGATGTGCTTGTGTAATTTTGTGGAACCGTTCAAGTCTACTTTCACCAATGCCCCATTTGATGGTTCGTCATTGTTTGGTTCTAAGGTGAAGGATACACTCACTCGGTGTGAGCAAGAAGGAAAGATGCTTTCTGCTGTGGGAGTACGTTTAACTGTTCCCTCTCGACCATACCCCAAAGGTCAAAGGGGTGGTAAAATGTGGTTCAAAAAGTCCCAGAGGGTCTTTCCGGTCACACAGGGTGAACCCTCCTTCAGAGGAGGAGGAGGAAATGGGAGACGTTGCTTTAGAGGCAGGGGCAGTCCGCAATACCAGCAAGGCCCTGATTCCTTTTGGGGATGGCCTTATCAGTGCTCCTGATGTGGGGCCTGACTGCGTTTCTCTGGGGCCGGTCGGGGGTCACATTTCTTTGTATCCAGTAGCCTGGCTAAATATCACTCAAGACAAGTGGGTACAAAGTGTTGTTACCAGAGGCTATATTATACCCTTTTCCCTTCCACTGTTTGTTCCCAAGAAGATCCCAGATGTACCACCCAGTCACAGGGATCAGGCAACTGTGGAGATCAACAAGTTGCTCTTAAAAGAGTCATCCAGTCCATCCCAGCAGACCAGATAGGATCCGGAACTTACTCCAGGTTATTTTTAGTACCAAAACGAACTGGAGATTGGAGGCCAATATTGGACCTCAGCAGATTAAACGAATCCGTGAAGAAGGATAAGTTTTGGATGGTAACACTGCAGTCGATACTCCCATTGTTAGGGAAAGACTATTGGATGTGCTGTCTAGATCTCCAAGACGCCTACTACCATATAAAAATGGACAAGGTGTCCAGGAGACATCTACGCTTCCAGCTGGGAGCCAGTCACTATCAATTTCATGCTCTGCCCTTTGGTCTCACCACTGCCCCCAGGGTGTTCACCAAATGCATGGCAGTAGTGACAGCTCACCTGAGACGTCGGGGATTCCAGGTGTTTCCATATTTGGACAACTGGCTCCTGACCGCCCCCACCAGGCATCTACTCCTCCAAAACAGGGACACCACTATTCAGCTTTGTGCTCAGTTAGGGATCTCCATAAATTGAGAAAAATCTGCATTATTGTCCCCTCAATCTGTGATTTTTATAGGCACAGAGGTAGACACAGTGAACATGACAGCTCGTCTCCCTGCCGAAAGGGCACAATACTTAATCTCTCAAATTCAACGTTTTCTTCCGTTGCGGAAGGTCAAAGCGAAGTGGGTTCTTCAGCTTCTTGGACCTATGGCTTCCACCATTCTATTAGTACCATTAGCCAGGTTGCACATGAGAATTCTTCAGTGGCTTGTGGCTTCTGTCTTCCCAGTGGTCCTTCCAATATCTCTTTCTGAGTCATCCTATCCTGCTGACAGAATCATGCAAGAAGGACCTTCTTTGGTGGATAGCTCCTAACCAGTTGATCACAGGCACCCCCTTTGTTCCTGCCCAACCCGTTGCTACTGTGACCACGGATGCCTCCCAGATCAGTTGGGGGGGACATTATCTCGGCAGGACTGTCCAAGGCATATGGCAAGAACACGAGGCTCACCTACATATCAATGTTCTGGAGATGAGGGCAGTGCTCCTGACATTGCAAGCACTTCGAGACCTTCTTCCTCTAGGGACTATTGCGATACAATCAGACAGCATGTCGGTAGTTTGGTATATCAACAAACAGGGCAGTACCAGATCTTACCCACTCTGTCGAGAGGCCATGCGAGTTTGGGAATGGGCGATTTCTTCCCAGCACTTTCTGGTTGCAACGCACATTCCAGGAACGACCAATGTGATAGCTGACAAGCTCAGCCGGGTGATTCTACTGCCTCACAAGTGGTCTCTGAAATGGGAAACAGTGGAACAGATTTTCCGAAAATGGGGACAGCATTGCTGTGACCTTTTTGCCAGTCCAGTCAATGCCAAATGCAGCAGCTATTTTTCCCTCATTCCCTCTCTGGGGGAGACACCGAGAGATGCTCTGGCTCACGATTGGCCCATGGGACTTCTCTATGCCTTTCCTCCATTTCCTCAGTAATTCAGAAAGCTAGTCAGCTGGGAAGCAAGTTGATCCTCATTGCTGCTTACTGGCCTCCTCAGGTCTGGTTCCCCTTCCTTGAACCTCTTCTCCTGGACGATCTTTGGATCCTGGACCCAGCTCCAGATCTGTTGACTCGCATGTCAAGTTCATTACATCCCTCAATCCACACCCTCAAATTGAGAGCGTGGCTGCTCCATTTCCATTCCTAGTTAGGCTTCATGATGTATCATCCTCAGTATCACATATTCTTATGTCCTCCCATAAACCTTCGACTAGGAAGCTGTTTGGCAGTAAATGGAAAAGATTTTCTGTTTGGGCACAGAAAATGAATATAGATCCCTACACTGCTTCTATCCCTGTGATTTTGGAATTTCTCTCCGAGCTTTTCCATCAGGGATCTGCCACTGCCACTGTCAGAGACCAATTGGCGGCAGTTTCTCATTTCCACTTAGGGTTTCCGGATGCCAATCTAATGTTGCATAAGCTATGCAAGACCTTTTTGAAAGGAACCACTCTACTGAGACCACCGCTGCAAGAACCTGTAGCTTCTTGGGATTTAAATTTTGTGTTGTCCAAACTGACTTCTCCCCCGTTTGAACCTTCCCACTCATCTTCATTGAAACTTTTGTCTTGGAAGAATTTGTTTTTGGTAGCTATTACGTCAGCTAGACGAGTATCGGAGCTACAAGCCACCTTATTTTATCTTTTACAAAGACAGGGTGTCACTGCGTACTAATCCCTCCTTTGTCCCCAAAGTCTGTTCCCCTGCTACCTTAAATCAATCCATAGAACTCCCAGTTTTCTTCCCTAATCACTGTAATGCAGCTGAATACAATTTTCATCAGCTGGACGTTCATAGACAATTACATTTTTATTTACAGCGGACTAAGGAATTTAGGAAATCAGATCAACTATTAATTTCCTTTTCTGACTCAAGATTGGGCTTACCAGTTTCTAAAGTTACACTATCTAACTGGATTTCAAGTTGCATAGCCTTTATCTACAGTTTGGAGGGAAGACCTTTACCCTGCAGGATCAAGGCTCATTCTGTCATGTCGCTGTCTACCTCTGCAGCCTTTCAAACCAGGGTCCCACTTGATAATATTTGTGCAGCAGCTACTGGGCTACCCCTCACACTTTTATTATACATTACAAATTGGATTTAGCTTCCAGGAGTAGAGCATCCTTTGGCTCCATAGTGCTTAGGAGTATTTTCCAGTGAGCCACCCAAGAATAAGGTGCTAGGGACGCTGTCCAATATGTAAAAATGAAGATGAGATTGGACTACACAACATAAAGACGTTATGTACTCACCATAACATTCCATGTTGGTAGTCCATCTCACCCTTCATTTTTACCAACCCGCCCTCCTGCCCCCATTCTGGAAGATCTGGAGATAATAATTTGGTTATCTTTGGTTGGAGACCCTTTAGTATTGGTTTGTCTGTTATGTTTTTTTTCTTCTAGTGAGCAGCAAACAAGATCTGGGGTTTGTACTGGTGCACTATGGGATACCTGCATAGCCACGAGCCAACCAGAAGTCTTCAAGCATGTAAATCGACCGTGTCGGAGCCGAGGATCGACTCCGAACCCATACGTAAAAATGAAGGGTGAGATGGACTACCAACATGGAACGTTATGATGAGTACATAACTTCTTTTTTTCTTCTGATGAAGCCATTCTTTTGTTGATTTGGATGTATACTTGGGATCATTGTCGTGTTGAAAGGTGAAATTCCTCATCTTCAGCTTTCTAGCAGACCCCTTAAGATTTTGGGCCAAACGTGACTGGTATTTGGAACTGTTCATAATTCCCTCCACTTTGACTAAAGCCCCAGTTCCAGCTGAAGAAAAGCAATCCCAAACCATGATACAACCATGCTTCACCGTGGGGATGGTGTTCTTTTGGTGATGCAAAGTGTTGTTTTTGCACCAAACATACCTTTTTCAATTGTGACCAAAACGTTCAACGTTGGTCTCATCAGACCATAGCACATTTTCCCACATGCTTTTGAGAGACTTGATGTGTTGTTTTGCAAATTTTAGCCAGGCCTGTATTTTTTTCTGTGCAAGAAAAGGCTTCCATCTTGCTACCCTACCCCATAGTCCAGGCATATGGAGAATATGGGAGGTTGTTGTCACTTGTAGTATACAACCTGTACTTGACAGAAATTCCTGCAGCTCTTTCAGTGTTGCTGTAAGTCTCTTGGCAACCCCCCTGACCAGTTTTCATCTTGTCTTTTCTTCAATTTTGGAGGGATGTCCAGTTCATTGCAACATCACTGTTGTCCCATATTTTCTCTACTTTTTGTTGACTGTCTTCCTGTGTTCCATTGTATATCTAATGGTGTGGAAATTTTTTTGTCCTTTTCTCTTGACTGATACCTCTCAACAATGAGATCCCTTTGATGCTTTGTAAGCTGTCTGCGAACCATAGCTTTTGCTGCAGCAGGCAACTGAGTAAATGTCAGGAAAATTGTACTAGGACAGCTGAACTTTATTTGGGGTTAATCAGAGTCTCTTTAAGTGATGGCAGATGTGTACCCAAGAAGACTGAATGCTGTAATTAAATCAAAATGTCCTTCAACAAAGTATAAGTTTAAGATTGTGCACACCCAACAAAGTATTAGTTTAAGGGTGTGCGCACTTATGCAACCAGCGTATTGTACGCTTTTTATTTTTTTATATTTTTTCCCCCTAGCAGATTTGTTTTTCAATTGAATTGTCCATGTTATAGGTCACATTAAAGGTGGGAAAAGTTTTGAAATGATTTATTGTCTTCTCATTTTTCTATATCACAAAAACCTGGCATTTTAACAGGGATGTGTACACTTTTTATATCCACTGTACATACATGTCTTGAATTCAGTTTTTAAATAATATATTCTATGTTTAATGGCTGCTTTGACTACAAGTATCTGTTTAATGTGGTCTGACAAGTAATACTAATATGCATAGCTGGTAAACAGATGAATATCAAATAATATCTAAGAAGTTTTATGTATTGTTTCTTTTTGTAGATCTTCTTATATGACTGCACAGAAGTTTCTCCGTATTCCCTTCTGTTCTTTGGAGGTGTTATTTCTATCCAGAAAGATCAGGAGCAGGACACCATTTCTGTCGATGAGTGGATTGTGTTTCAGTCTCCAGAAAAGACAGCACATCTAGTTAAGGTGACTTATCAACACACATATATGGTTTGGAAACAGTTAAATTTGAATAAAAAGATATCACAAAAAAAAAAAAGAAATGCTGTTGCTGAATTTTGCTTAAGTGTGCTGGAGTAAATTAACCATTGCATGCTTAACGTATATGTAACTGTGGTAGGAAGCATACTTTAGATTGCCTGTTCTTTCAGACAGATGATTGGTTAATGTGTTGAAGAAGTACTAGGGTGCATTATTTGTCACCACATGATATGCATGGTAAGAATGTTCTGGCTAGAGTTGATAGGGCTGCAAAAAAAACTGAAATGAACCTAACTTGATGTTACACTGCTTGAGACTGCTACATGCAAGTCAGAAACCACAGTTTGTGATGAACTCTTGTCTGATAGGACATGCATAGGAAAATACATCCAGCGATATATTTCCTTTCTCCCAAAGAAAAGGAAGTTAGCATTTGCATTGCAGTTAGGCATGTAGGCAAAAATGCTACTCTTAAGTAGAATAGAACTAGTGCCAAATATAGCTTCTTGGAACCTGTATTAAACTGCTGTAGCATGAGTGCTGCAATGGTTTGTGCCCCCTAAGCCTCAGGAGCTGCCATTGTGATGACCCTACATAAGGGAAGTACAGCCATTGACCCCAATTAAGTTTATATACCCAGTAGCCTTACCAATCTTTGTAAAGTTATGGAACATATTTCTGACCTCACAAATCTAGACATTTTTCATTTCTTAGCCTTGGATCCACATTTTCTTTTTATCTTTTTAGCTTTTTCAAAGGCTGGTTATGCCTTTGTAGTCTTGTAAACTTCTTTGAAAGAGTAATAACTCAAGCAGTTTTTATGTATAGTATGCACCCTGGCCTAGGTGTCTGCTCTTCCCATGCAAGCATCATAGAAAACAGGTGAATCTAAGCAAAAGTCTATATTTAGTTAAGCAGAAAGCAAATTGGTTGTTGGATTGAAAACATTAGAGTTGTATGCCCCCCCTCAATTAAAAATGTCACAAGTGGGGTTCTTTGCTGCTCAGTGATAAGTTCTTTTCTTTTTTGTGTATTTACTCTGATTCACAAACCAGTTGTCCAGGTCTCTAGTTAATACATTTCACTGAATGTAAGCTAAAGGTTGCTATTTGATCATCCAGTGATGGGAGGGTACTCTAGGGTGGGTTGGACTGTGGAAACTGGTGTAAGAAAAATGGCCTCAAGCTAAATGCCAAAAAGTGTAGTATGGTCAGCTCTGGTAAAATAAATTCCTCCTCGTGCTACATCCCCTAAGAATGACTCTAAGATCTATACACACTCTGACTACCTGTCTTTTGATCAACATCTTCACTGTATTTAGATAATCCTGACTTGCCCAGCTAAACAGAAGTCTTGCTTACATTATGCTAATCTCTTATCCTCACCATTATTGAATATAATGCTCCTTTCATTATGTGTTTATCAAAGTGCATCACCCAAATGGAAAGACATAAGAGGGTCCTAGCCAAAATAGTCACAGGCCTGAAGTCCCTTAGCTGCTTATGCTAGCTGGTTGGCCTGGTCTCTGTATTTTGTTTCTTATAAGACTTCTCTGCAGTGCTCTCTTTGGCCCTTTGAGCTGTGAAAGACCCACCCCCCTAGATCTACTCTGTCTTTGTCGAAGTAATGGTTTCCCAAACACATGAGCAAAGGACCTCAGTCCCTGTCAACAAGTTAAGAAGACTCATTGGTACAAGAAGTTCTTAAGCAGGCATATTCTCTATTGAAGTACAGCTCCATAGTAAACAAACTAGTACCCTAGCTTCATTCAAGACTTAAAAGATTGGATGGGCACTCATTTTCTCCCTGCGCCTATGTAATGTGGCTCTCCTTATTGAGGCAGGAGGTGACTCTTGATGTTGGGTGCTCTGGCTAAGCTGTTAATGTTCTGATGACTGGTTGCCTAGTAATTTTGTGTGAACCTAAGAGCCTGTCCATAAAAGATCTCCTTTCAGAAACTAGCACAGCTTGGAAATTTTAGAAAGAGGCCCAAACTCTACCCCTCAAAGGACTGTGCAGGCATTTTCTGTACAGAGTAAAGCTGTTGATATTGCTGTCAATTTACTTGGTTCTGAAGAGGGCTGAAGGTCATTTTCAACCTTGTCAGATTAAAAGAGCACATCAGATTCTGGATGCTAACACCAGTTGGGAGGAGGGGGTCTTGCTTCTGTTGCTCCACCCTAAAGAGCGGAGGACTACATTCTGTATTGCTGCAGTACAAACACCTGTGAGGCATCACGGGACATGGATACCTTTTTGGCAAGTCGCTGTCTAGGATCCACGCAGGAATTTTCCTCATGTTGCTTTGGATATGTACTACGTTCGGTACAACGTTTGCAGTTCTGTCTTTCATCTGCATCAGTATACTTTACCAGAGTGACTAAAAACGATTGAAAAAAGCACCGGCAGAAAATTTCACTCCAGCAGCTCGAGTGGTTGATGAAAATGGCATATAACAGAAAGTGGAAAAAAACAGTTAAACACAATGATTTAGCTAAAAACTTTTGTTCCTTTTAATAAGAACTTCAGAGCTAAAACTGAATTCTACTGCTCTATTTTTACAGGCAGATAAATCACCTGGATTAAACTAAACCATTTATATGAAATGTTTTTTAAAAACATGTGAAAAGTGGTTAGTTATGAAGTTTTTAAATGTAGAATATAGCTTTAAGAGAAACCCAACACACTTGTCATAGGCAACTCTATAGTCAGGCACACTGATGTCCCTCTCACCAGGCTAAACAAGAAGAAAGTTACTGTCAGCTGCCTGTCGGGTGCCGGGATCCACCACATAATGCACACACTCGGGTCACTCCACAAGTACAATGCTGGTGTGAATGACCTGAGATGTACCTCCCTGGACTACATGAAAAGAGACATGGAGGAGCTCTCGGATCATGTAGCCAAGGTAGGTATGACCCTAGCCCTGTGTAGCATCCTACCATCGCCCAGAATGATACCATAGTTCAACGACAAAATGATTGACTTCAACAATTGGCTAAGGTTCTGGTATCATTCAAAGGGGATCCAGTATCTGCCTGCCTGGGATGACATGATCGACAGACCACGATGCTTTGCCAGAAATGGCCTGCATCTGTCGCCCCTGGGATTCCGGATACTGGCAAAGGCTCTTGCCACCCCTATAGTGCCTTTTTTAGGCAAGATTCAAATGACAAACCCACCACCATAGCAGGTACAAGCAAGCAAAAACTGAGAGTAATGCTACTCAGTGCTAGAAGTCTAAACCTCAAAATGCACTCACTCGAAGCATTCCTTAAAATAGAGAACATCGACATCTGTGCAGTAACAGAGACCTGGTTCAAGGCTCCAGAGAGCTCCCCTGCATTACCAGGTTATAATTCATACCACACCTTTTGGCCACCTAACCTGGACCAAAACACTAAAGGAGGAGGAGTGTTCATATTCATTAAGGATATCCACACCTCCAGGCTAGTTGTTCAATGTAATGTATCCGAATTTATCCAAGTGCAACTAACACTGGACAAGACTGCAATCCAGGTTGTAGCTTGCTACAAATCCTCCGCCATGCCCCGGGATGCCCACTCCAGGTTTTTCGACATACTGGATAATATTAAGGTACAGCCCAATACCCTAATAATGGGTGATTGCAACTACCCCAGCATCAACTGGGAAAACTACTCATGTACTAACTCACTAGCACAACACTTTCTGGAATTCATAAATTCCAATGACCTGGATCAGCTTGTCCATAAAGCTGCCAGGGGCAGCAATATCCTGGAACGGGTCATCACCAGCATGGATAACCGATGTCCCACGCCAGAGATCAACTCCTCACTGGTCAGATCCGACCATAAGCTAATCACCCTAGACATCAATTTTTCCACCTCCACCCCCCCCCCCCCAAGTAAAGATACCACTGTAAAAAACTTCTCCAAAGCCAACTTCACGCTTCTTTAGACAGAAGTGGCAAACTTCACTACACCTGTCCAGACAGATAATAGAAGTACAACTGTTGAATTCTATACACATGCACTGTATACACACATGCACGAGTCCATCCCCAACTGAACCAAGACGCTATACTCCAAAAAAAGGAAGCCAATCTAGTGGCCCCTGCCATAAACAAACTCTACAACAGAAGGAAGAAGCTGTTGCAAAAAAAAGTTAAATTCCCTGATTGCAGGAACTCCTTGGTCAGCCTCAGCACGAAGGTGAGATCCTTTGTAAAATCCTCCAAAGCTAGCTATGAAAATAAAAGTGCCACTGATTCTAAAGACAACCACAAAGCATTTTACAGCTTTGTCAAGAATCTCAATGGCAACACTCAGATCTGCTCCGAGCTATAGAACATTGGCACTAGATATACAGAACCAACTGATATTGCCAACATCCTGGCAGATAGGTTCAGTGCAGACTTTACCCACCCCCCAAAGGGCCCATCCCTATACTGGAAGAATGCAGAGCCCCTGTAATCACAGATGCATGAGTTAAGACCGCACTCTCCAAAGCCAAAAACACAGCATCCATGGGACAAGACAACATCCAAAGCTGCGTTCTGAATGAAATACAGGACAAACTGGCACCCCACCTAAGTACCATGTTCAATTATAGCCTCACTTCAGGCTTTGTGCCTACTGAATGGTGCACAGCAACAGTTATCCCACTCCACAAAGGGGGCGCCACCACGAACCCCAGGAACTACTGCCCCATTAGCCTGACGAGCCTGGTCTGCAAGACCGTGGAACACATCATCATGGAGCTTATAAACAAAGACATAGATAACCTGCAAAAAACTGGACCTCACCCAATTTCTGTTTGTAAAAGGTAGATCATGCCTTCTAAACCTGATCGACTTCTTTGAAGCAGTCACCAGAGCCGTGGACGGGGGTAAGGTGGTGCATACAGCCTATCTTGACCTCACAAAGGCTTTCAACACCATCCTCCATTCTGGAATTATAGATAAACTCACTAGACTGGGCGTAAATCCCTATGTCACAAGATGGGTGGCCAGCTGGCTCACTGACAGAACCCACACAGTGAAAGCAGCCAACTTCAAATCAGACTCCAAACCAGTGATAAGCGGAGTACCACAGGGTTCAGTCCTGGGTCCTCTTCTGTTTGGCATCTATTTCTCAGAAGTCCAAGCTAATACAGCAGGTATTTGGCTAACAAAGTTTGCAGACGACTGCATAATAGAATTGCCTAATGATATGGACATTCTGCAAAGGGGCCTCACTGAGACTGATGCTTGGTGTCAAAGTCGTGGTCTCAAGCTCAATGCCAAAAAGTGTATTGTCATCCCCTTTGGGAAAAACACTGTACCCATGAACTACCACACAGGCGGTAGCCTACTTAACACCGAAAGTGTGATGAGACATTGGGACACAGGTGGACACTAGTCTCTCCCATGACAATCACGTTGCCACAGTAGTCAGGAAATCCTTCTACGTGGCACACCTCATCACTAAAGTGTTCTCCTCCAGAAAAAAAGAGGTCATTGTTCCTTTCTACTCATCCCTCATTAGACCCATCATTAAGTACAATGCCCCTTTTGGCATGTACCTCGCAAGACATCTGCAACAACTGGGAAGGCCACAGAAATATCTCAATAAGAGGATTACTGGCCTCAAACAGATGCCATATGCAGACTGCCTCAAAAAACTCCACCTCTACTCCTTCGCTTATCGCCTACTCAAAGGCGACCTCTGCTTAACCTACAAAGCCATGTCTTTCCCAGTTCTGTTGGAAATGTTACACTTAAAGAAACCCCAGTCTCTCCATGCCACACACTCCAGTGACCTGAACCTCACCACTACAATAAACATTGAACATGAACATTAGAACATGCTGGAGGGATAGATTCCTGTCCCAGAGACTTTCCATACTCTGGAACAAACTGCCCATTCACGTCAAGTAGAACCCCTCATTAGCCCTCTTTAAGAGGACTCTAGACAATTGGATGGGAAATAGGAAATTCACTCTGGGAATCACCTCTGTGGCTCTGCTCGACCAGGGCGCAGGAAAATAACTATCCTAGGTGGCAAAAGCTAGGGAACTTTGTGGCTAGGCTTATATGGGCTTTAAGGCCGATAGCCTAGTTACCTACCTATGAAGCTATGTATTGGTTACATTTGTGTTGTGATTTTTTGAAAGGATTATTTAAGCTACACAGTAGAAATCAGTTTTAGCTCTGAAGAAGTTCATATTAAAAGGAGCGAGAGGGCTTGGCTAAAATTTTATTGTTTTTTGCACTTTCTATTGTACTCAATTTTCATCGACCACTCAAGCTGCTACAGTGAACTGTGCTTTTTTCAATCATTTTTAGTCTTTCTAGTGAAGTACTATTTGCTGTTTTGTGTATTGTATACTTTACCAGAGTACTAAAACTAGTAGAGTCTTTGCAGGAGAAATACCTTAATGTGTTCTGTTAGTCAGATAACTGACTTCTTGTAACCCCATCAAGGGTCACCCTGGTGACATCCTTGAAGTTAGGCAATCTCACCAGTGTCAGTCATTCCAATTCGTGGCCCCAACCGACTCCCTCGTGGAGTTGCCTAGGCCTCTGGATACTCAAGGTGTTGGGCCCCCGGAGACTAACCCTTCAGATGGGTCCGGAGCCGCTGAGCAGGCTTCGGCTTCTGAGGGTGTTTTCAGACCTTCACAGCTTACCATTGCATCTACAGTCAAGTCTAAAGCAACTTTAAAGACAAAGAAGCAAGTACAGCATTCACCTGGACAGGCCTCCATGCCTAAAAAGCAGATGCTCAAAATGGCCGAAGACTTAATTACTCTGATCAGGGGTACCCATCCCCCTCCTGATAAAAGGCCAGGCAGGATACAGACTATGATTCCTCTGACCAGATTTGTATATATTCTGACTCCTCTTCAGACCAGGGATATTCCTTACCCCCCTTTGAGGACTCTGATGCTGAGGAATCTATCCCGTCAGCCTCTCCTCCTGAGGATTATTCTTTTGGGGAAACTTTACACACCATGAGGGAGCATTTCCACTGGGAGGGCCAGGATTACTCAGAGTCCAAGAAAAGGCTCAGAGATTTTCTTTTATTGCCTCAGCACAGGCCCCTTGCTATTCCACCAGTGTTGGATATTGTGGATGATGTGTTCTCTGAATCCAGTTTAAATCCAGATTCATTACCCCCTGCTCCAGTCAAGCCAGACAAATACTACAGAGTCCCTGACTCACACAAATTTCTTTATAGAAACCGTGCTGCTGACCCAGAAACTATTTCCCAGGGTCCCAAAGGGGTAAAGGCCACCACAGCTAAAAATCCAGTCCCCTCGGACAGGGATTCCAGAGCATTAGACAGATGGGGTAAGAAAGTTTACACCTCAGCAACATTAGCAGTGAGAGCTTTAAACTGCCAGTTTCACGTGCTTAAATATCAACAATATTTACTGTCTCAGTTAAAACAGAAAATGAGTACAAGTGCAGAACAGCCTGATTTTAAGGAAATGCAGGATTTATTGCATGTAGCTGAACAAGTAGGTAAACATACTTTGCAATGTGGTTTTGATTCATTAAAAGCTTCTTGTAGAGCAGCAGTTACAGGATCTGTGATTCGAAGGCATGCTTGGTTAAAGGAACAAACCTTACCAGATCATGTTAAGGCAAAATGATTAGATGCTCCTTTACAGCAAGATATTTTATTTGGTGTTAAAGCAGAGGAGGTATTAAAGAAAATGGAGGATAAGGCAAAATCTATGCAAACAGTAAAGGATTTCTTACAGGTACAGCCACCAAGATTTAGCAGAAATTGGCCTACAAAAAATTGGTCCTTTTCAGAGTCAGACAGGCCACAAAGAGGCAGATACGGATGCCCAAGAGGCAGATCTCAGCCCCAAGGAACTTACAGACCATGACAGTGGGGTGCTTCAACTCCAAAAGGAGGTGAGGACAAGTCACAACCATACAGGAAACAATCTCAATGACTTTCCCCTTCCAATGCCAAACTCTACCCTGTTGGCAGCTCCCTTAGGGGGGAAACTAGCACTTTTTTCTCGAAACTGGCAAACAATCACCCAGGACAAATGGGTGCTGAATATTGTGTCTCAAGGTTACAGGTTCCACTTTCACACTTTACCAAGACTAAAAGGAATGCCAGACCTGCCACAAAATCAATGGGCAGAAGCACAAAAACAAATTACAGCCCTCATGAACATGAGAGCTATTCAAAAAGTATGACAGCAGGAACAAGGACAAGGTTTTTACTCAAGACTCTTCCTGGTCCCCAGAAAGGACAAAGCCTGGAGACCCATTCTAGACCTTTCCACTCTAAATACTTACCTGGATGTTCCGAAATTCAAAATGTTGACACTACAGCAGCTCCTTCGCATGTTGGGCAAGAAAGCTGGCTTGTTACTTTGGACCTCAGAGGCATACCTGCATGTCCCTGTCAGACAGAATTGCAGATGATACCTCAGATTCAAAGCTGGTTCAATGCACTACCAATTCTCTGCACTGCCCTTTGGCTTATCTACTGCACCCAGGGTCTTCACAACGTACCTGGCAACAGTAATTGCATTTTGCAGACAAAAAGGAATTCAAATTTATCCATACCTGGATGACTGCCTGATTCAAGCAGAGAGCAAGGACATTCTTCTAAAGCATCTGGCGTTTGTAAAAAATAGTTAAGTTGCCTAGGGTACACAGTAAACGAAAAGAAGTCAAAACTAGTGCCCTCACAAGAGATAATATTCCAGGGTGCCAGCTTAAATACAATGGCCCAGATGGCTTATCTCACGCCAGACAAACAAGGACAACTGACTCAGTATTTTCAAATGATGGCAACAAAGTCCCAACTTCCTGCAAGAAAAATTCTGCAGACCTTGGGATTCATGGCATCCTGCATACTTCTAATTCCATATGCCAGACTGCATATGAGGAAATTACAATGGTACCTAAAAAGTGTTTGGAATCAATACTCTCACAGCTTGGAAAAGGTAATACCACTAATTCCCTGCCTGCAGCAGGAATTTCGATAGTGGGCACAGGCATGTCACCTCAACAAGGGTCAGCCTTTCACACTACCAACAGCCAGGCAGACATTCCGAACAGATGCTTCTAATTATGCCTGGGGAGCACACATTGCAGGAAAATGTATTCAGGGCAAATGGACCACAGACATCAATCAAAAAGAGATGTTGACTGTACAAAATGCCATAACAGCTTTCAAGGACCTTCTGCATCCAGGACAATTACTCTTAAAGACAGACAACACCACAGTAATGTGGTACATAAACAAGCAAGAGGGCACTCATTCTTACCCCCTATGCAGACAAGCCATGACTTTGTGGAACACAGCTCTAACTTATCAAGTTCATCTGCAAACACAATTCCTGCCAGGAAAGAAAAATACTATGGCAGACGACCTAAGCAGAAACATCATGGATCCTCATGAGTAGAAATTAAATCCACAAGTTTTCAGCATGATAATGCAAAAATTGAGGTGCCTGGACATAGATAATCTTTGCCTCCCTACTGAACTGCCAACTACAAAAATTCTGCACAAGGACTTATCTCACACAAGCATGGAAAGTGGATGCTCTTTCATTCAGATGGAAAAGCCTACACGTGTATGCCATCCCTCCTCTGCCTCTCCTTTCGAAGGTTCTTCTAAAAGCCAGACAAGAAAAAACACAGATGATTCTGATTGCTCCAGACTGGCCACGCCAACATTGGTACCCAATCGTAAAGAACTTAGCTCGAGGCCCACCTTGGATTTTGCCTCAAATTCCACACCTGCTGACTCAACAAAACAATCAGATCCTACACAGTCAGCTCAAAACCTTATCCCTGGCTGCATGGCAGATTCATTAGCGAAACAGGCAACACCTCTCTCAAAAGCTGTTATGGATGTCATTTTGAAGGCCAGAAGGCCTAGTACCAGGAAATCTTATTCAGAAAAGTGGAAGAGATTCTGTGCCTGGAACCAGGCTCAAGGCCTTGACCCTCTTGTCCTTCAAATTCTGAGATGCTGGACAAAGGACTGTCCTTCTCATCCATTAAGATCCACGCTTCTGCCATCTCGGCTCATTACAACACAGATCCTCCTATTTTCTCTCATCCATTGCTAAAGCAGTACCTCAGAGGTCAAAAAACATAAGACTGCCCTGGCGAGCACCAACACCTACTTGGGACGTCAATTTTGTCTTGGAAAAGTTAACTTTACCTCCTTTTGAGCCAGCCAATGCAGCAGAAATAAAATACATATCATGGAAAACTGCCCTGCTACTGGCAATATCCTCAGCACAAAGAGTCTCAGAACTATAGGCACTAATGGCAGTGGAGCCCTTCATCATTTTCACCAAGACAGGGTTTCTTTAAGAACAAACCCTTCATTTATGCCTAAGGTGGTATCCAGTGTGGCTCTCAACCAAACTATTCACTTGCCAACATTTTATCCAAACCCCCAGAATAAAGGGAGAGAATTCTACATTCCTTGGACATACACAGACAATTACGCTTATACTTGGACAAAACAAAAGCTTTCAGGAAAACTGAGCAATTGTTTGTATCCTATGCTGCAAAATCACAGGGAAAGGCTATTTCAAAGCAGACCATTTCAAAGTGGATAGCACACTGTGTCCGGTTCTGCTACACACAGCATGGGAAGCCTGTACCATCTAACATTAGACCACATTCCACCTGGGCAACTGCAACTTCTACTGCCTATCTTAGAGGAGTACCTTCCAAGGACATTCTGGAAGCTGCAACTTGGAGTTCAGTGCACACCTTTACCAAGCATTACCATTTGCCTCTTTACTCCAGATCCAGAGCTGGCTTTACCACTGCAGTACTGCAGGGCCTCATAGCCACACCAAATCCTCTCTAGAACCAGCCACCCTGACTCAGCTTTGGGATTCTTCCCAAGTGTAATGACTGCAGCAGTGAAACACAATGAACATAGTACAATTTTGTACCTACCATAAATGTAGATGTTCGAGTGTATTCACTGCTGCAGTCCTGGTTACCCACCCGCCTTCCCCTCTTTTTTAGCTGGGTCTTATCTATATCTTTCTACACTATACTTTTTATGTGGTGTATTTGCTGGTGACTAAAGGTTATGTTTTTACCTTCTGTATGTTTTGTAAGCAGTATGTATTGCCTATCCTTTTGGGGGCACCTGACATCTGGGGCAAGAAAAACTGAAGAAAATGGCATCAGCTGCATCTTGTATACCCCTGGCACACTGATGTCAGGGAAGAGGCGACAGCAACCTGCACCGGACCAAGACTTTGGAACTCTGTCCGTTTGCGGGACCGCCTGATGGCAGGATAACCCAAGTGTAATGACTGCAGCAGTGAAGACACTCGAACATCTACATTATGGTAGGTACAAAACTGTACTTTCCTTTGCTGAGCAGATACTTCCAGTCATTTTTTATTATTATTTATTAATACTTTTCTCTTCAGGAAATTTATTTTAAAGCTAGGAGTTTGTGTTAGTTGAACGTCATGATACTGTAATGTACTTTTAAATGGGAGCACTCTTTTTTTTTTTTTTTTTTTTCCTGTCAGTTTAAAGTAACTAAAAATCTGTTTAGTTTAGTTTGTGGAGTTGGAAAAGTGTTTTAAAGGGCTTTTCTCTGCATTTTCCTGTGAAAAACGTAGCTTAGTTTTTACCGGCATTTGCAGCTTGTTTCCCAGGGAAAAAAGCACCATTTCGGTTTGTCATTCCTCCTTCCAGTCACAAAATGGAGTTAAGCAAACAGCCTGTGCCATCACAGCAGATTAGCAATTTACCTCAGACGCAGGTGAGAGACTCTGCTGTGGCTATTCGTTGTACCTCAGACCACACACTTTTTTTTTTTTTCCACCCTGGATCCCTGTGGTATAGTACTAATAGCCACTGTGGACCAGGAATTTAGCGGAGTCCTCTGCAGCTGTTTGGGAGTCCTTTCATTGAGCAAAGGAGAGCCACTCTTGTCATTCCTGGGAGAGGGAACAGGGAAGGCATTTCCTATTTTGTCAGAATGTTGTACCCATCCCTGGGAAAGCAGCTGATGCCATTTATAACACTGCTGGTTCCAGTTTCCCTGTCAAATAGAAACAAAATACTAAGCATGTATCTACTCCTCAAATTTCCTTAGACAGGAGTTTATAGGTTCATAGGTAAGTACTTGGCTAGCTGCCCTTGTGTGGACCAAACCCTGTACCCTGTGACTGTGAGATGAAACTCCTCAAAATTATGCCAGCCCTCAAATTTATAGATTCATAGGTAATTAATAGGCTTGCAACCCCAGAGATCACTGAAAGAGCTAGCCAAATTCCATTCCCAATTGCCCCCATTGCACTCTTTGGCTAAGTGGCTAGCTTATGGTCAGGTACCTCTTCTGGTTCGATAGAACCAAAGGTCCCACAGACTTCAGGTGCCCCAGCTGTCTCAGCACTGGCATCTACTCAGATTCCTCAGAGCCGATCGCCCTCTGTGCTGACTGCGAGCAAGGCTGCATCTCCGGCCCTTAGCATACTGAGCCCCTTTTTGTTAAAAGGGGCTCCATCAGGTAAGGTAGCTTCCCCTTCTCCCTGTCCACTCCACCAGTGTCATAGAAGTCCTCTCCTTCCCTATCCCAGTCTCAAGTTTCTCCAGCTGAGATCCAGTAGGCATGTTCTTCGTCCTCAAAATGATCCATCAGGCCCCCGTATGTGGCTTCATCTGCTCATCATCTAGGTCAGTGGACAGCTTCAACATATCAAACTTGGGGCAGCTGAAGAAGTCCTTTTTGCAGACCCAGATGCAATTGGGTCTTATCCCTTTGGGTCCTGGACTTCTTCCCAGAACCTTGGCTCTGTCATCATGGTTTCCTCTCTTTGTCCCTGTAGATTCAAGGTCCCCTGACCCGGCTGTATTCCCACCTTGGGGTCTGATCTGGCAGTGTGGTCATCCTCTGCTCCATCTTCTACCTTGGTCTCATTAGCTGCATTGGAGCCAGCCTAACCTCAGAGCTGTAGATTTGAGGCTGGCGTTTCTGGGTTGGATTTGATGACACCAGCTTTGGGATCATCCCTCTAGCTCAGAGCTTCTGCTTTTGACAGTTCGACTGCTGTATCGACGTCAGGGCACGGTGTAGTTCCCCCAGATACAGGAGCTTCTCTGGTATCTTCGAATGCTGGAACTCTGTGCTCCAGGAGGCCAGCATCCACCTCCACTTTCAACTTTCTGGAGAGTACATTCTCCACTAAGGAGATGGCTCTAGCTTCCTCAACTAGTGTTGTATCCCCATTCTCATGTGTATCTACAACAGCCTGCTCCTGGACAGCTCATGCCAGTTGGCCTACAGTCCACTACCCTTGTGGGTCTTCCTGCCTCTTCACCCTCTCTTCCGGCTTTGCTGGAGTGGGAGGTCTCTGGCAAGAGGTAGTGCAAGAGGAAGCACTTCGACTACCCTGAGAAGTCTCTCACTGATGATACTGACATCAAGGAAGGAGAGGAGTCCCGTAAGTCACCACGGGATGATGTTTCGTTTGGTGCTGTCTTGGAGCTTCTTCACCAGCACGGAGGCTGGACCACCAAAGCCCCTCTTCAGAGAAGTCACTGTTTTTTGGAGGCCCTTGGTGTGGGCCCATCCTCACCTCGAGTGGTTCCCCCTCAGGATGCACTTGTATCCCTGGTGTCCTGGAGGGCATGGAAGGAAACTGACACTTTGGAAGCCTATTCCTAAAAAGACTGACAAAATTCTTGCTCCTCCCAAGGATCTGCCACATTGGAACAAGTTCCTGGCCGTGGATGTTATTGTGGTGGCAGATGCCACCAAGAAGGAAATCTCTGAGGAGAGTTCTTTGGTCCATGACCCGAACAGAGAGTCTCGGGCTTTAGACCATCTAGGGAAGCAAACTTATCCTTCAGCCACATTTGCTCTGAGGGCACTAAACTACTTATCCCACTTGACCAGGTTTTGGTGCTGTCTTGTAGCAGATGTTTTGAGCACTGTTAAGACACAGCAGTGTTTGGAGCTTCCGAAGACAGGAGAGACTCTGCTGGTCTAGTCTGTTGTCTATTGCCAATGTTTGCATGATGCTCATTTTGAATGCAGCCGCTGGAGAGTCCTGAGCAGGTGGAATTGGCATTGCCATGTGATGCCTAACTTTAATGTGCGTGTACAATTTTGTGGATTGCTTCAAGATGTCCTTTATCAACTCCTTTTTTGATGGCTTTTCCTGTTTTAGTCCTAAGATTAAAGAGACTCTTACTAGTAGTGAACAAGAAGGGAAGATGCTGTCTGCCATAGGGGTGCATTTTGCTACTCCTCAGCAAATCCACTCGAGGAATCTAAAGGGGTGGGGTCTCCTTTTTTTTTTTTTTTTTTTTTTTTTGTGTTAGGAAGGCTGCTGCAACTTTCTAAAGAAGCTTAGGTGGGTTTTGTCTGTAGCCGGGGACCATATTGGGTACAGCCTTGGGGGGCAGAGGCTCTGCATAATCTTCACTGGAGGGCTCTTTCAGAAGTATTTAAGGATTTACCTGACTGTCCTGCTTTTGAGACAGTTGGGGGTCACTTTGTTATTCACCCAAAAGCTTAGGAGGCCATCACCTTGGACGCATGGTTGTTATATCCAAAGGTTATACCATTCTTATTTTAGAAATTCCAAGGTTTCATCACAAATGTCTCCCAGATGTTCCACCCCATCATGACTGCAGGTATCTTAAAGATTCAGAAGCTGCTGGCAAATTGGATCAACCAAGAGATCACACTAGACCAGTGAGGATTCAGTGTCTACTCAAGGTTCTTTTTGGTATCAAAGAAGAACAAGGACCTCAGGCCTGTTCTGGATTTAAGCAAATTGAATCCCTTCATGAAATAGACCAGGTTCCGGATGGTCACTGTGCGGTCCATTCTCCCTCTGCTTATACAAGGACAATTAGATGTGCTCTATGGACCTCAAAGACCCCTACTATCCTATCAAGATAAGTGCTGCACGAGTTTAGTGCATTTCCAGTGAGGGGCCAATCATTACCAATTCAGAGCCCTGCTGTTTGGTCTCACCACCACCCCCTGGGTGTTCACGTACATTGCAGTGGTTTCCACCTGGCGCCAGCTGCATTGTTTTCAGTTCTTTCCTTACCTGAGTGATAGGCTCCTCATTGCCCCTACAGGGGTGCCACTTATGGCCAGAGATACCTTACTCCATTAATGCGACCAGATAGGGATTACAGTCCGTTATCTAAAGTTGAGCCTACATCCTGTTCAGTCATTAGAATTCATAAGTTGCAACTTGGATACCATTAGTCAAATTGCCAAGCTGTGAAGTTCCAGTGTGATCAGCCTTCACTGTATCTGTGCTTGCCCTTGCAAAGCCTCCAGCTCATGCAAGCTCAACTCCTGGGCAATATGGCAGCTTCAGTAGAGTTGGTCCTTTAGCGAGGTGCCACATGAGGGCTCTGCAATGAACTCTTGCTGTGCACTGGTCACACTTGACCTACCCAATAGACTTTGCAGTAAGATCGGCAAAGGTGTGTCATTATCTGATTCAGTGTTGGTTACAGTTTGCTTTGATGACCAATGGGAGACCATTTGTTCTTCCCCTTCCTGTGGCCATGGTCATCATGGATACCTCCTGTCATGGGTGGGGGGCATTTCAAAGGGAGGATGGTGTAAGGGTCCTGGTCTTCTGAGGAGGCCAACATTCACATCAGTGTCCTGGAGACAAGGGGTGTCCTTGTGTTTCAGGAATTTCAGAATGTCCTTCCCAGAGGTGTGATTTCAATAAAAGTGGGCAGTGTCTGTTGTTTGGTATCTCGATAAGCAAGAAGGAACACATCTTTATCCTTTTTGTCGGGAGGTCAAGATGGTGTTACAGTGAGTAATCTTATCTCAATGGATGTTCAACATTCTGGCTGATTGCTTGAGCAGGAACTTTCTTCCTTATAAGTGGTCTCTGAATCTGTGAGTGGCAGCTTATATTTTCCAGCGCTGGGTTACTACGATTTGCTTCCCCTACCAACACCAAATGCAACAGCTATTATGCTTTAGTGCTTCCTCGGGGTAGTCACCTAGATAGACTGTTCTGTATGCTTTGCTCACAGGACTCCCATACACATCTCTTTTTTTTAAGGTTTAAGAGGCAGGATTTGAGTGAGCCATATAATGCTTAACTGACGATGACTGGATGGTTTAGAAATAATGTATAATGTTTGCAACTACAGTTGTTTCACTTGTGTCTGTAATGTAAAGTCTTTGCAACTAAAGTGGTATAATTTTGTATGTTTTTCATTTATATAAATGTAAGATTGTCTTTGTCATGTGTGAAAATTTAATTAAGATGATTGGGGGGAAAATACTGGTAAACAGACATTTAAGAGGAAATGGCAAGGGGTTCCAAGAATAATACTGGAAATTCACAAAGCCAAGGGCAATCCAGTAAGTTAAAATGACTATTTAAGAGACTTTGTTCCCCCTCCTACCTTGGCAGCCCCTTTTTCCTTCCAGAAAGTCTGAGTCTCCACTTTTGTCTTTGGCAACAAATAGTTTCAGATAAATGGGTTCAGAAGATCATTCATCAAGGTTACAGATGACAGTGGGGGGAAAATTCTCCTTTCCAGAGGGGGGTAATTCTTCCTCCAGACCGGACTCTCTTGTTTCCATCTGTCCTTCATCACTTGCTATACCAAGGAGTGACAGAACCAGTTCTCCTTCCTAGGTGGAAAAAAGGTTTTATTCAATAATGTTTTAGTGCAAAAGAAAGAAAAAAAGTTTGTTCTCCAGTTCCAGATGTTTCTGTCCTAAACTTGTTTGTGATAGTGTCCAAATTCAAAATGATGATCTTTCACCTCCTCTTCTTCATTCAGGTTTTCTTGTAATGTTAGATTTAAAAGGTGCTTATCCCAATACTGTTTATCCACTCTTCATGTGTTTATTAAGGTTGTGTATATCTGGATCATATTATCAGTTCTTTTCCTTAGCCTTTGGACTGCCCAGTGCAACAAGAGTGTTCACAAAGTGTCTAGCTCCACATGTTCATTATATTAATTACTGGCAAAATAGCCTTAGTTATATTGGTTATATCCTGCCATGCATATAACAACCACCCAGCTTCCAAAGCTTCAAGGTACTTTCCATGTGCCCAAGCTATCAGGAAGCTCAAGCTGAGCTGACTAAGATGAATCTTAGCACCAAGCCCTTCAGAGCTTTACTGCTGCCAAAAAGTTTGCTCCTGTACAGTTTGAGGCTCGATTGTCAGTTTGGTGCTGTTCCTTTGGCAGATAAGTTCCCTTGGGAGGAACCTTCCATTTTATCACTTTCTTCTACAGTAATGTTATTTTAAAGCTAGGAAGAACCTGTTTTAACGGACTGTCATGAGATAGTGTTGGGCTTTTAAATAGGAGCACTGTTTTTTCCTCTGTTTAAGTTGTATAAAGTAACTAAAAACCTTATTTCTCTAGAGAAATTGTTTTTCTTTTAAGTGGCTAGTAAAGTGTTTTTCTGTAAAGTGAGTGACATTTAAAAACTTGTAGTTTTGCCAGCATTTGCTGTTTATCTTCCCTGGAAAAGAGGCACCATTTCAACTTTATCATGGAATGAAGTACCGGCCCTTCTTCCAGCACAAAAAAAAAAAAGTTGACAGCCTTTGCCTGTACAGCAGACTAGAAATTGTCTTCACCCACAGATGGGTGACTCTGCTATGGCCAGTTGTTCCTTAAACCACTAATCGTTTACCCCTGATCCCTCTGGTGTAGCATCTGCAACACTGTGGACAGGGGGTTAGCCACCCTCTCTGGCTGTTGAGTTCCCTCAGTGGACAAGGAAAAAAACTCTCTCGTCAGTCCTAGGAGAGGGAACAAGGAATGCTTGCCTGTTGTGTCAGAATGCTGTGCCTATCCCTGGGAAAAGCTGCTGCCACCATTAGTAACACTGGACATGTTTTACTTGACAAACAAAACTGAAAAGTAATGTGTTTATTACTCTGTATATTTCCTTTTATAGGTCTAGTGTACTCAGTCTGGCTCAGGGTTTAATTTGGGCTATTGCTACTTCTTGTAAAGTAGTACTGGGTAAATGAAAAAGGGAGCCCTCTCTTCTGAAGATATTCTGAATCTGAACCAGAAGATAAAGGGACAGATAACAGTTTTTTTTCCTCAGATTTCTGTGTGAGATTCTGAGGAGAGCTCAGTTTCTGATTCTCCCTGTAAAAGTGGGGGGGGGGGGGACTTTTTCTTTGAGACTATTGATAGAATGTGCCAGTGTTTTCAGTGGGAGAAAACTGGGTTTCTCAGTCCTTCAGAAAATGCTGTGGGTTGTTGCAGAAGGAATTTCAGAACTTACACCCTTTCGTCCTGTTCTGTCTGCTTTAGAGGATGTATATGTTACTGCCTGCAATTTTTTTCTGATTGTCAGTTGCACCTAAAAGGCAGTAAGTATGTATAAAGTTCCTCAGTCTTACATTTTTACACACCATTCCCTAACCTGACCCAGCAGATATAACATTAGTTCATCCCACTGCTTCTAAGGACTTGAATTTGATGTTTTTTCCATGTGTTCCACAGGATCTGGTACTCAGACTCCTCCCCTTTCCCATAATCCCTGCGTAGAGCGCAATCTACCCCAGATCTCTTGTGATGATATAAGCATATTATGAATCTTGCTGCTCAGTAATATTTTATCAAAAATTTCATTAGGAAGATAAGTTCCTTTTTTGGGTCTGACTTTTTGTTTGTATTACTTCCCCTTCTACACTGCTTTCCGTGTATAGTTCCCTACCATTTTTAATCCGATCTCTCTGGCTCTTCTTACTGGGTCTAAATTAAGCATAGCTCTAATGTTGTCAATTTTCATTAATTCCTCAACAAATTCCTCTTATATGACTGTCATTATTTTCAGCTCATAGCCACTAAAACTCTCAAGCTAATCCCTTACCCATAATGTTCTATCCCCTAACATGCATCAGATCTGATTTGCTGCTTTCAAGTTCGGACATGGTCACTGTGAGCTCTCAAGCGTAGTGTTATTTTGGAGGCAAGTCTAAAGTTATTGCATTTACACTCTTTATATCATTATCTTTAATAATATAACTTTTATATTTATCTTTTATTGTTGCACTGCCTGCTTTATCTCCCTTCCTTGTATGTTTATGTACTCCTTTTTACCGTAGTTGGTAAAATTTTCCAGTACCCATTTTTTATACATGTAGAGTGTATTCTTGATACCATTGTTGGTATCTTTCTCTCTTTCTTCCCTTTTCTGTAAGCAAAGAATCTTGTATTTTTCTGCTAGTTGTTTTAAAATGTCTGATAAGCCAACAGGGTTTAAAACATGACAGAAATGCTGTCACAAATTACCAGTTTCTGACTCCCATGCCTTACGCATGTATTGCCTTGGCCCAGATTACCTACAAACATTGAAAGATTTGTGAATTGTTTAATCCTAGACCCATAGTCCACAGGAAAAATAAATTGATTTTAAAAGGTTTGCTGCCTTCCTCTTTTTCAGAAACTCCATCTGTGACTGAGCCCCCCCCCCCCCAAACCTAGCTGGAAAGTAATTTTGGAGTAAGGGAGTCTCCGTCAATGCCATGGTCGTGGCAGTGGCCACCAAGAAAGAATTCACGGAGCAGAGTTTTTACCCCTCCCCCTAACAGAGAATCTAGGGCATTGGACAGATTTGAGAAGTGTGTATGCTTCAGCAACCTTTGTACTCAAATCACTGAATTATTTCACACACTTCACAAGATTACAGATGGATCTGATTAAGGAATTTTCAAATTCACTCTCCGGGGCCAGTACTCCTTAGGCTCAGTCTTCTCTAGTCTTGCAGTTGGCTGCCCTTCAATTATCACAAACTCATCCATGAGGCTTATCTCCCATACAGCAGAAGGTAACTCACGGATGACTGGTTCAGGCTCCTCTGGAGGCAAGTGAGAGTTGTTTATCCCTGCATCACAGAGCCTGACTAGACATTTCAAATGAAACATGAGTGCAGAGGGTTATTTCCAGAGGTTATATAATTCAGTTCCCTTTTCCCTACCAACTCCACTGGTTTTCAAAATTCCTGATGTTCCACCCAGTCAGAGGAAAGCAGCAGATCTAGAAAAAGTCATCCAAGAGGTCCCACCAGACGAGATAGGATTCAGAACTTAAGATTCTATAGTGCCAAAGAAAACAGAGGACTCGAGACTAATTTTGGATCTCAACAGTCTGAACAAATCAGTTCAGCACACCAAGTTCCGAATGGTCACTGTTAGTCCATTCTGCTTTTTTTTTGTGCAAGGATGACTGGATGTGCTTGATAGACCTTCAGGATGCATACTGTCACATGAAAATGAACAGACAATCCAGAAGGTATTTACATTTCTGTTTGGGAGCCGATCATTACCAGTTCAGACCATTGCCCTTTGGCCTCACCAGCAGTCCCCAGGGTGTTCAGCAAATGCATGGCAGTAGTATTAGCTCACTTGATACTGCACGGTTTCGGTGTCTTTCCATATTTGAATGACTGGCTCATTACCGCTCCAGCCAGGCATTTATTGATAAGAGCTCAAGACCAGGTACTCCAGATTTGCTCCCATCTAGGGATAATCATAGATTACAACAAATCTTCATTAGAACCATCTCAGACATTGGAGTTCATAGGATACATTTTCAACACAGTATTCGTGGCAGCTACTTTTTTCTCTGACAAGAGTTCAGACTATCAGATTCCAGGTCAGGAAGATAATTCACAGATCTGCAGTATCAGCCCAATTAATCCTACAGCCCTTGGGATCACTGTCTGTGGCTGTGGTTCTTGTTCCACTAGCAAGGTTTCATATGAAGATTTTTCAGTGAATGTTAGCAAATCAGTGGTCCATTCTTCATTAACATGTTTGTTCAGATTAGAAATATTCAAGCATGCAAAGCACACATTTGGTTGTGGATTCACTCAGATCAAGTTTTGCACGTCGGTCCATTTTTCCTCAACCCAAAGCCATAGTAGTGACCGCAGACACAGCCCAGATTTTTTTTGGGGGGTGGGGGGCATTGGCATTTTCTGGGAAATATAGTCTAAGGCATAAGGTCCCCCAAACAGGTCAATTTGCATATCAATGGCCTGAAATAAGTGCTCTTAGCATTGCAGGCATTCCAGGACTCTCTCACTTCTGGGACAACTGCAGTTCAGACAGACAAATATGTCCATGTTTTGTTGCATCAAAAAACAAGGAGGAACCAGATCTTGCCCCTTATATCTAGAAGCTCTCAGAGTTTGGCATTGAGCAATCTCATCCAGCCGATTTCTGATGGCAGCACACATTCCGGGGAAATCCAGAGTGATGGTGCACAAGTTGAGCAGGTCCTTTCTTCTATCTCACGAGTGGTATCTTAACAAGAATGTGGTGGGATTATTTGTTAATGGGCCCAGCCATGCTGCAACCTATTTGCATCTCCTGTAAACAAGTGCAGCAGTTTCTTTGCTATAATCCCCCTCCAGGGGAGTCATCTAGAGATGCTGTCCTACACAATTGGCCCCTCGGTCTCCTTTATACTTATCCCCCAGTTCCCTTGCTCTCCGAATTTCTACAGAAAGCATTGTGGTTTTAGAGCAGTGTCTTCTTCATTGTCCCTTACTGGTGACAAATTTGGTTCCCCTTCTTTTGGCCTCATCCAACTTACCCTCCATGGAGAATTGGTTCATAGGTTGGTACTAGGCTATCGACCCTAGGGCCTATACAAGCCTAGTCATAACAATTCCCTGGCTATTTCTTCCCTCAGTATTTACTTCTCTCGACCCCTGTCTAGCAGGGCGACTGACATGATCCCCGGGGTGAATTTCCTATCTCCCATCCAATCATCAAGGTTCCTTTTGAAGAGGGCCAAAGAGGTGCTCTGCTTGACATTTATGGGCAGTCTATTCCAGAGTCTGGGGAGTCTCTGGGTCCCTCCAGCTTGTTTTGTTCATTGTGATGACAAGGTTTAGATCCCTGAAGTGTGTGTCTCTGAGGGATTGGGATTTCTTTGTGTAACATGTCCAGCAGCTCTGGGTTTGACATAGCCTTATAGGTTAAGCAGAGATCACCTCTGAGTTGACGATATGCGACTGAGTATAGGTGGAGGTTTATTTTTAGACGGTCAGCATAGGGCATCTACTTTAGGCCTGTGAGTCTTTTAGTGAGGTATTTCTGCGGCCTTTCCAGTTGATGCCGATGTCTTGAGAGGTACATATTAAACGGGGCGTTGTATTCTATAATGGGTCTAATGAGGGATGAGAAAAGTGGGACAATGACCTCCTTTTTTCTGAATGAAAAGCCCTTAGTGATGAGGTGTGCCACATAGAAGGATTTCTTGACTGTTGTGGCGATGTGGTTATCGAAGGTTAGACCACTATCCACCTGTGTCCCTAAGTCTCTTGTCACACTTTCCATGTTTAGTGTACTGCCACCTATGTGGTAATTCACGGGTGCATGTTTTTTCCCAAAGGGGCTAACTATACATTTCTTGGCATTGAGCTTGAGCCCATGTCTCTGGCACCAAGCATCTGTTTATGTAAGGCCCTTTTGTAGAATATCCACATCATTTGGTGATTCAGTAAAGGCTCCCAGTTTGCAGTCATCTGCGAACTTTGTTAGCCAGAGTCCCTTAGTGTTGGCCTGTACTTCAGAGAAATAGATGCCAAACAAGAGTGGTCCCAGGACAGAACCCTGAGGTACTCCACTTGTCTGGAGCTGGATTTGGAGTTGGCTACTTTTACAGTGTGGGTTCTGTCAGTAAGCCAGTTGGCAGCCCATCGAGTGACATGGGGATTAATGCCCAGCTTAGTAAGTTTATCTATGATTCCAGAGTGGAGGATGGTGTCGAAGGCCTTGACGAGGTCCAGATAGGCTGTGTGGACCACATTACCCATGTCCATGGCTCTGACGACTGATTCAAAGAAGTCAGTCAGGTTCTGGAGACAAGATCGGCCCTTCACAAACCCAAACTGCGTGAGGTCCAGTGTTTGAAGGTTGCCAGTGTCTTTGTTTATAAGTTCCATTATAATACGTTCCATGGCCTTGCAGATCAGGCTCATCAGACTGATGGGGCGGTAGTTCCCAGGATCCAAGGTGGACCCCCCCCCCTTGTGGACTGGGATAACTGTAGCTGTGCGCCACTCAGTGGGAACGAAGCCTGAGGTGAGGTTATAATTAAACATGACACTTAGGTGAGGTCCCAGTTCATTTTTGTAGTTCATGTAGTACACAGCCTGGGATGTCGTCTGGTGGATGCTGTATTCTTAGCTTTGGAGAGTGCGTTTTTTTACCTGTGTGGTCGTTACCGGAATCTGCCAATCTTTCAGTATTGAGATGGGCCCTTTAGGGGGGTGAGAGGGGGTGAAGTTTGCACTGAATCGATCTGCCAATATATTGGCAATATCCCTGGGATCAGTATATTTAATGCCATTCTGTTGTAGCTCAGAGCAGATCTGAGCAGTGCCATTTAGATTCTTGACATAGCTATAGATTGCCTTGTGGTTGTCTCTGGAATCTTTGGCAATTTTATTTTCGTAACTAGCTGTGGAGGATTTTATGAGGGATCTCAGCTTCTTACTGAGGCTGGTAAGGGAGTTTTTTGCATCCTGGGATTTTCCTCTTTTCTGCAACAGTTTCTTCCTTTTGTTGTAAAGTTTTTTTATGGCAGGGTACCACCAGACTGGCTTCCTTTTTTTGGAGGAGAGCATCTTGGTTCTGTTGGGGATGGCACGATTCATGCACGAGTGGATGTGCTCGTACAGTGCATTAGTGTAGGATTCAGCAGTCGAACTTTCATTCCTGTCTGCATGGGTGTCATGAAGTTTGTCACTTCTGACTTGAGTAGCATGAAGTTGGCTTTAGAGAAGTTTTTTACGAAGGTTTCCTTACTGGGGGGGGGGGGGGGTTGTGATGTGGATGTCAAGGGTGATTAGCTCATGGTCATACCTGACCAACGAGGGGGTGACCATAGATGTGGAGCTTTGATTTCCCATGTTGGTAATGACCGGGAGGATATTGGAGCCCCTGGTGGGACTAAGGAATAGTTTATCCAGGGCATTAGAATTTATGAATTCCAAGAACCGTTGGGCAAAGGTGTTGGTACATGAGTAGTTTTCCCAGTTAATGGCAGGGTAGTTGAAGTCACCCAGTATTAGGGTGTTTGGTTATATATTTTCCAGTATGTTTAGAACGATGTAGTGAGAATTTTGGGGCATGGTGGGGGATCTGTAGCAAGGTACAGTTTGGATTGCAGTCTTACCTAGTGCTAGTTGCACTTGGAGAATTTCAGATGCATTGTGTTGGGCAACTAGCCTGGTGTTGTGAATATCCTTGGTGAATATGGACACTCCTCTACCTTTAGTGTTTCGGTCCTGGTTTAGTGGACGAAAAGTGTGGTAAGAGTCGTAGCGTGGTATTGCAGGGGTGCTCTCTGGAGCCTTGAACCAGGTCTCAGTTACTGCACAGATATCGATGTTCTCCATTTTTAGGAGTGCCTCGAGAGAGTGCATTTTGAGGTTTAGACTTCTAGCATTACCTTTATATTTTGCATGCTTGTACCTGTTACGGTGGTTGTTTTGTCCTTTGAACTTTGCCTAAAAAAGGCACTATAGGGGTGGCAAGAGCCTTAGCTAGTAACCTGAATCCCAGGGGCGAGAGGTGCAGACCATCTCTGGCAAAGCATCGTGGTCTGTCGATCATGTCATCCCAGGCAGACAGACAGATACTGGATCCCCTTTGAATGACACCAGAAGCTTAGACAGTTGTTAAAGTCAATCATTTTGTTCTTAAACTGTGGTATCATTCTGGGCGAAGGCAGGATGCTACTCAGGGCTAGGCTCATACCTGCCTGGGCCGCATGATCCAAGAGCTCTTCCATGTCTCTCCATGTAGTCCAGGGAGGTACGTCTCAACTCATTCACTCCAACATGGACAATGACAGAGTTATATTTGTACTTGTTGTGGAGTGACTTGAGTGCATGCGTTGTATGGCGGATCCTGGAAACCCGACAGGCAGCTGACTGTAATATTCTCCTTGTTCAGCCTGGTGAGTGGGACATCAGAGTGCCTGACTATAGAGTCACCTATGACAAAAGTGTTGGGTACGTCGTCTTGCCTTAGGGGCTGTTGGGTGGCACACTGGTGTTGTGAGCTATGTGACACTTTGGTTGTGATTGGTGTTTGTTTGCGTTTCAGCTTCACAGGTCCTTGTTGCTTGGGCAAGTTAATGTTAAGGGCCTCCACATACGTGGGTTTAGTGTTGCTATGTGTGGGTGTTGGTGGTGTAGGTTTAGAAGAGTTATGTGTTGCTTGAGGTGTAGTGCGGGTGTTAACCTTCTCCTCTTGGCTGTCTAGCACAGTCTTGGGTGGAGAGAGCTTTGCTTCCAGTTTGGCTATGTAAGTGCATCTTTTGCAGGTTGTAGTGTTGAGTGGTAGGAGGAGAGGGTTGTCTGTGTACATGAGGCAAGTGCTGCATTGCCCCAGTATGCCCAGATTCACCAGGTGGACAGGAGAAATCACCGGAAACTGACCCTTGGACATGCCTGGTTTGGTGCTTTTTTTTTTTTTTTATATATATATAAAGTACAAGAGCTGTTTTCCCTTACCTTAGCAAGCTGTTATAGGCTGTTTAGTGCATACAATTAATTTTTCCTTATTAACAAGGAGAGTTGAGTGCTTGTATCAGTTTAAGACTTCCGAGTGCTTTCCAGCTGGTTTTAAAGCAAGTGCTAGCCACAGGGATGCTTAAAAGTTTATCCTAAACACTGCAGTGTGCACTAGAGGAGTTAGATGTGAAAGTAGATAACTTTTAAGTTTTACTTGTCTAAAAAGTTAAGTGTTAGTGGAGAGTCACTATCATAGCTCTCAACCTTCCATCTCCAAAATGAGGAACACTTGCCTTCATAATGTGGAACAAATGAGCAAAATGTGGAACACATACTAATGGCTTACTAACAGCTTCAACTAAGAAGGTCATAGGATGGTTAAAATATGCTGGTTTTACTTATAAAGAAGATCTTTTAATGAATTAATATGATTAATTTCTATTTACCATGCATTTCACTTAAAAAAATTCCTAACACTGAATGTGTGACAGACCCTTTCAATGTGGAACTTTCAGGAACTTCGAGGAACATGAACTTTTTAAGACCCCAAATGAGGTACGTTCCTCGTAATGAGGTATGGTCACTATTTTTAAAACAGCAAGATAGATTGAAAGGGGGTGTCACTTTTGTATTATGGTACTATGGAATGCAGTAGGATGGCCAATAAATTTAAATAGTTGAAGGGGAGTGATTTCACTAAATGATACTTTTGTGTTTACTCACACAAGCCAGTAAAAACAGAGAGGAAATGAGATATATGGTCAAGTTAACAGAAGGGGAAGGCAGCTAGAAAGACCGTGGTGTTTAAGAACGCTATAGCAACTGAGTGGAAGGGTGGGGGAAAAAATGTCTGCCTGACTCACGAGACAGAGCTGTGGTCTCTTTTCAAGTTTTAGTATGCAGTTAAAAGCAGAATGCAAGTAAAACACAAGGTAAAGAAAACAAATCACAGTATTCAAAATAGAAAAAGGCAATAAAGTAATACAACATATAAAAAGCAAACTAACCTTTCCCTCACAGAAAAGCATAGCAGAGTCTGGGTGAGCCTTTCTAGTAAAGCTCTGAAATGTTTATTTTACCCCTTAAATAGAAGGTTTAGTTCCTAGCTCCACCCTCTCAGTTCACAGATGATTAACCTTAACTGACCTGTTCTGTTGACCTGTACTAATTTCTGCCTGACTCACAAAAGATAGAGCTGTGGTCGCTTTTCAAGTTTTAGTATGCAGTTAAAAGCAGAATACAAGTAAAATACAAGGTAAATAAAACAAATCACAGTATTCAAAATAGAAAAAGGCAATAAAGTAATACAACAAATAAAAAGCAAATTAACCTTTCCCTCACAGCAAAGTGTAGCAGAGTGTGGGTGAGCTTTTCTAGTAAAGAATGGATCCAAGTCAGGATCTTGTCTCACCAGACGGGTATGATTCACCTGGATATCTCAAACCTAAAACTTAACGCATGGTTTCTCCACTTCCATTAATAGCCAGACAACATACGCTATCCTCTCCTGTTAGCCATATGCTTTTGTCCTCCTCCAAAGCTTCTACAAGGAAAATTTACAGAAGTAATTGGAAGAGATTTATTTTGGGGTGCAACAGAAACATATAGATCCCCTCACAACACCAGTACGTAGTGTCCTTGAATTCTTAGCAGCAATTTTCAATGTAGGAGCCAGTTCCTCAACTGTTAGAGCACAGTTATCTCTAGTTTTCACTTTGGGATTGAAAATTCTTCCTTGGCTTCATCTAAACTTTGTAATGCCTTTTTTTGAGAGGTGCTCTTCTTTTGAGACCCCCTTGTAAAGATCCAACTCCACCATGTGATTTAAATTTGGTGTTACAGTCATTAATTCATTTTACCCTACGAACCAGCAGCTAAATGCGACTTGAAGTTTCTGACCTGAAAAACTGTATTTTTGTTAGACACCACTTCTGCTACAAGACTCTCAGAACTTCAAGCACCGACTTCTCAACCTGCATACTTAGTATTTCATAAGGAAATGGTGACTTTATGAATCAATCCTTCCTTCCTAAGGTGGTATCAGAATCACACATCAACCAAGCTAGTAATTTGACAGTTTTCTTTCCAAATATTACAAATAAAGGTGAGTATATGTTGCACTTACTGGACGTTCACAGGCAGTTGCGTTTTTACTTGCATAGAAAAAAATATTTTAGAAAATCAGACCAATTATTTTATTTCTGGATTCCAAATCAGGCAAACCAGTCACGGAGGTAACCTTAGCCAAGTGGCTTACAGATTTTATATTCTTTGCCTATAGTAAATTAGACCTGTCCTTACCAAAACCCCACCATTAAGGGCCCATTCAACAAGTTCCATGGCTACATCTTCAGTATTCCTTTCCATGGCATCTATGTGTGGCTACTACTTGGACTAATTCTCATACCTCTATTACTCATTACAAATTGGATCTGGTCTCAAGGGGAAGAGCAGCCTTCAGCTCAGCTCTGCTCAGACGTATCCTTCCTTAGACGCCTGTAGGGATTTTAAGTAGCTGGGGACTCTGTTCCAGTTGTTGAGGACTAAATGAAAATTGACATCTGCTAAAGAAGTTATGTATTTCCATAACATTCCACCTGTGTTGTCCATTTTCATTTTAACTCTTCCCACCAACCCCCTACCTGTGAGCTAATGACTTCTGGAATAACGAGACCTTATAAAGGAACCACTGTTCTTTATGTTGAGCTCTAGATACAGATTTCTCTTAATATGTTGATAATATTTTTTCCTTTTACGCAATAAGCCAGCAAACAAGATCTGAGGTATGTTAGGGGATAAAGCATTATGAGTAAGGAAGGATCTTGAGAGTTTGTTAGTGGCCATGAGCTGAAATTAATGACAGAGTCAGATCAGAGGATCGGATCCGAACCCAGTTGTTGAGGAAGAATGAAAATGGACAGTACAGATGGAATGCTATGGTGAGTACATAACTTTTTTTTCGTTCTTTCTTTTTTAGGGTAATTTTTATTTAAGGGATATATTAACTTCTCTCTCATCCATGAGGATGACAGACAAGCCCTCCAGATTCAAAAAGGTGCAAAGTTTGTTTCATAAGCTAGTAAATTTGGATGCAAGCAATAGGTGTGTGTACTGCTTAGGGCCTTCACACCTGGACATCTGCTTCATCTGCAAGGCCTTTGGTCAACAGACCATTAATGAAAGACTGAATAAATTCCTTGTAAAGGAGTTCCTACAGCCTTACACAGAAGGAAAAACCCTTCTGAATCAGTAAAGTCTTCTGATGTTCTTCGTCTTCCCTTGCTGCAGTCCTGACAATTGGGTATAGTCCGCGTCCCAGTCGGCCCGAATACCAGAGTATAAGGCTGACGTCGGTCATGGCGCCTTAGACTGACGTCAGTACGTCAGGGTACTAATGCGCATGACCGGCGTCATTTCCTCAGTCTTTTTTGCCGCATGGTCCGATGCAGAAGCAATTTTGCGAGTGCAGGTTGGCGTTCTGAGATTTTCCGAAACCGGAGTTTCAGACCGAGTACAGAGTTGGCTAAGTAACCCGTTGGGAACATTTTGGTTTTTCTTGCCTCAGTATTTAACCGGATGTCAGAAAAAGTGAATAACTGTATTTCTTGTGGGAAGCAGATACCGCATAGGGATTATCATACATTGTGTATACCTTGTTTAGGGCCTGAGCACGACGTTGTTGGTTGCCGCTCTTGTGCTAGATTTAACAAGCGCACTATTAAGAGGAGGCTTGATTGTGCTAGGTTAGTGTTTGGGAAGCGTTGCAATTATACTATGCCGGCGGGTACTCCAACGCCTGATTCATAAAAGAAGCGCAAGGACAAAACAGTGAAATCTAGGGGTGAGGAACCGGCAGTCCCGGACGTCGGTCCTCTAGAAGGCCCAGGGGAGCCAGAAGTTTTGCCAGGAGTCTCTATGGAGTCTCAGGCAGATACTTTACTGTTACAGGATGTGCCCTCTCAGGAGGTAGGCCAGGCTGAGGGGCTTCTCAGGTAACTGTTCTTCCCTCTCTTCCCAAGGTAGTTAGGGCCTCTCCTTCTGTTGCCAAAGCTTCTTTAGAGGAAGGCCAAGTTCAGCTTCTGTAGGGGCTTCTCCTAGCATTTCGGCTCTGTGCCTAAGAAACATATGCTTAAAATGGCAGAAGATTTGATTACTCTGATTAGAGGTTCTATGCCCCCACCTGATAAGAGGCCTAGGGTGGAACAGGAGTTTGATAGTTTTGAACAGTGTTCACAGGCTTCAGAGTCTTCTGTGGAAGACTTGCAAGAGTTTCCTACTTATTCTGATTCTGATGTGGATGATTCCACTCCTTCAGCTTCTCCTCCTGAGGATTTTTCATTTTCTGAGACTCTTCACTCCATGAGGGAGCACTTTAAATGGGAAGGCCAAGATTACTCTGACTCCAGAAAAAGGCTTAGGGAATTCTTGTTTTTGCCCCAGCATAGGCCCTTAGCTATTCCTCCTGTGTTAAATGTGGTGGAGGATGTTTTTGCAGAGGCTTCTCTGAACCCTGATTCCTTGCCTCCTGCTCCTGTTAAGCCTGATAGGTATTATAGGGTGCCCGAAGCTCATAAGTATTTGTTTAAGAGTCCCAGGGCGGACCCAGAAACTGTTTCTCAGGGGCCTAAAGGTGTTAAAGCTTCTGTGGTTAAAGATCCTGTACCCTCTGATAAAGAGGCGAGGGTTTTGGATAGGTGGGGTAAGAAAGTATACTTCTTCCACTCTAGCCATGAGGGCGTTGAATTGTCAATTTCATATGCTGAAATATCAGAATTATCTCCTTTCACAATTGAAATCTAAGGTGGATGCTTTGGCGGAAGGTATTGAGTGTAAAGAATTGCTGGATTTGGTTCATGTATCTGAACAAGTGGGTAAGCATTCTTTGCAGTGTGGTTTTGATGCTGTTCAGGCCTCCTCGAGGGTGGCTGCTACTAGTTCTGTTCTTCGCAGACATGCATGGTTGAAGGATCAGAATTTAGCTGAGCATGTTAAGACCAGGATTTTGGATGCTCCTTTACAGTCTGATGTGTTGTTTGGACCGCCTGTGGAAGCAGTTTTAAAGAAAATGGAGGACAAAGCTAAGTCTATGCAGACTGTTAAAGATTTTTGCAGGTGCAGCCTCCAAGTTTAGTAGAAATTGGCCTGCTAAGGGGTGGACATATCCTGCTTATGGTTCCCAGTCTAGGGGTAGATCTAGACGTGGGAGGGCAGGGCTCAAGGTTCGTTTAGGCCTAGATCAGACAGTTCACCTGCTCAGACTTCTGGTGAGGGCAGGGGTCAGTCCTTTCGTAAGCAGAACCAATGACCTGCCTTTTCAGCTGCCAGTGGACTCTCGTCTGGCAGCTCCTTTGGGAGGAAGATTGTCTCTTTTCAAAGAAAATTGGGATTTAATCACTCAAGACAGATGGGTGCTGGATATCATTCATCACGGGTACAGATTTTATTTCCACACAATGCCCCTTTCAAAGGCATGCCAGATGTTCCTCCTCCACAAAGAAAAGAGGCTCACAAGCAAGTTTCTCAGTTACTCCAGATAGGGGCTATTCAGCCAGTCCCTGTGTCAGAAAGGGGCTTTGGATTTTATTCTCGCCTGTTCCTAGTGCCAAAGAAGGGGAACACGTGGAGACCAATTTTGGATTTATCTATCCTCAACACTTATCTGGACATTCCCAAGTTCAAGATGTTGACGTTACAGCAACTGTTACCTCTGCTGGGCAAGGATCACTGGATGGTAACTTTGGATCTCAAGGAAGCTTACCTTCATGTGCCCATAAGGCTAAGTTGCAGAAAGTATCTGCGTTTCAACTGGAGATTTTCATTATCAGTTCTCTGCATTGCCCTTTGGCTTATCTACTGCCCAGAGTATTCACAAAGGTTCTGGCTCCAGTGATAGCTTACTTCAGGCTTCAAGGCATTCAAATTTATCCTTACTTGGACGACTGCCTGATTCTGGCTCAAGAAAAGGAACACCTTCTACAGCATCTGGAATTTGTCATAGCAGTGCTAAGATGCCTAGGGTATTCTGTGAACGAAATAAAGTCCAGTCTAGTACCCTCTCAAGACATGTGCTTTCTGGGTGTGAGACTGAATACAGCAGCCCAGATGGCCTTTTAACCCCGGACAAACAAAACAGTCTGTCACTTTACTTCCATCAACTATCTCATCAGTCCGTGCTGACTGCAAGGACAGTCCTTCAAGCATTAGGGTTCATGGCATCTTGTATTCTGGTGCTTCCCAATGCCAAACTGCATATGAGGAAGCTGCAATGGTATCTCAAAAATGTATGGACACAGCACTGCCAAGATTTGGACACTGTCATTCAAATCATACCTTGCCTTCAAAAGGAATTCTTGTGGTGGGCTCAGGAATGTCACCTAAACAAGGGACTCTCTGTGACCCGGCCAGAGGCGAGTCAGATTTTAACGACAGATGCCTCGGACACTGCTTGGGAGCTCATCTAAATGGAAAGTGGATACAAGACAAGTGGCCTGCCAGACTACAGCATCTACATATCAACATGAAGGAGATGTTAGCAGTCCAGTTTGCATTGATGGCGTTCAAGGCGTTACTTCTTCCAGGGCAGGTGTTGATTCTGACAGACAACACAACTGTCATGTGGTACATCAACAAGCAAGGGGGAACACATTCTTATCCTCTATGCAGGCAAGCAATGATTTTATGGGAGACTGCGTTAAGCCTGCAACTGACTCTTCAGGCAAGGTTTCTGCCAGGAGCACAGAACTCCCTAGCAGATGTATTAAGCAGACAAATCATGGATCCCCACAGTGGAAACTGGATCTTCATGTATTTCAAAAATTGACAGTGTCATGGGGAACTCCAGACATAGATCTGTTCGCTTCTCCACTAAACCACCAGCTGCCAAAGTATTGCACAAAGGGGTTTCATCACACAGCTTGGAAAGTGGATGCTCTGTCTTTCAGTTGGAAAAACCTTCATGTCTATGCCTTTCCACCTCTACCTCTTCTTCCAAAGGTATTACTAAAGGTCAGACAGGACAGGCCAAGGATGATTTTGATAGCTCCAGATTGGCCTCGGCAACACTGGTACCCACTTCTAAGGAGTCTTGTAAAGAAGCCTCCATGGCCTTTACCTCTGATTCCTCATCTGTTATCTCAGAAGGACGGTCATCTGCTCAATGTCAAGCTTCAATCTCTTCATCTCACAGCTTGGCATATTCTGGGTTGAAACATGGTAGGTCTCAGCTTCCTCAACAAGTTTTAAATGTGATTATGGAAGCTAGAAGGCCTAGTACTAGGAGAGTGTACGCAGAAAAATGGAAGAGATTTTTATTTTGGAGTACAGCAAAGAATTTGGAGATTTCAGAGCCTAATTTGAGTGTGGCTCTTCAATATCTTACTGAGTTATTGGACAAAGGTTTGTCTTTCTCTTCCATAAAGATTCATGCTGCAGCAATTTCAGCTCACTATGATTGTGACCCACCTTTGTTTTCGCATCCTTTGTTCAAGCAGTTTCTTAGAGGGGCAAAGAATATAAGACCCCCACGTAGAGCTCCTACTCCTGCTTGGGATCTCAATTTTGTGTTGGAAAAACTTACTCTACAACCTTTTGAGCCTGCAGCTACTGCTGAATTGAAATATTTGTCATGGAAGACTGCTTTCTGTTGGCTATTACTTCTGCAAGAAGGGTGTCTGAGTTGCAGGCCCTTATGGCAGTAGAGCCCTTTTTGATTTTCCATAAGGACAGGGTATCATTACGTACTAATCCTTCCTTTATGCCTAAGGTGGTTTCTAGTGTGGCTTTAAACCAAACTATTCATTTGCCTACGTTTTTTGCGGATCCTCAAAATAAAGGGGAAAAGATTTTGCACACTTTAGATGTACACAGGCAATTGTGTTATTATTTGAGCAGGACTAAAGATGTTAGACAGTCTCAGCAGTTACTTGTTTCTTTTGCTTTAAGTTCACAGGGCAAGCCTGTGTCAAAACAAACTATTTCTAGGTGGATTGGCTTTTGCATTGCATTTTGTTATTCCCATCATGGCAAAGAGGTTCCAGCTGGGATTAGGCCTCATTCCACTAGGGCTACTGCCACTTCAACAGCATTTCTAAGGGGGGTGGCAACTAAGGATATTCTGGAAGCAGCTACTTGGAGTTCAGTGCATACTTTCTCTAGGCATTATCACCTGCCTATATACTCTAAGACTAGAGCTGGTTTTGCCACAGCTGTTTTACAAGGCATGTTGTCAGCTCCTGCTACTTTATAATTTGCCAGCCTCCCTTACCTCTGCTTTGGGATTCTACCCAATTGTCAGGACTGCAGCAAGGGAAGCCGAAGAACATAGTACAGTTTTGTACCTACCATAAATGTAGATGTTCGAGGATTCCCTTGCTGCAGTCCAATTTACCTCCCTCCTTCCCTCTGTGTTTCAGGGTGGTTATGTAGGTGAGTTTACATGCTTATATTTTTTGTATATATGGTACATGTTTTTTGGTGCAGGTTGTTTTTGGGACTTGTCTTTTTGGGTCTTCTGACATCTGGGGCAAGAAAAGACTGAGGAAATGACGCCGGTCATGCGCATTAGTACCCTGACGTACTGGCGTCAGTCTAATGCCATGACCGCCAGCCTTATACTCTGGTATTCGGGCCGACTGGGACGCGGACTATACCCAATTGTCAGAACTGCAGCAAGGGAATCCTCGAACATCTACATTTATGGTAGGTACAAAACTGTACTTTGTTGCTTCTTCCTCCTCTCCATCCTCTTCAAAAAGAGATCTGATAGACCCAAAGAGAAACAAGAGGAGTCAGAAAAAGCGGGGTCAAAACAAGCTAAGAAGAGATCTCCAGCTCTGACACCTTCAATGGTTCCGACGCCTAAGATTTCTAGACCTTCTGAGCCAACATTCTTCAGATCTGATAGTTACTGGCTCCCATACACCACCTAGATTTTGTCTGTATCCTATTTCCCTTGGGCTTTGGTCTCTTGTTTTACAGGACAGACTTCATTATCCCTAAAGACCACCTTCCTCTAATTCTTCTCTTAGGTTAGCTAGGTCTTTTCGATATACAGTCTCATCAGCTGGGGGATGTGATCAGGATGATGAGTTTCCTTCGGACCCAAATCCAGCTGGGGCTCCTTCCGGCTATGACCACTGTCAGATCCAAAAGAACCATTTCTCCTCACTCTTTAATAGCTACTTCTCTGATCAGATGATGTTAAGTTGTCCCATCTCACCTTCGTTCTTGCTGTTTGGGGTTCGGAGCCGATCCTCGGCTCCGACTCAGCCTACTTATATAGCTCGAGAGCTGTTTACTGGCTCGAGGCTAATCCTTATCTCAGAATGCCCAGCGTCAGCTACCCAGATCTCGTTTGCTGCTTCAGCTGTGAGGTTGCTTCGTTACTGGCTCAGGCTTAGTATAGTTTTTTCTGTGATTATAATTGTTGTTCTTAAATTTTGTCAAGTTTTTGTCTAGATATAGTTCTTTATCCCTTATCGCCTTTCTTGTATGTGTTGTATCTTTGTTGGCCATTGCTCCATATCTTGCAGGCCTTCTGTTTCACCTGAACTTGTTTATATTAGAGAGTCACACACACACACACACACACACACACACTTAGGACAATCGTTTAAATTAGAGGCACTCCTTTTGGTTCCTTAACTGTAAAAAAAAAAAAAAAAAGTTTGTTTAAACTGCTTGTTTTTTAGTATAGTAGTGTAACATGTCTAAAGAGGCCAAAGTTTCTGGCTTCAAAAAGTGTGACTTATGCTGTCAGAAAATGTCTCTGACAGATGGGCACACTAGCCGTGTTTATTGTTTAGGGGCTGTGCTCCTGCAGGACTTCTGCTCTATCTGTCATGCATTTAGTCCAAGGGTCCTGCAGGAGCGCAAAAACAAATTAATCCTTTGAGGAGTACTGAAACCACAGGATTCCCCGGCTAAAGGTTCTCAGCCAGTGAAATCCTCTAAGTCTGTCAAGCCGTCTGCTCAATACTCGGAACCGACTCCTGGGCTTGAAGAACCAAGTCTGTCGGTGCCATCTAGCATTGACAAGTCATCTCCTCCCTCGGCTCCAGCTGCCACCACGGAGCCATCTCGGAGCCACAAGCGAGCAAGGTCTCCTTTATTGGAGCCGATCCACTCGGTGCCACATTCACCGTTATTAGGAAGTGAACGCAGTCATCGCTTTCATCCCACTCCTCTCGATCCTCCAGGTTATTGGATCAAGACGTGGAGAGAGTAGTCAGCAGGTTGCTTAAATCACAGGCCCTTGCGAAATTACTTTCCAACCCACCTCAGCAGGTTGCGGCTCCATCCACCTCCATCTCCATTCCTCCTCCGACTACACTTAGTTCGGAGCCGGAGACCATCTATGCGCTGTTAGTAGAACCGAACGCGCCAGTCCCATCCTCTCCGGTTCCAACTATGTCGATTGTTCCTTCCATCGAGGGATCTGGGCGCTGAAGTTCTCTCGTCGGCTCTGAGGGGGGAAGTGGCATCAGTCCCTTGTCCGGCCCCACTCTCTCTCTCAGAGCTTCGGCGCAGGTGAGCTCTGCTCCCACATCGGCCTCAGAGCCGTCGCCCTCGACACGGAGAAGGACTCCTATCTCTTCAGAGCCAGAGCTTTCTTTGCCTCGGGATCATGACGCCTTCGAGGTCATACGGAGTGTGCTGTCCCCTGAAGCAGCCCTACTATCAACCCCATCGCCTCCTTCTCTTGTGGTGCCTGTGCCAGTCTCTGCTCCTCCTCCTGCCCAGAAGCGTAGGGAACCTATGCCCCAGGACACCTCATTGGGTGACCCCTCTTCTTCCGAGGCCTCCCCTGATCACTCATAGGAGCCTCCTCGGAAGAAGTGTAAGAGGAAGCACCTAGGCTCCCCTGTGTCTGTCACCTAAGATACAGACCTGGATGAATTGGAAGGGTCCCCCAGGTCCCCCTCTGAAGATGTTTCCTTTTCGGACATCCTTGAAATGCTTAGGCAGAGGGGTGGCTGGTCTTCCCCATCCCCTACTGAGGACGAGTCTGTATACCTGGAGGCTTTTGGTTCCCGACCCTCCACCTCCTGGGTGTCTCCACCTTTCGATCCACTCATGTCTGTAGTGGCTCAAAAGGCTTGGTCAGCTCCGGATTCTGTGGAACCTATTCAGAGGAGACCAAATAAGTTCATAACAGCTCCCCAGGATAAACAATTTCTCTCTAAAGGTGTGCCAGTTGATGCCATGGTGGTAGCAGCAGCCACCAAGAAAGAGTTAGCAGAAACGTCTTCGTCTGTCCTTCCACCAAACAAAGAGTCTAGGACAATGGACAGATATGGGAAGCAAATGTTTTCCTCAGCGACCTTCTCATTGAGGTCCCTGAATTATCTCTCTTTTTACACAACTTCAAAGGGATCTCCTAAAAGAGCTTGGAGATACCCTACAAGATCCTACAGCTGAGGGAGCATCGGTCAAAATAGCTTCCCAGCTTGCGACTCTTAATTCTATAGTCAACTCTTCCATGAGGCTGATTTCCTATGCAGCCGATAGCAGAGCCGCAGGTACAGAAGTGGCTGTCAGGAGACATGCTCGGCTGCGGCTGTGTCAATTTGCGAAACCCTTTCAGACGTCCTTTACAAATACTCCCTTTGATGGCTCCTCGCTTTTTGGGCCTCAGGTGAAAGACACGCTTACCATGTGCGAGCAGGAAGGCAAGACTCTCTGCCGTGGGGGTCCTTTTTTTCACTCCTAACGGACCTTATCACAAAGGTCAGAATGGTGGAAAGATGTGGTTTCGGGAAGTCCCAGGGACCCTTGTCTGATGCACGCTGTGATTTTTCCCCCAGGGGCAGAAGTGGAAACAACAATGGCAGAGGGGGACCGCAAAATCAGGTTGACAGAGAAACTTTCTCTGCCAGACCCTTCCAGCATCCCAGATGGGTTGCCCGACTGCTCACCTCTGGAGGCAGTCGGGGGAAGACTTTCCCTGTACCCAAAACCCTGGCAAAATATAACAAGAGACAAAGGGGTACTATCTATCATATCCAGAGGTTACAAAATCCCCTTTCTTCAACCCTATCTAAAGTCAAAAAAGTCCATCCCAGATGGTCCCACCCAATTTAAGGGATCAAGCAGATGTCCTTCAAGGATGCATCTGCAGTCATAACATATGGGTTGTCCTGCCTCAGGCAGCCCTTCGGTCGGCCGGATTCCAAAGTCTGGGTCTGGCCTCGGCTGATGTCGCACTTCACCCGACGTCATAGCTCCTGGGGTATAAAGGCATTAGCCGACGCCATTTTCCTCAGTCTTTCTTGCCGCGCGGTGCCCGAAGCAGAAGCTGTTCGCAAGTGCCGGTCGGTCATATCCAGAGATTTCAGCTACCGAAGACTTCTAAAAAAGCTAAGTACTCCGTTGGGGACTCTTTCTTGCCTCAGCCGATGTCAGACAAAGTAAATAATTGTTTAACTTGTGGGAAACAAATACCTCATAAGGATTTCCACTCTTACTGCCTTCCTTGCTTAGGCCCAGACCACGACGTATCAGCTTGTTTAGCCTGTGCTTCCTTCAACCGACGAACACTTAGACGTCGGTCGGAGTTTGCAGAAGAGTTTTTTGGTCCCGCTTTTGCATATAAAATGCCGTCGGAGACTCCGACTACACATTTAGCCAAAAAACGCAAGGAAAAGGACCGACACTCGCGGCCCACGGTTTCGGCTGAAACCACGGTTAGGTGTACCGCGAGTGTCTCGGTTTCGGCTGGAACCGAGTCCTCGGTTCTTCCTTCTGCCGAAAGCATGCCTCCAACAACTGAGACCATAGAGGCCCCGGCTGAGTTGGCTACAGAAATTCCTACCGAAGCAGGCGCACAAGAATTGTCTGACACCATTCCGTTGGACATCTCTACTCCTGCACGTGGGGCAGCTAGACCCCCTGCTTCTATGTCTATTAAGGCCTTCTCCAGGGCTAAAGCAGCTAAACTTTCCAAGGCCTTACCTACTAAAGCTCCCTCTCACAGACCTTCCTCAAGTACTCAGATTCTCAGCCTTGCTGAGGACCTTATTTCTCTGATCAGGGGATCCCAACCCCACCCAGACAGGGCCTCACAACCTCCTCCTGAAAAAAGGCCTAGGACTGAACCCCCAGAACCTCTCTCCTCTGACTATTCCTCGGATGGATCAGATTTATCAGACCATCAGGAAGGACCATACTCACCTTATGAGGATTCGGATGCAGAAGACTCCATTCCTTCTGCCTCCCCCCCAGAAGAATTTTCATTTGGAGAAACCCTACACTCAATGAGGGAACATTTCCAATGGCAGGGTCAGGATTTTTCTGATTCTAGGAAAAGGCTAAGGACTTTTTTACACTTGCCACAGCATAGGCCTTTAGCCATACCACCTGTACTATCAGTTGTTGATGATGCATACAATGATGCCAGTTCTGCCCCTGATTCTCTTCCCCCGGCCCCTGCCAAATCTGACAGATACTACAGGGTCCCGGATTCTCACTTCCACTTGTATAAGGCCCATGCTGCAGACCCAGAAACCATTTCTCAGGGCCCTAAGGGTGTTGCAGCTGCCTCTGCCAAAAACCCCCTACCCTCTGAAAGAGAATCAAGAGCATTAGAGAGATGGGGTAAAAGGTTTATACATCTGCTACTCTTTCTGCCAGGGCTTTAAACTGTCAATTTCACATGATACAGTACCAGGAATTTTTGTTAGATCAGCTGAATAAAAAACTTTCCTCTCCTGAACCTTTAGACCGTAAGTCCCTTCAGGATTTGGTACACAACTCTCAGCAGGTCAGTAATCATTTCTTAAAATGTGGCTATGATGCACTGGAGGCTTCATTTAGATCAGCTATGACTGAAGCAGTGATTCGAAGGCATGCCTGGCTAAAAGAGCAATCCTTGCCAGACCATGTTAAGTCTAAACTCCTAGATGCCCCTATGGAGAAACAAAGTTTATTTGGCTCCCCTGCAAAGGAGGTTCTAAAGAAAGTGGAAGAAAAAGCAAAATCTGTGCAAACAGTCAAGGATTTTCTGCAGGTCCAACCTCCGAGGTTCAGCAGAAATTGGCCTTCAAAGAATTGGTCCTTTCCGGACACCTCCAGAGCACCGATAGGCAGAAATAGACGCCCAAGAGGCAGAGGTCAATCAAGGGGTGCCTACAGGGGTCGTCAGTGGCAACCTGCCAATCAGAGGAGTACCGCCACAGCTGCGACTGCAACCACTTCCACAGGACAGACACAATGACTTGGCTCTGATTCCGCCTACCAGGGAACAACTGGAAGCACCCTTGGGCGGAAAGCTAGCCTTATTTTCAAACAACTGGCATTGCATTACAGGAGACAAATGGACGTTGCAAACAATAGACAAAGGCTACAGGTTTCACTTCCACACTTTACCAAAAAAGAGAGGAATGCCAAACCTTCCACCAAGCCAGAAGTCAGAGGCTCTAAAACAAATCATCAACTTACTAAAGATGAGAGCAATAGAAAAAGTACCATCTATGGAACAAGGCCAAGGATTTTACTCCAGACTATTCCTTGTACCAAGAAAAGAATCTCAATGGAGGCCTATTCTCGACTTGTCCGCTCTAAACACATATCTCATTGTACCAAAATTTAAGATGCTGACCCTACAGCAACTTCTTCCCATGTTGGGCAAGGAGTCTTGGCTGGTGACTCTAGATCTCAAGGAGGCATACCTGCACGTCCCTATACGACCAGATTGAAGAAGACACCTCAGATTTCTTGCAGGATCAGAGCATTATCAATTCTCAGCATTGCCCTTTGGCTTATCTACTGCACCCAGAGTATTCACGAAATGCCTGGCATCAGTAATTGCACATTGCAGGCTTCAGGGAATTCAGATTTACCCATACCTGGACGACTGCCTAATACAAGCGGACAACAAGACAAAAATAATAAAGGATTTGGCGTATGTCAAACAACTGCTGCAAGCCTTGGGATACACAGTCAACATACAGAAGTCAAGACTAGTGCCATCCCAAAGGATAACATTTTTGGGTGCAGAACTGGACACAATAACTCAGATGGCTTTTCTCACAGAAGAAAAACAAAAGCAACTACCAGTCTACTTCATGGCATTGACAAGACAAACTCAGCTTACTGCAAGGAAAGTCCTGCAGGCCCTGGGTTACATGGCATCCTGCATAATCTTGATCCCACATGCCAGGCTGCATATGAGAAAATTACAATGGTACCTAAGGAATGTATGGTCTCAACACAGACACCGTCTAGAAACCATGATACCAATCATTCCATGCCTGAAAAAAGAATTCCTGTGGTGGGCTCAGGCCTGCCAGACCAACAGAGGGTTGCCTTTCCACAAACCACAACCAAGGCAAACTATCACCACGGACGCCTCAGACCTAGGCTGGGGGGCACACATGGAAGACAAGTGTATCCAAGGCCTATGGTCCCAAGACCAGCTGAATCTACACATAAATCTAAAGGAGATGCTGGCAGTGAAGCATGCAATCGAGGCATTCAAATCATTCCTCCAGCAAGGACACCTGCTGATAAGGACGGACAATACCACAGTCATGTGGTACATCAACAAACAGGGAGGCACTACCCTCTATGCCGGATGGCAATGGACCTGTGGAACCTAGGCCTGAATCTCAACATTCAACTGCAGGCCAGATTCGTACCAGGAAAAGAGAATTCACTAGCAGACAGCTTAAGCAGAACTACCACGGATGCTCACGAATGGATGCTGCATCCAGACATCTTCAAAAACATAACAAAGAAATGGGGAATGCCAGAGATAGACCTGTTCGCCTCCCCACTCAACCACCAACTGAAGAAATTCTGCTCAAGGGAATACCACCCACAAGCCTGGAGGGTGGATTCCCTTTCTTTCAGCTGGAAGGCCCTGACAGTTTATGCCTTTCCACCTCTCCCACTGATGTACAAAGTTCTACTGAAGATCAGGGAGGAACAGCCAAAGGTAATTCTGATAGCTCCAAACTGGCCAAGGCAGCATTGGTACCCGCTACTGAGAAGCATGTCTCGGACGAACTCATGGCCTCTACCTCTATGGCCTTTACTTCTGACGCAGAACAACTACAAGACACTGCATCCAAACTTGAAAACGCTGCAGCTAACTGCCTGGAAAATTGCATAAAACAAAAACAATCTGATTTATCTCAGAGGGTCAAGGACATTATCCTGGAGGCTCGCAGACCCTCCACAAGGTAAACATACTCAGCCAAATGGAAGAGATTCCTCATTTGGAGTGCATCAAAGGGAACAAATGTCGCACAGGCAAACCTAGCACACATCCTAGAATACTTAGCAGACCTGTTCCACAATGGCCTGCCCTATTCTTCCATTAAGATTCATTCTTCAGCAATTTCAGCAGAGTACAACATGGATCCTCCTATCTTCTCTCACCCTCTCCTCAGACAATTTTTAAGAGGGATCAGAAATGTAAAACCTCCAAGGAAATCACCTCTGCCTACATGGGATCTCAACTTTGTGCTGGAAAAATTAACACTTCCCACTTTTGAACCAGCAGCATCAGCAGACTTACAGTTCTTATCTTGGAAAACTGCCTTCCTTCTAGCAATCACTTCAGCAAGAAGGGTATCCGAGTTACAGGCGTTAATGGCAGTACAGCCTTTCCTTATTTTTCACCAGGATAGAGTGTCTCTGAGAACCAATCCTACTTTCATGCCAAAGGTGGTATCCAGGGTATCCTTGAACCAAGCTATTCATTTACCTACGTTCTTCCCTAACCCACAGAACAGGGGGGAAAAACTACTGCACACCTTGGATGTACACAGACAACTGCGCTACTATCTGGACAGAACTAAGACCAGCAGAAAAACTGACCAGCTTCTGGTAGCATATGCAACAGGAGTGCAAGGAAAAGCAATTTCCAAACCGACAATTTCCAAATGGATAGGAAATTGCATTCGATTCTGCTACTCTTTTCATGGAAAGACAACTCCTGAAAATATCAGGCCTCACTCCACAAGAGCTACAGCCACCACTACAGCTTTCCTACGAGGAGTGGCTACCAAAGACATTTTAGAAGCTGCTACTTGGAGCTCCGTGCATACATTTGCCAAGCATTACAATCTTCCTTTATACTCCAGATCCCGAGCAGGTTTTGCCACTGCAGTTTTACAAGGGATCTTAACTACACCATCATTATCTTAGTGCCTCCTCCCCCAGTTTGGCTATGGTATTCTACCCATATGTTATGACTGCAGATGCATCCTTGAAGGACATAGTACAGTTTTGTACCTACCATAAATGTAGATGTCCGATAGGTATGCATCTGCAGTCAGGATTACCCACCCTCCTTCCCCTCTGTGGTATTCCTAGGGTACTTACCCCTCTCTTAGCTAGCTGGGGGAATCTATTATGGTGTATTTGTTTGCATGTATATATACTTTTTGCTTTCTACTGTTTGGAATTTTCTACTTTTATCCAAATTTAGCCTTCCTAGAGGGCACCTGGCATTTGGGGCAAGAAACACTGAGGAAAATGGCGTCGGCTGATGCCTTTATACCCCAGGAGCTATGACGTCGGGTGAAGTGCGACATCAGCCGAGGCCAGACCCAGACTTTGGAATCCGGCCGACCGAAGGGCTGCCTGAGGCAGGACAACCCATATGTTATGACTGCAGATGCATACCTATCGGACATCTACATTTATGGTAGGTACAAAACTGTACTTTATTCAAGTTTCAAAACTGCTAGAAAAAAAGAGCCATTCAGGAAGTCCCCGCAGACCAACTAGGATCCAGAACTTACTCAAGATTCTTTTTAGTACCAAAAAAGATAGGGGACTAGAGACCAATACTGGATCTCAGCAGATTGAACAAATCTGTACAAAAAGAAAAGTTCCGGATGGTAACAGTGCAGTCCATTCTCCCCTTTCTGGGTCAGGACAACTGGATGTGCTCCACCGTTCTTCAGGATGCTTACTGCCATATCAAAATGGACAGACACTCCAGGAGATTTCTTTGCTTCCGGGTAGGGGCCAATCATTATCAGTTCAGAGCTCTGCCCTTTGGTCTCACCATAGCCCCCAGGGTGTTCACCAAATGTAGGGCAGTAGTCACGGCTCACCTGAGACGTCAAGGATTCCCGGTGTTTCCCTATCTAGACGACTGGCTTCTAACTGCTACCACCAGGCATCAACTCTTAGAGGCACGGGATTATAAATATCAACCTGCACCCAACTAGACATTACAGTAAATTTCAAAAAATCTGCCTTCTGCCTTATTGCCCTGTCAATCTGTTACATATATAGAAGCAGAATTAAACACAAAACAGATGTTTGCAAGGTTACCTCAGGAAAGAGTTTTCTCTATTCGTCAACAAGTGTCATTTCTAATGCAGAACAGAAAGGTCAAAGTCAGACATGTCCTGCAAGTTTTAGGCTCCATGACAGCTGCCATTTTTCTTGTACCATTAGCGCGTTGCCACATGAGAGTCCTTCAGTGGCTTCTCTTGACGCAATGGTCCTTCCAGGAACTACCCATGTCTCACATGATCCTGATTACCGAAACATGCAAAAGACATCTCTGTTGGTGGATGGTCTCCCCACTGGTGACTCAGGGCAGACCTTTCATTCCCCCTCCGGTAGCCACAGTGACCACGGACGCCTCCCTGATAGGGTGAGGGGGGCATTATCTATGCAGGACAGTCCAAGGCATGTGGCAACCTCATGAGTACCATCTGCATATCAGTGTCCTAGAGATGAGAGCGGTGCTCCTAGTGTTGCAAGCTCTTCAAGACTCTCTTCCTTCCGGGACTATTGCGATCCAAACAGGCAACATGTCAGTTGTGTGGTACATCAACAATAGGGTGGGCCCAGGTCCTACCCCTTGTGTCACGAAACCCTCAGGCTATGGCAATGGGCGATTTCCTCCCAATGTTTTCTGACAGCAACGCAAATCCCTGGGAAATCCAACGTAATAGCGGACAGGCTCAGCAGGGCTATCCTCATGCCTCACGAGTGGTCTCTGAATCAGGATGTTGCAGACATTATCTTCCGCAAATGGGGCCAGCCTTGCTGCGATCTATTTGCCACCCCCCTCAACAACAAATGCAGCAGCTACTTCTGCCTGCTTCCTCCTCCAGGTCAAACTCCCAGAGGCGCTCTAGTCCACAATTGGCCTCAGGGACTCCTTTATGCATTTCCCCCTTTTCCCCTAATTCCAAGACTCCTACAGAAAGCAAAATCATTGGGTTGCAGAATGATCCTCATTGCCCCTTATTGGCCTCGACAAATATGGTTTCCATTCCTGATCCTTCACCTTCTAGACCAGCCTTGGGTTCTGGACCCAGTGCCAGATCTGTTGATTCATCAGTCAGGTGGGTTACACCAATCCCTTCAGACTCTCAAGCTCACAGCTTGGTTTCTCCACTTCCTACCTTAGCCAGGCTTCCAAGTATCTCCCCAGCAGTTTGTGACATTATTGTATCCTCCCATAAGTCAATTTTGAGAAAGACTTATGCTAGCAAATGGAAAAGATTTTCTTACTGGGCAGAATCTAGAAACTTAGGCCTCTTTTCAGCCCCAGTCCATCAAATTCTAGAATTTCTAGCAGAGCTTTTTCAGTCTGGTGTAGCTGCTGCTACCATCAGGGTACAACTGGCAGCCATATCTAATTTTCATATTGGAATTCTTAATTCTAGCATAATGTCTCATAAGCTCTGCAAAGCCTTCATGAGAGGAACATCTCTTCTTAGACCCCCAGTGAAGGATCCACCTCCTCCTTGGGATCTCAATTTAGTTTTGACTTCTTTGATTCTGCCTCCCTTTGAACCAGCAGCTTCTTGTCCCTTAACATTTCTTTCTTGGTCTGGTTGCTATTACCTCAGCTAGATATGTTTCAGAACACCAAGCACCGTGTTTGTCCTCCATATATGGTGTTTCACAAAGGTAGTGTCTCTGAGAACCAACCCATCCTTCATACCAAAAATCTGTTCAGAAAACAGTTTAAAGCAATCCATCAATCTCCCTGTCTTCTTTCCAAGTTATAGCAGCAAGGCAGAATACGGTCTTCCCCAACTGAATGTGCACAGACAATTACCTTTTTACCTCCATAGGACCAAAGAGCTAAGAAAGTCAGACCAATTATTTCTCTCCTATGCTCACAATAAGCAAGGCCTTCCAGTTTCTAAGGTGACCTTATCGAAATGGTTATCTGACACCATTGCCTTTATTTATCACTTAAGGCATAAACATCTACCAGCAAAACCAAAAGGTCATTCTACTAGAGCAATAGCCACGTCTGTAGCCTTTCAGTCTAAATTGCCCATAGACTCAGTTTGTGCAGCTGCCACTTGGGCAAACCCTCATACCTTTATCTCTCATTACAAAGTGGATGTGGTCTCCCGGAGCAGGGCTTCCTTTGGTTCCACTGTTCTGAAGAGTCTGTTCTAATGAGCCACTTGGGGTCTTTAGGTGCTAGGGACGCTGCCCCAAACAGCAAGAATGAAGGGGAGATGGGACAACTTATTATAAAGAAGTTATGTACCTACCATAACGTTCCATGGTAGTTATCCTTCATCTCGCCTTCCTTCTTGCGTTTCCCTTCCCTTCCCCCTTCCTGGAGGATTGAGAGGAGTTCGCTATGGTTTCACTGGCTGATTTCCTTTTTCCTTGGTTCACATGCCAGGTAATTTTATGACAGTTTACTCTGATCTGTTACTTTGGTAAATCAGTTTTAGGTTACTGGTTACTTTATATGTTTAGTGTGCGCTATCACAAATGAGATCTGGGTAGCTGATGCTGGGCATTCTGGGATAAGGGTTAGCCTCGAGCCAGTAAATAGCTCTCGAGCTATAGAAGTAGGCCGAGTCAGAACCGAGGATCGGCTTTGAACCCCAAACAGCAAGATGAAGGACAACTAACATGGAATGTTATGGTGGGTACATAACTTCTTTTTTCTTGTCAGAGCCTTTGGATCCAAGTGTTGCCCAGGGCTGATCTGCATTAGAGCCAAGACTCCATAGTTCATTGACTCTGATGAGTTCTGCGTTAAAGTCTGCTCCGACCCTGTCAGAGTCTCTGAACTGAGTCGTCTTTAGTAGAAACCAACAGGGCTGGATTGGATCTGAGGTCTTCAGATCCTTTCATTCCTCTAGGAGCATCAGCACTTGATCGTTCATCTCCAGCATTTGCCTCCGATCCCAGCCAAACTGTGTCTAGGACTGAGCCATCTTCAGGTGTTTTGGCTCCAACAGCAAGGCTCCTCGGATCTGTATCGAGCTCTGGGTTTGAGTTTAATACAGTACTGTGTTAGCCTACAGACAGGTCTACCCTTTAATATCTGGATCCAACCTTCTCCCTAAGGATTTCCCAGGGTCTGCAGCCCCTACGCTAGTTGTCCCATCAGGATTGCCAGTTTCTGAGAGGATTGAATCTGTTCTCCCAGAATAGACTATTATTTTCTGAGTCCTAGCCTGAATAACCCACAGAAGCAGTACACAGGAAACAGAAGTGTAAAAGGAGGCACTTGGATTTTTCTACCACTGACATGATTCTGATGAAGGAGAAGGTTTTGCTAGATGCCTCCCTTAAGGCTGTCTTATTCAGAGAGATTCTCCAACTTCTCAGGTAGTAAGGGAGTTGCTCCTTCCAAGTGCCTTCTTAGAAGTAGCCTCTCTTTCCTTGAACCTTTTGGTTCAGGCTCATGTACATTTTGGGTAGCTCCCCTGTCCAAAGAGATGGTAGATCTGATCTCCTCTCTGGTATGAAAGGAGCTATACACAGCTGAACCTATTCCTAAAAAGCCTGACAAGTGTTTGGTTGCTCCCAGAGACTGTCCCCACTGGAACAAGGGTCCCACAATAGATTCTGTAGTAGTGACAGCAGTTACTAAGAAGGAACTTACAAAAGAAAGTTTGTGTCCAGCCACCAGATAAGGAATCAGGTGCATTGGACAGATTTGGGAAGCATGTGTACACCTCATCTACTTTTTCAGTGAAGTGCTAAATTGTTTGGCTCGCGTTACTCCTTTCCAGGGGGTTTGACAAAGGAAATTGCCAAATGTCTACCAGGGGAACTTGTCTGCAAATCACAGAAAATACATTGATTCACAGTTGTCTGTTCTGCTGCCATTATCCAGTGCCTCTATGCGCCTTCTCTAATGCCACAGAGGGTGTACCTAGAGCAGCCAGAACAGATATTTCCATAAGAAGACATGCAACTTTGCCGAACATTTCAGGACATCCTTCATCGGTCCCCCATATAATGGATCAGCTCTCTTTGGTCTCAAGTTTAAAGAGTATCTCAAGAAGAGAGAAGGATGGTAAATCCCTTTCTGCTATAGGGATCAAAGTCTCTACCCTCAAAGGACTTTGTGCAAAAACCAGAAGGGCCTAAAGCAGATGCCCTACGCTGACCGCCGTAAAAAACTCCAGCTATACTCTGTCGCATATCGTCTACTCAGAGGCGATCTTTGCTTAACATACAAGGCCATGTCAAACCCAGAGCTGTTGGACATGCTACACTTAAAGAAATCCCAATCCCTCAGAGCCACGCTCAGGGATCTAAACCTTGTCATCACAATAAACAAAACATGCTGGAGGGATAGGTTCCTGACCCAGGGACTCCCCAGACTCTGGAACAGATTGCCCTTACATGTCAAGCAGAGTGCCTCTTTGGTCCTCTTCAAAAGGAACCTTGACGATTGGATGGGAGAAAGGAAATTCACCCCGGGGATCACTTCAGTCGCCCTGCTAGACAGGGGTCCAGGGAAGTAAATAGTGTGGGAAGAAATAGTCAGGGAATTGTTATGGCTAGGCTTGTATAGGCCCTAGGGCTGATAGCCTAGTACCAACCTATGAACTAATGAGAATTTATTTCATAAATCCCAGGGCTACGTTCATCATCTTTCTGGGGAAAGAACTTCCTGAAGCAGATGGGGAAAATCACTTATAATGGATGTCACCTGAAAGGCTGAGGTGGCCTTCAAAACCAAGGCTTCAGATGTCATTTTTCAGAGAAGTCTTTCCAGCTGTCCTCAACTGTTACCTGACTTTTGTACTCCGGAGACAGACAGAGGGCCCTTATCCCTTCACCCAAGGATATCCATCACTCAAGACAAATGAGGATCATAAGTAAAGGTAGTTGCATTCCCTTCCACACCCTTCATCCATTCCTGAAAAGAATTCCTGATGTTTCATCCACACAAAGGAAAGGCACCACTTAAAAATAAGGAAGCTTCTATGAAATTGAGTCATCCAAGAAGTCTCTACAAATCAATGAGGATCCGGAATGTACTCAAGATTCTTTTTAGTTCCCAAGAAAAACGGGAGACCTAAGACCAATTTTGGATATAAGCTGCTTGAACAAGTTTGTGAAGCAAACAAAATTCAGGATGGTTGTGGTTCAGTCCATTTTCCCTTAATGAGGAATAATGAATGGATGTGCTCAGTAGATCTTCAGGATGCAAAACTACTACATAAAGATGGACAGAACTGCATGAAGTACCTTTGCTTCCGTCTGGAAGCCAGTCATTTCTGATTCAAAACTCTGCCCTTTGGTCTCACCACAGCTCTCCAAGTGCTTAACAAGTGTATGGTTAATTTCTACAGAAAGCATCAGTGATGAAGGGCATAGTTAATCTTCATAGCCCCTTATTGGCTTTGGCAACTGTGGTTTCCTTTCCTCTGACCTCATCTAGTCTACCCTTCCTGGGTGCTGGGCTTGGACCCATATCTTTTCTGCCCCCTCATCAAAACGTCCAGTCCCTCGAACTGAACTTATGGATGTTCATTGTGTGACACTGCTGCAGTCATTACACTTGGGTTATCCTGCCGTCAGGCGGTTCCCCAGCCGGCCTGAGTTCCAAAGTCTTGGTCCGGCGTCAGTTGCTGTCGCCTCCTCCCTGACGTCAGTGCAACAGGGGTATATAAGATTCTTCAGCCTTTCTTGCCGCGCGGTGCCGGAAGCAAAAGCAGTTCGCAAGTGCCGGTCGGCCTACTCCTGAGATTTTCATTCCGAATCCAGAACCGAAGTCTTCTACAAAGCTAAGTACCCGTTAGAAACTTTTTCTTGCCTCAGACCGATGTCAGTAAAAGTTAATAACTGTATTTCTTGTGGGAAGCAAATACCTCATAAGGATTTCCATTCTTATTGTATCCCATGCCTAGGCCCAGACCACAACGTTACTGGTTGTCGGTTTTGTGCTAGGTTTAATAAGAGCACTATTAAACGTTGGTTTGACTTTGCCCGACATTACTTTGGCAGAAAATTTAATTATACCATGCTGTCGGAACTTCCGACTACCGGTATTCATAAAAAGCGCAAAGACAAGGACAGGCATCCGAGGCCCAAAACTGACGAAGCCTCTTCTAGGCCAGTCTCCGGTTCTCCGGTTTTCAGTGAGGCACCTTCGCAGCCCCTGACGACCGTTTCTGCAGAACCACAGGCCACCCCCGACCCGCACGTGGAGATGGCTGGGCCTTCGGACGCACTAGTTTTTCAGCAGACCGAATCTGATCCTGCAGAGGGATCCGGAGTACCTGAGCTATCCGCAGCTTCAGAGGGTGTCTTCAGACCTACTCAGCTAAGCATTAAATCCTCTTCTAAGACAAAGCCTCCTTTAAAAACTAAGAAACAAGTAGAGCATTCTCCAGGACAGGCCTCCATGCCTAAGAAACAAATGCTCAAAATGGCTGAAGACCTAATCACTCTGATCAGGGGTTCCCATCCCCCTCCTGATAAAAGGCCTAGACAGGATGCAGATTATGATTCATCCGACCAGGGGTCCATTTCCTCAGATTCATCCTCAGACCTGGGATATCCTTTCCCCCCTTATGAAGATTCTGATGCTGAGGAATCCATTCCATCAGCCTCTCCGTCTGAGGACTACTCCTTTGGAGAAACCTTACATACCATGAGGGAGCATTTCCATTGGGAAGGCCAGGATTATTCAGAATCTAAGAAAAGGCTTGGAGACTTCCTGTTATTACCTCAACACAGACCCCTGGCTATTCCGCCAGTGTTAGATATTGTGGATGATGTGTACACTGAATCCAGCTTAAATCCTGATTCCTTACCTCCAGCTCCCCTTAAACCGGACAGATATTACAGAGTGCCTGACTCACACAAATTTCTGTATAAAAGCCCTGTTGCTGATCCTGAAACTATTTCTCTGGGACCCAAAGGGGTTAAGGTCTCATCAGCAAAGAACCCAGTTCCCTCTGACAGAGATTCCAGAGCACTAGACAGATGGGGAAAGAAAGTATATACGTCTGCAACCTTAGCAATGAGAGCCTTAAATTGCCAGTTTCACATGCTAAAATATCAGCAATTTTTGATGTCTCAGTTGAAACAAAAAATGCTTCCAGATACAGATCCTCCTAATTTTAAAGAAATGCAGGATTTATTGTATGTCGCTGAACAAGTGGGAAAGCATACTTTGCAATGTGGTTTTGATTCTTTAGAGGCCTCATGCAGAGCAGCAGTTACAGGCTCTGTCATTAGAAGACATGCATGGTTAAAAGAACATACGTTACCAGATCATGTTAAAGCTAAATTACTGGATGCATCTTTACAGCAGGATGTTTTATTTGGAGTTAAGGCAGAAGAGGTATTAAAGAAAATGGTGGATAAGGCAAAATCTATGCAAACAGTGAAGGATTTCTTACAGGTTCAGCCTCATCGATTTAGTAGAAACTGGCCAAGAAAGAATTGGTCCTTTTCAGTTAATGACAGACCTCAAAGGGGCAGATACAGACGGCCAAGAGGTAGAGGTCAACCACAAGGTCCTTACAGGCCTTGACAATGGGGTGCATCAGGCCAGAAAGAAGGGGAAGACAGGCACCAACCATATAGCCCCAATGACTTCCAATCCAGCTACCAAACAACTCACTCTTGGCAGCTCCTTTGGGAGGAAAACTGGCACTTTTTTATCACAATTGGCATATGATAACCCAAGACAAATGGGTTCTCAATATCATTTCAAAAGGTTACAGGTTCCACTTTCACACTCTGCCAAGATTAAAAGGAATGCCAAATCTGCCACTAAATCAATGGGCAGAGGCACAAAAACAAATTATGGCACTCATGAACATGGGAGCTATCCAAAAGGTACTACCTCAGGAACAAGGGCAAGGATTTTACTCAAGACTCTTTCTGGTTCCCAGAAAAGACAAAGCCTGGAGGCCCATTCTGGATCTTTCTACACTAAACACTTACCTGGAGGTTCCGAAATTCAAAATGTTGACATTACAGCATCTTCTTCCCATGCTGGGCAAGCAAGCTTGGCTCGTGACTTTGGAACTCAAGGAGGCATACCTGCATGTTCCTATCAGACAAAACTGCAGAAGATATACCTCAGGTTCTTAGCTGGTCCAGTGCACTATCAATTCTCTGCACTGCCCTTTGGATTATCTACTGCACCCAGAGTCTTCACAAAGTGCCTGGCACCAGTAATTGCATTTTGCAGACAGAAAGGAATTCAAATTTACCCATACCTGGACGACTGCCTAATTCAAGCAGAGAGCAAGGACATTCTTCTACAGCATCTGGCATTTGTAAAAAAGTTCTTAAGTTGCCTGGGGTACACAGTAAACGAAAAGAAATCAAAACTAGTGCCCTCACAAGAGATAATATTCCTGGGTGCCAGCTTGAACACAACAGCCCAGATGGCTTTTCTCACGCCAGACAAGCAAGGACAACTGACACAATACTTTCAATTAATGACAACAAAGACCCAACTCCCTGCAAGAAAAATTCTGCAGGCCTTGGGCTTCATGGCATCTTGCATACTACTAATTCCATATGCCAGACTGCATATGAGGAAACTACAATGGTACCTAAAGAATGTATGTTCTCAACACTGTCAAAGTTTGGAAACAGTTATACCACTAATAACTTGCCTTCAACAGGAGTTTCGATGGTGGGCTCAAGCTTGTCACCTCAACAAGGGACAGCCTTTCACTCAACCCACAGCCGGGCAAACACTGACAACAGATGCATTGGATTACGCCTGAGGAGCACACATGGCAGGAAAATGTATTCAGGGCAAGTGGCCCGCAGAACAAAGGCATCTGCACATCAATCAAAAAGAGATGCCAGCTGTACAAAATGCCCTTATAGCTTTCAAGGAACTGTTGCATCCAGGACAACTACTACTAAAGACAGACAACACCACAGTTATGTGGTACATAAGCAAGGGGGCACTCACTCCTACCCCCTCTGCAGACAAGCCATGACCTTGTGGAACAAAGCTATAAACTATCAAGTTCATCTACAAGCACAATTCCTGCCAGGAGAGAAAAACACGCTGGCAGACGACTTAAGCAGAAATATCATGGATCCCCACGAATGGGAATTGAATCCTCAAATATTCAGAATGATAACAAAGAAATGATGGAGCCCAGACATAGATCTGTTTGCCTCCCCAATAAATTGCCAGCTACAGAAATTCTGCACAAGGAGTTACCATGCGCAAGCATGGAAAGTGGATGCCCTCTCATTCAGCTGGACAAACCTACAAGTATATGCTTTTCCACCACTGCCTCTTCTCCCAAAGGTACTCATAAAGGCCAGGCAAGAAGAGCCAAAAATGATCCTGATTGCACCATACTGGCCACACCAGCACTGGTACCCAATCTTAAAAAACTTATCACAAGGACCGCCCTGGATTTTGCCTCAAATACCACATCTGCTGTCTCAGCGCAACAATCAATTACTCCACAGCCAGCTAAAGACACTAAACCTAGTTGCATGGAAGATTCCCTAGCCACGCAAGCAATGCCTCTCTCCAAAGCAGTTATGGATGTCATTCTGGAGGCCAGAAGGCCTAGTACCAGGAAAGCCTACTCGGATAAATGGAAGAGAATTCTGTGCCTGGAACCAAGCTCACAGCCTTGATCCTTTTGTGCCAAACATGCCTCAGATACTACAATATTTGACTGAGATGCTGGACAAAGGCCTCTCCTTTTCATCCATCAAGGTCCACGCCTCTGCCATCTCTGCACATTACAACACGGATCCACCAATTTTCTCTAATCCTTTGCTGAAACAGTACCCCAGAGGGGCTAAAAACATAAGACCACCCCGTAGAACACCTACTCCTACTTGGGACCTCAACTTTGTTTTGGAAAAATTGACGTTACCTCCTTTTGAATCAGCTAGCACGGCAGAATTACAATACATTTCTTGGAAAACTGCTCTGCTCCTGGCAATAACTTCTGCAAGAAGAGTTTCAGAATTACAGGCACTAATGGCAGTGGAACCTTTCCTCATTTTCCACCAGGACAGGGTGTCCTTAAGAACTAACCCTACGTTTATGCCTAAGGTGGTTTCAAGTGCGTCTCTAAACCAAACCATTCACTTGCCTACTTTTTATCCAAAACCACAGAATAAAGGGGAAAGACTACTGCATTCATTGGACATTCACAGGCAGTTACGCGTCTACTTGGACAAAACCAAAGCTTTCAGAAAATCTGAGCAATTATTGGTAGCATATGCTGCAGCAGCACAGGGAAAAGCTATTTCAAAACAGACTATTTCCAAATGGATAGGACATTGCATACGTTTCTGCTATACGCACCATGGAAAACCTGTGCCTAACAGCATTAGATCTCACTCCACCAGGGCAACAGCCACTTCAACGGCCTACCTCAGAGGAGTACCTACCAAGGATATTTTGGAAGCAGCAACATGGAGTTCTGTGCATACCTTCACCAAGCATTACCATCTGCCTCTATACTATAAATCCTGAGCTGGCTTCGCCTCTGCAGTGCTGCAGGGCCTTATAGCCACCCCTAATGCCTTATAGAACCAACCACCCTACCTCAGCTTTGGGATTCTACCCAAGTGTAATGACTGCAGCAGTGTCACACGATGAACATAGTACAGTTTTGTACCTACCATAAATGTAGATGTTCGAGTGTAGACACTGCTGCAGTCCAGGTTACCCTCCCACCTTCCCCTCTTACTGGCTAGTACGTACCTAGTTCCTCTCTTGTTTATTGCCTATGGGGAGTATTTGCTGGTAGCTGAAATTATGTTGTTTACTTTTCTTATGTATGTTTTATTAGCAATTTGAATTGCCTACCTATTTGGGGGCACCTGACATCTGGGGCAAGAAAATGGCGTTGGCTGCATCTTATATACCCCTGTCGCACTGACGTCAGGGAGGAGGCGACAGCAACCGACGCCGGACCAAGACTTTGGAACTCGGGCCGGCTGGGGAACCACCTGACGGCAGGATAAATCAAGTGTAATGACTGCAGCAGTGTCTACACTCGAACATCTACATTTATCATTTATGGTAGGTACAAAACTGTACTTTTCTTCAATTCCAGTGATGGTTTGACAGTCTAGGTTTTCGTCTTCAGTTGTCCACATTTTGTCCTCTTCTAAAAATGCTCTACTAGGAAAATTTGCAAGAGTTAATGGTTTTCTATAATGAGGAATGGGAAGAAATGCTGACCGTTTCTCAACTCCTCTTCCAGCAATTTTGGACTTCCTCTCCCATCTTTTCCAGTGTGGAGCAAGCTATTCTACCATCAAAGTACATTTAGCTGCAATATCCTCTTTCCACATGGGTTAAAATCATACACCCATTACATGTGTAAATAAATATTTTAATTTTGTAATTTAGTGGCTGTACAGTTTCTTTTAAATTGTATTCAGATGTATTTGTTGTTTCCATTTGCATAAATTATTTAGATGTTAAGTTGTCAATCTCGCCTTCATTCTTGCTGGATGGGTTCGGAGCCGATCCTCGGCTCGGCACTAGCTTTAGCTCGAGAACTCCTTTTACCAGCTCGAGGCAACCCTATATCCCATGATGCAAGGCGGAACTACCTCAGATCTCGTTTGCCGCTTAGCGAAAGAGGTCTCCTTTGCCAGCTGAGGTAAGTTTTTTCTTGTTAAAGAAGAAAAAGTTTAGTTAGGGGTTTAATTTCCCTTCAGTGTTAGGTTAGCCTGTACTTAGTACAGCCCACCCTATTCCCTTCCTTTTTAAACTTTTGAAATAGTTTTTTCAGTTAAATCTTTAGTCAGGCCTAGTTCCCCAAGTTATTCCCTTCCTGTGTGTCTGTGTAGGGATTAAGTTGTGTGTGTGTGGGGACTGTTTGTGTATATCCTTTTAGGATGTCTAAGGAAGGCAAGGTCTCAGGCTTCAAGAAGTGTGACCAGTGCTGTCAAAAAATGTCCCTGACAGACGGTCACACTTCTTGTGTGTATTGCCTGGGGCCTTTGCACCTGCAAGACTCCTGTGCGTTGTGTCATGCCTTTAGCCAGAGAGTCCTGCAGGAAAGGAGGAACAAATTGATCCTCCGAGGTTTGTTAAAACCTGAAGGTTCTCCTCTAAGCAGGGGCAGGAAAACCTCTTAAGTCACCGAAGGCTCAGGCTACAGTGTCCAAGCCTCCTCCGGTGGCTCCGGCTCCGTCGGGCCGATATCGCCCGGCTGCGATACTTCTTCTGCTAAAGTAGTGGGTTGGTGCCGCGGCTCCGATACCCTGACTACTGTTGCCTTGTCGGCTCGGCTGGAGCCGACACTTTATCAATCGGGCGAGATCCTCGGCTCCATCTGGGTTCTAGGGACCTCGGCTCCGATGGCTCCGGCCGCAAGAGATCCCGGTCCCCTTCGATACTAAGTATTCATTCGGCTCCGGGGTCTCCTCTTTGTCGGAGCGGAGCCATCGGAGCGATCTTGAGATCTTCCAGGCTGTCTGACCACGATTTGGAGAGGGTGGTAAGCAGACTGTTGAAGTCTCAGGCACTGGCCCAAATGCTCCATAGCCCGTCTCAACAGACTGCGGCTATAACCCCACTGAGATTCCTCCTCCGACTCCACACCAGAGTTCGGGCCGGAGCTTCTTGGGACAGCGACTGTTTCGATGCGGAGCCGATACATCATCGCCCGGCTCCGTCATCCTCTCCGATCTCCTCCTTGAGACTTTCCTTGGAGGGATCCGGTCGTCGGGTTTCCACTGTCGGCTCGAGGGGCTAGTGGCATCGGACCCTTGTCCGACCCCGCTCTCCCTCTCGGAGCCTCGGCTTTGGTAAGCTCGGCGCCGACATCGGCCTCGGAGCCTTCTCTCTCCTTGGAGCCGACCATTCCTGTTTCTTGGGCGGGTGTGTTCAGGTCTCCCGGGAGGAGCCTTTGAGGTGATGAGGAGTGTCCTGGCCTCTGAGCCCGGTCAGCGGTCTATCCTCTAGCTCCTCCCTCATCAGTGCCTGCAGATGCCTCTTGCCAGCCTCTTGCTCTCAGGCCCAGGGATCCATCGCCCCAGGTTTCCCCACTGGGAATTTCCTCCTCTTCGAGGTTTCTCCTGACCCTGCAGGGGAACCCCTCGGAAGAGGGCGTGTAAGAGGAAACACACAGACTCCCCTGAGTCTACTACATCTGATACTGACTTAGATGAGTCGGAGGGATCCCTCGGTCCCCCTCTGAGGATGTCTCATTTTCAGACATCCTTGAGCTCCTCAAACAGAGGGGAATTGGCCCTCCATTGACCCCTCCGAGGATGAGTCGGTATACCTGGAGGCTTTTGGATCCCGACCCTCCACCTCCTGGGTGTCTCCGCCTTCGACCCACTCATGCAAGTAGTGGCTCGAAGGCGTGAAGCTCCAGATTCTGTGGAACCTGTCCCCAGGAGACCATCCAAGTTCATCACGGCCCCTTCGGACAAACAGTTCCTGTCCAAAGGTGTCTCTGTGGATGCTATGGTGGTGGCGGCGGCCACTAAGAAGGAACTGGCGGATCCTTCAGTACCTGTCCATCCTCCTAATAAGGATTCTAGGACCATGGACAGGTATGGAAAGCGGATGTTTTCTTCAGCGACCTTTGCAATGCATTCGCTGAATTACCTTTGTCACTTCACCAGGCTTCAACGAGATATTCTCAAGGAACTGGGAGAAGTAGTCCAGGATCCTTCAGCTGCTGGGGCTCAGGAAAAGATTGCCTCTCAGCTAGCTATCCTGAATTCGATATCTAACTCCTCCATGCGGCTCATATCTTATGCAGCCGATGGAGCAGTAGGGCCGCAGGCAGGTGTTGCTCTTAGGCGCCAAGCCTGGATGCGGCTGTGTAATTTTCGGACCCCTTTAAGGCGTCCTTCACCAACACCCCTTTGACGGTTCGGCTTTGTTCGGACCTCAGGTGAAGGATACTTTGACCAGATGTGAACAGGACGGTAAAACTCTTTCTGCCGTTGGAGTCCAGTTTTCCACTCCTTCTAGACCCTATCCCAAGGGTCAGAAGGGGAAGATGTGGTTCCGTAAAGCCCAAGGAGCTACACCGGACACACGTGGTCAGTTTACCCCCAGAGGCAGAGGGGTAACAATAATAGGACGCCCTAGAGGCAGGGGGTCCTCAGAACCAGGGCAACAGGAGCCTCTTCCTGAGAAGCCTTTTCAGCATCCCTGAGGTGTTGCCCGACTGTCCACCCTTGGAGGCAGTCGGGAAGATTCGCTGTACCCAGTAGCCTGGCAATCCCTATCACAAGACAAGTGGGTACAGTCGATTATATCCGAGGGTTACAAAATCCCCTTGAAGGTTTCCTACCTCTACAATCCCTTCCAGACATCTCACCCGGTCAAAGGGATTTGGCAAAACAGGAAGTTTCAAAACTCCTGGAAAAGAGCCATCCAAACAGTGCCGGCAGACCAAGTAGGATCCGGCTTCTACTCAAGATTCTTTTGGTCCCCAAAAGGACGGGAGATTGGAGACCAATACTAGACCTAAGCAGACTAAACAAGTCTGTCAGAAGGCAAGATTCGGATGGTCACGCTGCAATCCATTCTGCCCTTTCTGGGCAAGGACAACTGGATGTGCTCGATAGACCTTCAGGATGCGTACTATCATATAAAGATTCACAGGCGCTCCAGAAGGTTTCTCCGCTTCGGCTGGGAGCCAGTCATTACCAATTCAGAGCACTGCCCTTTGGCCTCACTTCAGCCCCAGAGTGTTCACCAAATGCATGGCAGTGGTCACAGCTCACCTGAGACGTCGAGGATTCCAAGTGTTTCCGTATTTGGACGACTGGCTCCTCTCCGCCACCTCCAAGGATCAGCTTCTTCGGTCCAGAGACTACACCTTGCAGCTTTGCAAGAGTCTAGGAATTTCGGTGAATTTCGAAAAATCCTCTCTGCTGCCTTGCCAATCTATCACCTTTATAGGCGCAGAGTTAGATACCGTCAGAATGTTAGCCAGGCTAACAAATCAAAGAATTCTGGACATCCAGAAATTTGTTCAGCTTCTGTTACAAAGCAACAAGGTCAAAGCCAGGTTTGTCTTGAAAGTTCTAGGCCTAATGGCTGCAGCCATTGTTCTTCTCCCACTGGCTCGCTTCCACATGCGTCTCCTACAGTGGATGTTGTTCACGCAGTGGTCGTACCACGATCTGCCCATGAGACACGAGATCTTAGTGAAACAGTCTTGCAGGGCTCATCTACGATGGTGGATATCTTCCCCTCTTCTTCATCAGGGCCGACCCTTTGTTCCCCCTCCTCCAGTTGCCACAGTCACCACGGATGCCTCTCTGATCGGGTGGGGGCATTATCAGGGCAGGATGGTCCACGGACGTGGCAACCCATAGAATACCACCTGCACATAAATGTCCTGGAGATGAGAGCAGTGCTTTTAACGTTGCAAGCCCTCGACGACTTTCTTCCCACAGGGACTATTGCAGTACAGACGGACAATATGTCCGTGGTCTGGTACATCAACAAACAGGGCGGAACCAGGTCCTATCCCTTATGTCGAGAAGCTCTCAGACTTTGGCAATGGGCGATCTCTTCTCAGCGGTTTCTGATAGCAACGCACATCCCCGGCAGGTCCAACCTATTGGCGGACAGGCTAAGCAGATCTATTCTGATGCCTCACGAGTGGTCTCTCAATCAGTCTGTAGTGGATCAGATTTTTCTGAAGTGGGGTACCCCTTGTTGCGATCTTTTTGCTACCCCTCAAAACAGCAAGTGCCCAGATTACTTCACACTATTTCCTCTTCCAGGCCAACCCTTGAGAGACTCTCTAACCCAGGATTGGCCTCGGGGACTTCTTTATGCCTTTCCTCCCTTTCCATTGATTCCACAAGTCATTCAGAAAGCCACCGTTTTGAGAGCCAAATTGATCCTCATTGCTCCATATTGGCCTCGACAAATTTGGTTTCCGTCTCTACATCATCACCTTCCGGTGCAGCCCTGGCATCTGGACCCAGTTCCGGATCTTTTGATCCACCAGTCGGGTCAGCAGCACCGGGCCATTCATTCTCTCAACCTCACTGCTTGGTTGCTCCACTTCCTTCCTAGCCAGGCTACCAATGATTTCTGACTCAGTCAGAGACATTTTAGTGTCTTCTTTAAAGTCGTCCACTAGAACTGTTTATGCTAGCAAGTGGCGGCGTTTTTCTATTTGGGCAAACGCCAGAAATATTGATCCTTTCACGCTCCTATACATTCTGTTTTGGATTTCCTGGCGGAGGTTTTCATTCGGGATCGTCATCATCTACAGTCAAAGTACAACTGGCTGCTATTTCCAAATTTCATGTTGGCTTGCAGGACAATAACATCATGTCTCATAGGTTATGCAAAGCCTTTTGAGAGGAGTTTTTCTCCTTAAACCGCCTGTGAAACATCCTCCTCCGCAATGGGATCTGAACTTAATGTTGGCATCCCTAATTCTACCTCCTTCGAACCGTCTGCTCGTGTTCTTTAAAGTTGTTGACATGGAAAACTATATTTTGCTGGCTGTTACTTCTGCAAGAAGAGTTTCTGAGATTCAGGCCCTCTGTATTCGTTCACCTTATCTGGTGTTTCATAAGGATAGGGTTTCGCTCAGAACTAACCCTTCCTTTCTTCCCAAGGTTGTATCTCAAGCCAATATTAACCAATCTATTGATCTACCAGTTTTCTTTCCTAACTATTCTGACAGAGCTGAACAGAAGCTGCATTTTTTGGATGTTCATCGTCAGCTCAGGTACTACTTACATAGGACTAAACAAATTAGAAAATCAGACCAATTGTTTGTCTCCTATGCAGAAAACAGGTTGGGTCTTCCAGTATCTAAAGTGACCTTATCTAGATGGTTGACTTCCACCATTTCCTATGTCTACTCTCTAAGGGGCAAACAACTATCTTCTAAGCCAAAAGCTCATTCGACCAGGAGTCTATCCACTTCTGTAGCCTTTCAGGATAGACTTCCCATTGACACTATTTGTGCAGCAGCTACTTGGGCCACGCCTCATACCTTTGTGTCTCATTACAAGTTGGATTTGGCCTCCAGAGATAGGGCCAGTTTTGGTTCCACTGTTCTCAAGAGTCTGTTCCATTGAGCCACCCGGGATACAGGTGCTAGGGACTCGGTCCCATCCAGCAAGAATGAAGGCGAGATTGACAACAACATTTAGAAGTTATGTACTTACCATAACGTTCCATGTTAGTTGTCTTCTCTCGCCTTCTTTCTTCGTCCTCCCTCCTTCCCCTGGCCTGGACAGATCTTGGAGAGTTCCTATTAGATTGCTTCCTCTGGAGCATTGTTATGAGGACTTCTTTTAGGAACCATAGTTCCTAATTATATTAGGATAAATCTTTAGCAGGGTTAGTTAGCTGCCAAACGAGATCTGAGGTAGTTCCGCCTTGCATCATGGGATATAGGGTTGCCTCGAGCTGGTAAAAGGAGTTCTCGAGCTAAAGCTAGTGCCGAGTCGGAGCCAAGGATCGGCTCCGAACCCATCCAGCAAGAAAGAAGGCGAGAGAAGACAACTAACATGGAACGTTATGGTAGGTACATAACTTCTAATTTATAACTATTAGAACTTTGAAATGAGTAACCTGATTTTTTATTAAACATGAATTGTGTAAAAAGTTACTCAGTAATAGTAAATAGCCATTGGGCTTAAAATCATGCAATCTATTTATTTGCTTATTTATATTTAAGCTTTAATGTTTTTTAAGTATTAGTATTTACTTATACTTTTTCATATATACTATTTAGTGTCTAGGAAAATTTTAAAAATGTTTACATTTCATATTACACTACAACTTTTTTATTGAATGAAATGCTTTTTGTTTTTGTTTTAAAAACATGACAGTAATAGCAAAGGCACCTTTAAGTAGATAAGAATTTAGCTTCTGTAGTCCACTAGTGAAGTGATTGAAAGAAGCTTTAAGGGCTTTTGATTTGTTGATGACTGTAATTAATTAATTGATATATTGAATTATGAGGCTGTTATTGACTATATAACCCTGAGGTTTCAGTTCAATGTTCATGGTCTGAGGAAGCGTATCAGGAGATATGCGAAAGCGCTTACCGTTCAATAAAATTCTTTATAGTTTTTATTATTTGTCATGGTGAGTCTGAAGTTTGTTTTATTCATAACCCATTACATGTCGTAAGTTTTCCAAGACTTTTCTTCAAGGCAGTTTTCTACTATGCCTTCCGCATAGAGATCCAGTTCCTCCATGGTATATTACTATTGTGCTACAGGCACTGATCAGTCCCCCATTCAAACTTGCTGCTAGGGTTGATCTGAAGTTTTTGTCATGGAAGACTGTTTCTGGTGGCTAGAACTTCTGCTAGAATTTCTGAGCTACACACCCTGTCCTCAAAGCCTCCTTACCTTCTTTTTCACAAAGACAGTGTCCCTGAAAATTCATCTCTCTTTTCTTCCTAAGGTGGTTTCTGAATTTATTAATCAGTCCATAAGTCTTCCAGTATTCTTCCCAAATTTTCAAACAAGAGTGTTTATATTTTGCATTTGCTAGATGCTAATCAGCTGTTAAACATCAGACAAAACCTTTCCGAAAATCTGACCAGTTATTCGTGTCCTCTTGTACTGCTAATTTGGAAAACAGCAATATCCAAAGTCATCCTCTCACACTTGTCACAGTACATTTCATTTGTCTGTCAAGGAAGAAGATTGCCACTTCCTTTGACCCCAAAGGCTTATTCCACTAGATCTGTGACTTTGTCTGCAGCTACCATCTCTAATGTACAGATTGATGAAATCTGTGCTGTAGCTACCTGGTCCAAGGTACATGCCTTCATCTCTCACTATAAGTTGGATATACAGTCCAGATCTTGAGCCTCCTCTTGTTTAGCTATGCTCTGGAATATCCTACCATATGACTGCCCAAGTAAGAAAGTATCTGAAGACTCTGTCCCATATGTTGAGGAACGGATGGGAAGCAACAGATACAAATGATATGTACTTACCATAATGCTAGATGTGTGTTGTCTGTTTCTGTTCTCCTTCATCTACAGGCTTGTAAAATTTTCATATTTTATACTTGGTATTAATAATCTTCTAAATACGATCTGTTATAACCTGTTAGTTTTACTGTAATAGCCTTGTGCAAATATTTTTCTCTTAAACTTGGTAATTTTTTCCCTTTGCGGCTGTTTTTTCTTTGGGCTTTGTCGTCTCTTCAAGAATCCGTTTTAGTTCAAAGATTCTTGTCCCTTTCTCTTTCCCTCTCAGGAGTCACCGTTTAAGTTAGAGGCGTCTCCTCGGGTTGGAGGAGATGGTTGTTTAACTTAGAGACTTCTCCTCCTCCCTTTCCTCCTCTTCTCTTTAAAAAAAAAAAAAAAAAAACCCTTCCTGTCTTACTACCTTTCTATTACCATTACTGTATTAAGTCTTATTTGTTTACGGCTATAGTGTGTCTTCCTGACAGTTAGAACCCTTCCTGTCTTACTACCTTTCTATTACCATTACTGTGTTAAGTCTTATTTGTTTACGGCTATAGTGTGTCTTCCTGACAGTTAGATATGTCGAAAGAACCAACTAAGGAACATAAGTCAGGATTTAAAAAGTGTGATTCCTGCACTCAAAAAGATGTCCATAACGGGTCTATATTATAAGATCGACGGCTAACAACATTGAACAACATATGGCTGACACCATATGGTCGATGTCTTCAAACGTCGACCTTATAAAAACACAAAAAAAGAAGAAAAAAAAAGTACCCTAACGGGTTTAAGCAGGGGGGCAAGCCCCCCTGTACCCCCCGCTACTTAAATATACCAACTCCGAGACCGCATTACATTGCAGTAAACGGACATCTCCCCTTACAGAGATTTCCATTTACATGCTCGAGATTCTGAGTGTTCGATATTCTCGTGTCAACAGTGTTACAGTCGACATTGTTGGCTTTCGAGAATATACTATAGACCCTCCATAACTGACGGACACACTAGTGTGTACTGTCTTGGACGAGTCCCTCTCCAAGATTCCTGCTCCATCTGCCATAGTAAGCACAGGGGTCTTACAGGAGAGGAGAAACAAGCTCATTTTAAGAGGCTTATTGAAAGTGGATGAAGGCAATCAGACTTCCAAATTGGATACTTCTAAAAAGGCTGCTTCATCGGCTCCAGTGTCTGAGCCAACAAGCAGCATTAAAGTTGCTACTTCCTTTGCTACAAAACTTGTCGGGCCTGAAAAACACACTTCTCCCTTAGTTCCATCTGCTTCATCAAAACCGTTGCAGAGCCGAAAAAGGAGTCGGTCACCGTCCTTGGAGCCTGTTCGCTCAGTGCCACAATCTCCTTTATTACAGTCGGTGACAAGTTGCCACAAATCGTCGAGTCATTCCTCTAGATTCTCCAGGCTATCTGACGATGATGTGGCACGGGTAGTGAAGAGGCTGACATTCCCTGGTCGGCTACTGGGGGGAGAGTCGAGTCAGACCCTTGTCGGAACCGGCTCTCCCACTCGGCACCTCGGCTCAGGTGAGTTCGGCTCCCACATCAGCCTCGGAGCCACCCTCCTCGGTGCCGCTGAGATCTCCCGGCCTCTCGGGGCCAGAGTCTCTTTCAGCCCAGGACTGCAGTGCCTTCGAGGTGATGCACAGTGTGAGCTCCACTGAGTCTGCTCCACCTTCAGCTCCAGCCTCTGTTCCCCCTAAGGGACCCATGTCCATCTCTTCATTATCCCCCCATCACCCACAAGAGTAGAGAGCCAGTGCCCCAGGAAGCCACAATGGGTGGATCCTCCTCTTCCGATACCTCCCTGGAGCATACCCCTGAGGAGGTTCCTCGAAAGAGAGAGTGTAAGAGGAAGTGCATAGACTCCCCTGAGTCTGTCACTTCTGATACTGACTTAGAGGATTCAGACGGGTCCCAACGGTCACCCTCTGAGGATGTCTCTTTCAGATATCCTGGAGATCCTTAAGCAGAGGGGGTGGCTGGAAGTCCCTTTCACTTCTGAAGATGTCGGTATACCTGGAGGCATTTGGCTCTTGCTCCTCCACCTCTTGGGTGTCTCCAACTTTTGACCCACTCCTGGGTATGGTGAGTCAAAAGGTGTGGGACTCTCCTGACTCAGTGAACCTAGTTCCAAGGAGGCCTTATAAATTCATTACAGCCCAGGAAGATAGGCAATATTTAACAAAAGGGGTTCCGGTAGATGCAATGGTAGTGGCAGCGGCCACAAAGGAGGAGTTAGCTGAAACTTCTGTATCTGTCCATCCACCGAACAAGGATTCCCATACAATGGACAGATACGGGAAGCGTATGTTCTCCTCAGTGGCCTTTACCTTGCGGTTGCTGAATTATTTGTCACATTTCACGCAACTTCAGAGGGATCTCTAAAAGAGCTAGAAGATACCCTACAAGGTGCTACAGCCCAGGACTTATCTGATAAGGTTAATTCCCAGCTTGCAGTGTTAACCTCTATCTCTAACTCCTTCATGATCCTCATATCCTAGACAGCCAATGGAGTGAGTAGGGCAGCAGGCACAGGAATAGCTCTTCGTAGACATTCCTGGATGTACCTTTGCGAGTTTGCCGAACCCTTCCAATCTTCCTTTATTGACACTCCCTTTGATGGCTTGTCATTGTTCGGGCCAAAAGTAAAAGAAACTCTCACCAGGGGCCAACAAGATGGTAAGACTCTGTCTGCTGTTGGAATCCGTTTTTCTGCCCCTCCCAGACCTTGTCCTAAAGGTCAAAAGAGCGGAAAAATGTGGTTCCGTAAGTCCAAAGGAGCCTTATCTGACACTCGTGGTGATCCTTCCCCCAGGGGTAGAGGGGGAAATAACGGAAGACACCGTCCATGTGGCAGAGGGGGTCCGCATAACCAGGGCAACAGAGATACGTTCTCTGGTAGGCCCTTCCAGCGCTACTGAAAGGTGGCCCGCCTGTCCACTTCTGGAGGCAGTCAGGGGGAGACTATCGCTGTACCCAGAAGCCTGGCTAAATTTGACTCGACAAATGGGTACAATCCATTATATCCAGGGGTTACAACATTCCTTTTCACTGTCCACCTCATCCGTCAAAGTTTATCCCAGACATTCCACCCGGTCAAAGGGATCAAGCAACACTAGAAATTTAAACGTTGCTAGAAAAAGTCATCCAAGAAGTCCCCTTCGACCAACTAGGATCCGGAATTTACTCAAGGTTCTTTTTAGTTCCAAAAAAGACAGGGGACTGAAAACCCATACTGGATCTCAGCAGACTAAACAAGTCGGTGAAAGAGTCAAAGTTCCTGATGGTAACACTGCAGTCTATACTCCCGTTTCTGAGAAAAGACAATTGGATGTGCTCATTAGATCTTCAGGTTGTGTACTAACACATAAAGATGGACAGGCACACAAGAAGATTTCTACGCTTCCGGCTGGGAGCCAGACATTGCCAGTTCAGAGCTCTGCCTTTTGGACCCACCACAGCCCCCTGAGTGTTTACCAAATGCATGGCAGTAGTCACGGCTCATCTGAGACGTCAGGGATTCCAGGTGTTTCCATACTTAAGACGACTGGCTCCTAACTGCTACCTCCAAGCAGCTACTGATCAATGCAAGAGACTACACCATCCATCTCTTCTCAAAGCTAGGCATTACTGTAAATGCAGAAAAATCTACTTTGTTGCCATCACAGCATATTACCTTCATTGGTGCAGATTTAAATACAAACAACATGTTGGCCAAACTTCCTCAAGAAAGGATCCAAATGTTATGCAGTCAAGTGCTTACCTTACTCAACAAGAAAAAAGTACAAGCAAGATTTGTCCCCAGAGTCCTAGGCTCTGTGGCAGGGATGATAACACTACTTCCCCTGGCACTACTTCACATGCGAATATTGCAGTGGCTACTCTTCACTCAATGGTCCATACAGGAGTTTCCCATGTCTCACAAGATCCTCATAACACACTGTGGGTTCAGTCCACTCAGGTAACAATGGGCAGACCATTTGTACTTCCCCAACCTGTCGCTACAGTAAGCACAGATGCGTCCCAGATAGGGTGGGGGGGGGGCATTATCTGGGACAGATGGTCCAAGGGGTTTGGAAAGATCACGAGTACCAGTTGCACTTCAGTGTCCTAGAGATGAGGGCAGTGCTTCTGGCGTTGCAAGCATTTCAGAACGCTCTTCCCATGGGGACTATTGCAATTCAGACAGACAATATGTCAGTGGTATGGTACATCAACAAACGGGGGAACCAGATCCTACCCCCTATGTCAAGAGGCCCAGAGAGTTTGGCAGTGGGCAATATCTTCTCAATGCTTTCTGACAGCAACACACATTCCAGGGAAATCCAACATTATAGCAGACAGGCTAAGCAGAGTGATTCTCATGCCACACGAGTGGTCCCTCAATCAGGAAGTTGAATCAAATTCTTTGCAAATGGGGGCAGCCTTGCTGCGACCTTCTTACCACTCCCTTCAGTACCAAATGCAGCAACTACTTTGCCCTAATCTCCCCTCCGGAAGAGTCACCGAGGGATGCACTTGTTCAAGATTGGCCCCTGGAACTTCTTTATGCCTTTATACTTGATTCCAAAGGTTATCCAGAAAGCAAAGTTGTTGAGTCGCAGGTTAATTCTCATTGCGCCATACTGGCATAGTCAGATTTGGTTCCCCTTTCTTTGGGCCCCCCTTCAGGAGGACCCGTGGATCCTGGACCCAGTGCCGGATCTTCTGACACATCAGTCAGGAACATTCCACCCTGCCCTCCACAGCCTCAAGCTAACAGCTTGGCTTCTCCACTTCAATCTTAGCCAGGCTTCCGGAATTATCCCCTGCAGTTCATCACATTCTAGTCTCCCCACACAAGCAGACGACTAAGAAACTTTATGCAAGCAAATGGAAGAGGTTCTCTTGTTGGGCTAAGAAAAAACATATAGATCCCTTTACAGCATCTCTACCTGCAATTCTGGAATTTCTGACAAACTTTTAATCAAGGAGCAGCGAGAGCCACTAATCGAGTTCAATTAGCTGGTATTTCTAATTATCATGTGGGAGACTTTGGATCTAGTGTAATGTCCCATAGACTATGCAAAGCTTTCCTCAAGGGTACTTTTCTGTTAAGACCACCCTTCAGAGAACCTCCTTCTCCTTGGGACCTCAATTTAGTATTGTCTTCGATTCTGCCTCCTTTCAAACCAGCATCATCTTGTTCATTCAAATTTTTATCTTGGAAAACACTCTTCCTGACAGCAATTACTTCAGCCAGGAGAGTATCAGAGTTGCAAGCCTTGTCTATCCATCCACTCTGTTTGATCTTCCACAAAGATAGAGTCTCCCTCAGAACAAATCCTGCCTTCTTAATGAAAGTTTGTTCTCAATCAAATTTAAAACAAAATATAGAATTACCGGTGTTTTTTCCTAACTATGGCAACAAGGCAGAGTATAAACTCCATCAACTGGATGTGCATAGACAGTTGCGTTTTTACTTTAGGACCAAATAATTCAGAAAGTCAGACCAATTGTTTGTTTCCTATTCAGAAAATAAAAAAGGTTTGGCAGTCTCAAAAGTTATCTTGTCCAAATGGCTTATTGAGACCATCACCTATGTCTATGATTCCCACAATAAAGAACTGCCAGGAAAAGTTAAAGGGCATTCAACTAGAGTGGTATCTACCTCCATTGCCTTTCAATCCAGACTTCCATTGGATTCAGTTTTTGCTGCCGCTACATGGGTTAATCCTCATACCTTTATTACTCATTACAAAGGAGATGTGGCCTCCCGGAACAGGGCAGCCTTTGGCTCCACTGTCCTGAAGAGTTTATTCCCTTGAGCCACCCAGAAAAAGGTGCTGGGGACTCTGTCCCAACCAGCAAGAATGAAGGCAAGATGGGACAACATAACATAAAGAAGTTCTCACCATAACGTTTCATGTTTGTTGTCCAGTATCTCTCCTTCAGTCTTGCGTCCCTCCCATCCATCCTCCTCCTGGAGAATCTAGAGGGAATTTCTCAAAAATTGGCAGATAAGGTCTGATTCCCTTCTTGCCTTTTCTTGTTAACTTTATGACAATATGTTTCATATATTATCTTTCTGGATATTGAATATGTCATAGGAACCTTTCTCCCTCAAATGAGATCTTGGGAACAGCTAAGCACCATGGGATAGGACTTGGCCTCGAGCCAGTAGAAGCTCTCTAGCTTTGGTATACGGCCGAGTCAGAGCCGAGTTTCAGCTCCGGACCCAACCAGCAAGGCTGAAGACGAGCTACTGGACAACAAACATGGAACATTATGGTGAGTACATAACTTCATTTTTAATTCCAGTCCTACCCTTTCTGGTAATGGCTGGGAAATTACTGATAAGTATGGGAAAACAGTGTAAACTTCTGCAACTTAGATTTTCATGATTTTGAATTGTCAGGCTCATATGTTAATGCTTGTTCTGACTAATTGTGAGAATAGCAGGGATTTTATGTGCAGTTTCTTCTTGTGAGGAAACATCTGCTTTAAATTTTGTTTTAGTCCTTCACAGGTCACTACTGATTGTTTACAGCATTTGTATGACTCTATTGACACTACTTCCAGGGCTATGGCCACTGGTACTGTTTTGAGGTTTGCAAGGCTGCTTCTCAGAACCTCCCTGATTAAAAAAAAAAAAGAGAGAGAGATTTTCAGTTCACCCTGTGGATAGAGATTGTTTTTGGCTCCTCTGCTGTAGAGGTGATCATAAAGTGTGATGAAACGAGTAAGCTGATACAGGGAATTTATTAAGATTTTTTATCCCTCCTTTTCCAGATTTTCTAAGGGATTGTCTAACTCTTCACAAAATTTTAGCAAATAACAGAATAAATGGTCTCAACAAAATACAGGTAAACAGACATTTAAGAAGAAATGGCAAGGGCGGGTTCCAAAAAGAAGCCTTGAACTTCCCAAAACCAAGGACTGTTTAATAAGTCTTAATGGCTGTTCAAAAGACCTTGTGACCGCCTCTTACCTTGGAGCCTTTTTTCTTACTGAAAGTCCAAATCTCCATTTTTTTGTTTGGCAACAGATAGTCTCAGACAAATGTGTTCTGAAGATCATTCTTCAATTTTACAAATGGCAATGGGAGGAAATTACTTCTTTCCAGGGAGTCATTACTCATCCTCCAGATCAAACTGTTTCCACTGGGACTTGCTGTCCCAAGCAGTGATATAACCAGTTCCTTCTGTATAGGTGGGGAAGGATTTTTATTCATGGATGCTCTTAGTGCCAAAAAAAAAAAAAGAAAATTCTTGGACACCAGTTCTATATTGTTCTTTCCTAAACCTGTTTGTGATGGTGTTGAAATACAAAATTATGTCACTTCAGAACCTGTTTACCTCATCTATCGGTTTCAAGTTTTCTGGTAGCACTAGAATTACAAGATGCCTATCACATCCCTATACATCCAGACTTAGACATTTCTTAAAGTTTTGTTTGTCTGGATCACATTATCAGTTCTCTGCCTTACCCTGTGGACTATCCACTGCACCAAGAGTGTTCACAAAGTGTCTGGCTCCAATTATAGCTCATTGCAGGCTACACCATATCCTCATGTTTGCATATTTAGACAAATTTCTTATCTTTGCAATGTCTTTTTCAGAGTGTCAGGAATTTCTTTCTTTGAGAATTCTATTACACAAGCTGGGATTCCAAGAAAACATTCAAGTCTTTCTTGACTCCTTCCCACAGGATTGTTACTGGGATGTCACGTGGACATCTCAGTTCAAAGAGCTTTTCTTCCACAAGAAAAAATAGATCTATTTCTAGATCTATTTCTAATGTTTTCCACTCAAATGTTGGTCATTGTGTGGGGAACACCTCAGGATTCTGGGGCTCATTGCTTCTATGATTTTCGTAAAACTCTTGGCAAGGCTCCATATGAGAAAGATAGAGTGGTATCTGAAGTCTGTTTGGTCCCAGCATCAACACTGTTTGACTTTTTAAATTCCAGTACTGGGGTTTGTCAGAAGAGAAATGATTTGGTGGAGGCAACAGGTTTCCTTAAATTCTGGTCTTTCCTTCTCTCTCTCTATTCCAGAGGAGTCAGTCACCTTGGGGAGCAGTATCCAGAGAGATAAAAGTGCAGGATGTGTAGGAAACCAAGGACAGATGCAAACACATAAATATCAGGGATGGTTGTCCAGATCGAGGCACTAAACTCACTGATTCATTTTTGGTCCCAGGGACCTCAAGTTGTTAGACAATACTGTGTGGTACATCAACGGACAGGAGAACCAGGTCATACCCCCTTTACAGACTAGCCTTGTTAGCTTGGGATATAGTGTCAAAGCACAGTTTTACTCTGCTGGCATTCTACTTTCCATCAGAGCAAAAGTGTGTTGCAGACGAGCTGAGCAGGACCAGGGCAGACCCTCACAAATGGGAACTAGATCAGGGGGTCTTCCAATATTTGATCTATCTGTGTGGATTTCCTCAAGTCAACCTCTTTGCCTCCTGTCCTGAACAACCAACTGGCAAGGTTGTGTTCCAGGGCTCCATGCAAGAAAGCTTTGAAGATAGAAGCCTTTTCTTTACCTTGGACACAAGTGCTCTTGTATGCTTTTCCACTCTCTCCACTGATCTTTAGGGTACTACTGAAGGTTCAGAAGGAATCCTCCAGTACCGTTGCGGTGAATCCTTTCTGGACCAGGCAGCTGTGATTCTCCCTTCTTTTGGAAATGCAAGCGGCAGTTGCCACAAGCTTCCTCACAGACTGGGACTTAGTCACACAAGAACAGCGTTATTAAACTCTGACATCAGTCAACTTCACTTGACTGCATGGATGATGGTCTTAATTCCATTTAGGCACCTGTTTACTGAGGACATGCAACAGGTGTTATTGGAGGCAAGAAAGCCTGCTATTAGAAAAGTGTATGTTAACAAATGGAAAATGTTTTCATGCTTGTGCCAGGAGTATAACCAACACTCATTCAGTGCTAGTTCTCTGAATTTACAGTATTTGTGAGTTACTATGCTGTGTTCTTTATCGTTCCTCTAGCAAAGTTCCATTTAGGATATTTCAGCATGTCTGCTGATGGATGTACTACTTTCAGTGCAGTATCTTGTCAAAATGTTTTTGAAAGGGTTTTGCACAACAGTCATCCAAGTAAACTGGTGCCCCCTCCTTGGGGGTTTTAATTTTTTGTTAAAGATGCTAATCTGGCTGACTTGAGGTTCTTAACATGGAAAATAGTTCTGCTGATTGTTCTGACGACTGCAAGATGGGTATCTGAGTTGCAAGCTCTTATGGTGAGTCAGTCCTAACTTGTTTTCCACAGGGACAGGGTTTCTTTGAGAACTAATCCTCTTGTACATAAAGTGGTATCTTTGTTTACTTTGTCAAACTGTCCATATTCCCGTTTTCTCTCCTGAACCTAAAAGTGAGGGGAAGAGGATACTTCATACCTTGGTTGTCAACAGACAGCTCCGGTACTATTTTGACAGAACTAAATCTTTCATACCTTCAGATCAGTTGTTCATGTTTTGTGAAAGTAAGAAGGAACAACCTGTATCCAAACAAACCTTTGTCAAGACAGACTATTTCCAAATAGTTGTCTAAGACTATTAGCTTACGTTATACTCATCAAAACAAAACTATTTCAGGTAGGGTCAAGGGCCCCACTCTACCAAGGCCTTGGCCTTATCTGTGGCTTTTTGAGAAGGGTTGGATTCTAGAAGTATTCTAGATGCTCCTACTTAGTCCTCCAGCCATACTTTTACAATGGACTGTAAGCTCGATTCCTTCTCTGCATCCAGGTCAGTCTTTGCTAGGACCATTCTCCGAGGTTTTCTGCAGTCCTCTCATTCTAGTTCCCAATTGTAGTAAGCTAGGTTAATCTACCCATATAGCTAAGGCTACTGCAGCAGTGATTAATATGATGAACATGGTACAGTTGTGTAAGCACACTTACCTTAACAGTAGATGTTCAAATGTTCACAGCTACAGTAACTGCTCCCTCCCATCCATCCCCATTGTTTTCTAGTGTGTTTATGCCAGTATATATTTTTTTTCTTTTTTATTCCTGGCATTGTCCTTTCAGGGCTCTGCCTATTTTTGTTGGCAGCCCAAATTGTGTCTTAGTCATCTCAACTTAAGCTACCAGACAGTTTGGTAACATGGAAGATGCCCTGAAGCTTTGGAAGCTGGCCAGCTACTATATCCATGGCAAGATAAAACCCACATAGCTAAGGCTACTTCAGCAGTAATTCAAACATCTGCTGTTATGGTAAGTTTATTTACACAACTGTACTGTTTTTTCCATGCATTCTGGAGGTTAGTCTCCCTTTCCAGCTGTAGTGCCTGTCTGTTTCATCTTTTCCCCCTCTGTGATTCAAGGAACGCCGTCCACTCTAGAGAAGGGGCTACACATTATCCAGTCAGACTAAATGGTATCTCTCTTGGCAGTTAGAGCAAAGCCACTGCAGGAGATCTGGAAGGTTTTTTTAACAGTATTTTAAGAGGAACACATGTACCAGCATCCTGGAAGAAGGCTGTGGTAACGGCAATACATAAAGAGGGTAAAGATCCATCGGATCCGGCTTAATACAAGGCCATTTCAATACTAAACCATGTTTATAATGTTTTTGTCTCTAATGGCTAAAAGAACGCCAAAAGTGATACCAAAATTGATAGATATGGATCAGTGTGGTTTTGTGGAGGGGGGCAAACATTTAGATATATTAACAGATCACTGATGATGCAGACGGATGTAGAATGTAAGAAAGTACCACTTTTATTGGTGGGTCTTGATGCAGAGAAAGCATTTGACAGAGTAGACTGGGATTTCATGAGCAGGGCAGTGGGAGCATTTGCTTTCCGTGATACAATTATAAGGTTGATTAGAAGAACATGTGAGGGATCGGAGGTGCAAATTAAAATGGGTGGGATTCTGTCCTATAATTTCTGCTCGAGTAGAAGAACCAGGCAGGGTTGTCCACTTTCCCCTTTGTTGTTTGCACTATATTTAGAACCAGTGGCAATGAAAATAAGGGACTGAGAAATTCAAGGTATAATTGGTATGGTAGTCAGGAAAAACTGGCTCTGTTTGCAGATATTTTGTAAATAACAAAACCAGAAAGGGGCATACAGGGTTATGGAACATTTTAAGACAGTTTCAGATCTTCTCGGGATACGAAATTAATGAAGCTAAAACAAAGGCAATAGCGGTAAATTATGTACCCACACATGAATTGGTCCAAAAATATCCATATTTATTGGGACATGATAAAATGAATATTTAGGAGTATGGATTAGAAATGACTCTGTGGTGGTAGCTAAGGATGTGTGGGAAGAAACTAAACAGAAGATAATACAAAAACTGAGAAACTATAAGTTTTATTATACGATTACTAAGATAACAAGCCATTAAAATGTTTTTAGTCCCTTTATTCTTATACTCAGGTCAGGTATACTTTTATCAACTGGAGGAGAAGTTGTGGATAGCAATTAAAGAATTGAAGGATTTTATCTGGGAAGGGAAGACAGGTCAAGTGGGATAACCTGATTCTACCAATAGAACAAGGCAGACCAGGATTACCTAATTTAAGGGGATATTTTAGAGCAACACATTTAAGGCTCTTGTACATAGCACAAGCAGAAAACTGTAATTCAGAGTGGAAAGGAATGATGCTGACACAGGGAGGAAGCTCAAGAAATAAGGAGAGATTGAGATTTTGTATGCAGTCATAGAGAGTATATTATATTCATAAAATAGCAGGGAGTATTCAAAGAACCAAACCAGTATGGGAATGGAGAAAAGAGATCATAGACATTAGGAGCCACCCATGTATTTAGCATTGCACGTACTAATGAAAGCAAAAATGTTAGTAGTGGTGTACTACATGGCTTAGTGTTGGGCGGTCTCCTATTTGGAATTTATTTCTCAGTACTTCAGGCCAATACTCCTGGCCTATAGTTATCTAGGTTTGCAGTCTGTAGATCTGAGGTTAGTAGATGATCTACTGATTCACAATTGCTCCAGTATGGGTTAGACTGTGTTAACATTTGATACAAAGACAATGTTCTCAGATTAAATATATATTAAAAAAAAAAATTAGATTAGTTTGTTTTGGTAAACAAAGCGTTTTATATATGATGTACGTCATAAGGGGCCTTGAACCTCTAACTGATAATTCCTTATTTGATTATAAAGTCTGCACAATAGTTTGGAAAACTTTCTAATCTGGCTCATCAAATATCTGTCTACTCGGCCTCTTACAGACTCCTCTATGGAAATCTGTGTCTAGCCTTTTGAGCCATGAAAGGAACTACCTCCTATTCCTCCACAGAGCAAATGTTATTTCATATACTTTGCTCTGATGTTGTCTGTCTTCATTTACCCTTGACTTTGGGACTCTGTTCTAATTCTCAGAACTGGCTCAGCCATTATAACAGCTTGCGCAAACCAAAAACTCTCCAGCTAAGTCTCAACCCAGAATACCCCCGATCTCATTTGCCACTCTTGTCGCAAGACACATCAACCAGATTCTCTCGTCAGCTAAGTGAAATTTTTCATAGTTTTCTTTCAAAAATGTTCCTTATTTTTATATATACATGTATATCTCTTTATAGATATAGTTAAATATTGATGTTCATCGTGTTTTACTGCTGCAGTCATTACACTTGGGTTATCCTGCCTTCAGGCTGTCCTGCAGTCGGCCAGAGTTCCAAAGTCTTGGTCCGGTGTCGGTTGCTGTCGCTACTTCCCTGACGTCAGTGCGCCAGGGGTATATAAGATGCAGCCGACACCATTTTCTTCCATCTTTCTTGCCGCTCGGTGCCCGAAGCAAAAGCAGTTTGCAGGTGCCGGTCGGCCGATTCCTGAGATTTTCGAATTCGAATTTCAGAACCGAAGTCTTCAATAAAGCTAATACCCTGTTGGGGAAACTTTTTCTTGCCTCAGACCGATGTCAGTAAAAGTTAATAATTGTATTTCTTGTGGGAAGCAAATACCTCATAAGGATTTTCATTCTTAATGTATTCCATGCTTAGGCCCAGACCACAACGTCACTAGTTGTCGGTTTTGTGCTAGATTTAACAAGCGTGCTATTAAACGTCGGTTTGATTTTTCTCGCCATTATTTTGGCCGAAGGTTCAATTATACCATGCCTTCGGAACAACCGATAACCGGAATACACAAAAAATGCAAAGACAAAGGTAAGGACAGGCATCAGAGGTCCAAAACTGACTGAAGCCTCTTTCTAGGCCAGTCGCCCGTTCTCAGTGAGGCGCTTTCGCAGCCCCTGACACCCGCTACCTCAGAGCCACAGGCTGCCTCCAACTCCCACGTGGAGATTTCTATGCCTCTGGAAACTCAAGATATTGGGCCTACGGATATTAACCCCTCAAATGGGTCCAGAGCTGCTGAGCAGGCATCGGCTTCTGAGGGTGTTTTCAGACCTTCACAGCTTACCATCAAAACAACAACCAAGTCTAAAACTCCATTAAAGACAAAGAAACAAGTACAGCATTCACCTGGACAGGCCTCCATGCCGAAAAAACAGATGCTCAAAATGGCCGAAGACCTAATTACTCTGATCAGGGGTTCCCATTGCCCTCCTGATAAAAGGCCTAGGCAGGATACAGACTTTGATTCCTCTGACCAGGTTTCCATTTCTTCTGATTCCTCTTCAGACCAAGGATACTCTTTACCCCCCTATGAGGACTCTGATGCTGAAGAATCAATCCCTTCAGCCTCTCCTCCTGAGGATTACTCTCTTGGGGAAACTTTACATACCATGAGGGAGCATTTACATTGGGAGAGCCAGGATTATTCAGAATCCAAGAAAAGGCTCAGATATTTTCTTTTATTGCTTCAGCACAGGCCCCTTGCTATTCCGCCTGTATTAGATATTGTGGATGATGTGTTTAACCCCTGATTCTTTGCCCCCAGCACCAGTCATGCCAGACAGGTACTACAGAGTCCCTGACTCACAAATTTCTTTATAAAACCCTGCTGCTGACCCAGAAACTATTTCCCAGGACCCCAAAGGGGTAAAGGCTTCCACTGCTAAAAATCCAGTTCCCTCAGACAGGTATTCTAGAGCATTAGACAGATGGAGGAAGAAAGTTTACACTTCTGCAACTTTAGCAGTAAGGGCTTTAAATTGCCAGGTCCACATGCTTAAATACCAACAATATTTAATGTCTGTTAAAACAAAAAATGCATACAAGCTCAGAAGATCCTGACTATAAGGAAATGCAGGATTTATTGCATGCAGTTGAACAAGTGGGAAAACATACTCTGCAATGTGGTTTTGATTCATTAGAGGCTTCTTGTAGAGCCGCAGTTACAGGATCTGTGATTTGAAGGCATGCTTGGTTAAAAGAACAAGGTTTACCTGATCATTTTAAGGCAAAATTATTGGATGCTGTTAAGGCAGAAGAGGTATTAAAGAAAATGGATGATAAGGCAAAATCTATGCAAACAGTGAAGGATTTCTTACAGGTATAGCCACCTCGATTTAGCAGAAATTGGCCTTCTAAAACTTGGTCCTTTCCAGTGTCAGACAGATCACAAAGAGGCAGATACAGACGCCCAAGAGGCAGATCTCAGCCCCAAGGCTCTTACAGACCACGACAGTGGGGTGCTTCAACCCCAAAAGGAGGGGAAGACAAGTCACAACCTTACAGGAAACAGTCCCAATGACTTCCCCTTGCCTTCAAATGCCAAGCACTTACCTTTTGGCAGCTCCCTTGGGGGAAAACTAGCACTTTTTTCACAAAATTGGCATATAATCACCCAAGACAAATGGGTTCTGAATATTTTGTCTCAAGGTTACAGGTTCCACTTTCATATTCTACCAAGGCCAAAAGGAATGCCAGACCTGCCACAAAATCAATGGGCAGAGGCACAAAAACAAATTACAGCCCTCATGGACATGAGAGCTATTCAAAAAGTGCCACAACAGGAACAAGGACAAGGATTTTACTCAAAAATTTCCTGGTCCCCAGAAAGGACAAAGCCTGGAGACCCATACTGGACCTATCTACTCTAAATACTTACCTGGATGTTCCGAAATTCAAAATGTTCACATGACAGCAACTTCTTCCCATGCTGGGCAAGAAGGCTTGGCTTGTTACTTTGGACCTCAAAGAGGCATACCTGCATGTCCCAATCAGACAAAATTGCAGAAGATACCTCGGATTCATAGCTGGCACAATGCATTACCAATTCTCTGCACTGCCCTTCGGCTTATCTACTGCGCTCAGGGTCTTCACAAAATGCCTGGCACCAGTAATTGCATTTTACAGACAAAAAGGAATTCAAATCTATCCCTGCTTGGACGACTGTCTTATTCAAGCAGAGAACAAGGACATTCTTCTACAGCATCTGGTAGTTGTAAAAAGATTGCTAATTTGCCTAGGGTACATAGTAAACGAAAAGAAGTCAAAACTAGTGCCCTCACAAGAGATAATATTCCTGGGTGCCAGCTTAAATACAATGGCCCAGATGGCTTATCTCATGCCAGACAAGCAAGGACAACTGACACAGTACTTTCAATTGATGGCAACAAAAACCCACCTCCCTGCAAGAAAAATTCTGCAGGCCTTGGGGTTCATGGCGTCCTGCATACTACTAATACCATATGCCAGACTATGAGGAAATTACAATGGTACCTAAAAAGTGTTTGGACTCAACTCTGTCACAGTTTGGAAACAGTAATACCACTTATTCCCTGCCTACAACAGGAGTTTTGATGGTGGGTACAGGCATGTCACCACAAGGGGCAGCCTTTCACTTTACACACAGCCAGGCAGACACTAACAACAGATGCTTCGGATTACGCCTGGGGAGCACACATGGCAGGGAAATGTATTCAGGGCAAGTGGCCCACAGACTAAGTGCATCTTCACATCAATCAAAAAGAGATGCTAGCTGTACAAAATGCCCTAACAGCTTTCATGGACCTTCTGCATCCAGGACAACTGTTACTAAAGACAGACAACACCACAGTTATGTGGTACATTAACAAGCAAGGGGGCACTCATTCCTATCCCCTCTGCAGACAAGCCATGACCTTGTGGAACACAGCACTAACCTATCAAGTTCATCTGCAAGCACAATTCCTGCCAGGAAAGAAAAATACTCTGGCAGACGACTTAAGCAGAAACATCATGGATCCTCACGAGTGGAAATTAAATCCACAAGTATTCAGCATGATAACACAAAAATGGGGGTGCCCAGACATAGATCTTTTTGCCTCCCCTCTGAATTGCCAACTACAGAAATTCTGCACAAGGACTTACCACACACAAGCATGGAAAGTGGATGCTCTCTCGTTCAGCTGGAAAACCCTAAAAGTTTATGCCTTCCCACCACTGCCTCTCCTTTCAAAGGTACTCCTAAAAGCCAGACAAGAAAGGCCAAAAATGATCCTGATTGCCCCAGACTGGCCACGCCAGCACTGGTACCCAATCTTAAAGAACTTGGCTCAAGGCCCAGCATGGATTTTACCTCAAATGCCTCATCTTCTGACTCAACAAAACCATCAGATCCTGCACAGCCAGCTCAAAACCTTAAACCTGGCTGCATGGCAGATTACTTGGCCAAGCAGCCAAAACCTCTCTCTAAAGCTGTTATGGATGTCATTTTGGAGGCCAGGAGGCCCAGCACCAGGAAAAAAGGAGAGAGACTTCTGCATTCATTGGACATACACAGGCAGTTACACTTCTACTTGGACAAGACAAAAGCTTTCAGGAAAACTAATTGTTTGTAGCATATGCTGCAGGATCACAGGGAAAGGCTATTTCAAAACAGACCATTTCAAAGTGAATAGGACACTGTATCCATTTCTGCTATACACAGCATGGAAAAACTGTACCTAGCAACATTAGGCCACATTCCACCAGGGCAACAGCCACTTCAACTGCCTGCCTACCTTAGAGGAGTACCTACCAAGGATATTTTGGAAGCTGCAACATGGAGTTCAGTGCACACCTTTACCAAGCATTACCACTTGCCTCTTTATTCTAAATCCAGAGCTGGCTTTGCCACTGCAGTGCTGCAGGGACTCATAGCTACCCCAAATCCTTTATAGAACCAGCCACCCAACCTCAGCTTTGGGATTCAACCCAAGTGTAATGACTGCAGCAGTGAAACACGATGAACATAGTACAGTTGTGTACCTACCATAAATGTAGATGTTCGAATGTATTCACTGCTGCAGTCCAGGTTACCCTCCCTCCATCCCCTCTTTCTTAGCTGGGACTTATCTATACCTTTCTACCCTATACAACCTATGGGGTGTATTTGCTTGTAACTGAAGGTATTGGTTTTATTTTTTATGTATGTTTTATTAGCAATATGTGTTGCCTACCTATTTGGGGGCACCTGACATCTGGGGCAAGAAAAACTGAAGAAAATGGCATCGGCTGCATCTTATATACCCCTGGCGCACTGGCGTTGGGGAAGAAGCGACAACAACCGACGCCGGACCAAGGCTTTGGAACTCTGGCCGACTGCGGGACCGCCTGACGGCAGGATAACCCAAGTGTAATGACTGCAGCAGTGAATACACTCGAACATCTACATTTATGGTAGGTACAAAACTGTACTTTCTACCCACTTTACTTTGTTTTTCATTATCCCTTTCCCTTTACACTTCAGTGTTCTCCCATCATCATTGGTAGTTTTTCCCCTTTCTATTGATACTTTTTTATCTCACTTTCCTTTCCATGAGTGAGTGTACTATTTCTGCATAATGGTAACCTTTTCTACCATAGCTGGTAGTGCTTTCGCTTTTCCCTACTATTTTTTTTTTTTGTAGTTCTGGCTTACCATTGTTGGGAGCCATTCCCTTTCTCTGTGTGTGTGCTGCTACTTAGTGCATGCGACTGCTGTCAGTTGATAATTGCTTTCCATAATTAACATGGCGGACAAATCCATGGGTTTTAAACAATGTCAAGATTGCAGTATGAAGATGCCCAACTCTGATGGGCATTCTTCTTGTGTGTACTGTTTGGGCCTGGTGCATCTACAGCAAGATTGCACAATTTGTCAAGTGTTTAGTCACTGGGCCCTCAGTAGAATGGAAAAGTAAGTCTGTTTTAAAAGGCCTGATTGTCATCTTTTGAGGAGGCTCTATCCAAGTCTGAAATATCCTCACATTCCTCCCCATCTTCTAAAGTGGAACATGGACAGAAGAGGAGTCACTCTGTCGGTGTCCCCTTTGGCTCTGGCAGCCAAGAAACCTTCGGCTCCCACACCTCCCACGGAACCAAAGCTTAAAGCTAAGAAACCTATGGAACCAACTTCTTTGGTACTGTCTGTGGTAACTACCTCTGCACCACAGGCCTCGGTATCGATAATTCAAGCTTCCCCTTCGGTACCAGCTTCCCCAGTGGCACTATACAGAATTTGGAACCAGTACTCCCTGGTGCTGCAATCGAGTTTCAGTAGCCCTCCTAGGAAAAGATATTCCACCTCAGTTGACCCCTTTGTGGGATAGCTCCCAAGCCCCTTTCCAGACAGACCAGAATCTCGCTCAGGCTTCTCTGTCTGTTCCTCCAGGAGTCTGAAGTCAATGTTCTGAGGATGGTGGAGCCAACTCCTAGTGGCTAGGGGGTCTTTCCATATCTTCCCAGGCCCCACTCTCTTCAGTAGATGGGGATTTCTCTCCCAGGACTCCACCAAACTTTCCTCCTGTGACCTTCTCTGAGGGTTTAGAGATTACAGCTGAGATACCTGCGCTTCTAGATGCTCTGGTGCCGACAGCCTATACTCCTCTGGTTCCAGAGTCTGCCTTGAGTTCCTCTGTTCCATCGCAACCAATGGATTCAGGGGCCGTAGCCCCTCTGCCGGATCCAAGGGACATGGATTGGCTCTGTTTTTTTGTTCGGCACAGTCCTTGACTCTCAGAGCCTCTGCTGGCGTGGGCTCTTCCTCTGCTCCTGCTTCGGGAATAAGTTCCTCGGAGTGGTTTGGGACCACAGTTCTGAGGTTGCCCTTTTCGTTTCTGGGTGCCCATCCCTGTTTGGGGGGGGGACTTGCATTCCAAGGTATGGAGAGAGCATTGACCTCTGCAGGTTCTCAGCTGGCCCCTTCCCTGTTGGAGTATTATGCCGGGACTGCCTCTCTCCCAGAGCTGCCACCAACTTCCATCCCTGGGCAGCGAGCACCAAAGCTACAGGATACCCCTCCACAGGGTCCCTTTTCTTCAGAGCCATTCACAGAGATCCCCACTGAGGAGATGCCCCGAAAAAAGACGGGTAAGAGGAAACAGATTCCCCAGAAGAATCTGTCACAGAAGACAAAGACTTCGATGATGAGGAGGGTTCCCATCAGTCACCCACAGAAGATGTCTCCTTTGGAGACATTCTTGAAATTCTGAAAGAGGGATAACTGGAAGCCCAAAGACCCTACCTCTAAGGAGTCTGTGTACCTGCAAGCTTTTGGTCCTCACCCATCTACTTCTTGGGTGACCCATCCTGCTGATGATCTTATTAAATTGATTGCATAGCGGGCTTCGAAGGCCTCTGACTCCATAGATCCAATCCCTAGGAGACCAGACAAAATTCTTACAGCACCAGAGGACCACCAGCATTGGGCTAAGGGGTTAGCAGTAGATGCCGTCGTAGTTGCAGTGGCCACCAGGTAGGAATTGCAGAAGAGTTCCAATGTTCATTCCCCTAATTGAGAGTCCAGGACATTGGACAGATACGGAAAGCGAGTGTACTGTATGCATCATCGATCTTCACTTTAAGGTCCTTGAATTTTATGGCACACTTTACTCTGCTTCTGAGGAATCTGATAAAGGAGTTGTCTGATACCCTTGCAATAGCTGTGTCTGAGAAGGTTCAAGATAAAGTGGCCTTTCAACTGACTACTCTGGAGTCTCTTTCCAGTTCGTCCATGAGGTATGCGCTTACGTGAGTTTGCGGAGCCATTTAAATCTTCTTTTGTCAATGTTCCCTTTGACTGATCTTCTCTGTTTAGCTCCAAAGTCAGTGAAATAGCCAGGTGCAAGAAAGATGGAAAAGACCCTATCTGCAGTGAGAGAACATTTTTCCGCTCCCCAGCGGTCCTACTGTAGGAACCAGAGAAGCAGGAAGATGCGATTTAAAAAATCCCAAGGACTTTTTCAGGACACGTGGCAGTGGCTCCCTTCGGGGCAGCGTGGGGAGCTCCAGTGGAAGATGCCGACCCTGAGGTGGAGGTGGCCCACAAAATCAGGATTCCAGAGATTCTTTCTCTGGGAAACCCTACCAGCACTACTACCTTTTGCTTTTGTTCATTGTTCTGTTTGTCAGACCTTCATGCCAAAGACCTTACAAAGCTGTCTTTCTGCCTTAAATCTCTATCTTGAGAATCAGTGACTCTTAACGTCTTGCTAGAGATGCTACGGAAGGTGCTGCGGGTCCTTCTGCCGAGCCGAGTTTGAAGAGAAAGATGAATAAGCAGAATTCTGAAACCTATTCAGCTGCACCTACTACCTCTGACATCCCCCTTGAGGTTGAAGATCCGGTGGTCCATCTGGAGGTAGTTTCCATGACTTCAGCAGGTACCCCTGGGGAGCCCGCCAAGGATTCAGATACTAGCACGTCCAAGGCTATGCAGACTTCCATTTCAGACAGGGGGGGATCTGTGGCTTGTGCTGCTGGCGAAGTTCCTGCTGTTGTGTCTAGGGAATCTTTCTCTATGTAGGACATTAGGCCTACGTCAGGTTCCTCTTCTTTGTCTTCTCATTCTGAAAGACACGTTAAGAAAAAAATAAAGCCCAAACATCTGAGTGTCCCTTCTACTCCTCAGTCCGATTGGGACGACTTCTCCCAGGGTATCATTAGGGCCTTGATGGCCTTGAAGACTTCTGCCTCTTCCTACTCTCTCCCTCTTCCTCCTATTACTTCTCCTGTGCAGGCAGCTGTATCTCAGGTTCTTCCCTCTGATTCTAAGGCGTCCTGTTCTGAAAAAGATTCACTTGCATACTCCACACAGATTACTTCTCTGGAATATGCTTCTCCTGAGGAGGAGTCTAATGGAGAAGATTCTACAGTTTAAGAACTTTCTTTTGGAGAAGCTGTTAATAAGATGAGGGAGTTGAAGTGGGATTCCTCGCTGATTTCTGAGGAGCAGAAACGTTATGATCTGCTGCAAATGAACATTCCTGCTCCCTCTGCTGCTGTTCCAGTTATTTCAGTATTTCTGGACACCTTTGCTTCTTCTTCCAAAATTCCGGACACCCAGGTCCCTGCTCGTAAGAGACCTGATAAATTTTTATAAAGTACCAGACTGCAAGTTTCTCTGTAAGTGCCTCTCTGCTGATCCAGCTGTGGTGTCTATGGTTTCTGATAAATCTTCTCACTTGTGTCCTTTTGTCAAGCTTCTTCCTTCTGATAAGGAAAGGAAAATCCTTGAGAGGTTGGGTAAGAAGGTATATTCTTCTCCTTTAGCCATTAGAGCTATTAACTGACTCGTATGCCTAGATATTCCTTGTTTTTTCTTTCTCAGGCTTTGGCTAAGTTACCAGATTCTGAGGTTAAGTCATAGGTGTTCAGTTTTGGCTGCATTTTCTCAGGTAGCTAGATATTCTACCAAGTGCAACTATGATGCTGTAGAGGCATCTTCCAGGGCTACTGCTCCTGCCTCTGTGATTTGGAAATATTCCTCGTTAAGGCTTAAGTCTTTATCTGATGACATGAAAGTTAAGTTGCTTGATGCTTCCCTAGGTAAGTCTGCTCTTTTTGGTTCAGCAGCTGCAGAACTCCTTAAAGCCCTAGAGGATAAAGGAAAGGAACTTCAGGATCTACAGCACTTGTTTGTTTCACCAGTTCCCAGATTCCATAGGAATTTCCTTTACAAAACATGTTTTGTTAGGAGACCAGCTCATTCTTCTTCTTCCGGTGCTAGGGCTAAGAAGTCTACTAAGAGACCTCCTTCAGCCAGGGCTACTGCTTCTGCTTCTCCTACTCAGCAGTGCTTTTTAGGGTAGGCCCAGTTCCCTGTGACAACCACCCCCTCTCTTCCAAGTCAAACTCCTCTTTCCCTTTGCCTTTCTCTTTTTTTCCCAACATGGGCAACGGTCACTTAAGATGCCCGAGTTCTTTCCATCATCCAAAAGGGTTACTTTATGACCTGGAAGACTCTTCCTTCTTTCATGGTGATTCCTCATCCTCCTTCCTGCCAACTTCATCTGCTTCCTCAGATACTGTCTGAGCTTCTTGTTCAAGGAACTGTTCAGCCTGTACCCCTGCATCAAAGAGGAAGGTGGGGTTCATTCCAGAATGTTTCTGGTGCCAAGAAAGCATGGTTCTTGGTGACCAATTCTAGACCTATCTCACTTAAACACTTTCCTGGTTGTACCTTCCTTCACGATGCTGTAACTTCACTTTTTCCTCTCATTTCCCCCCAGTCCTTCATGGCTTCCCTAAATCTCAAAGATGCTTATCTGCATATCCCCATTCACCCTCAGTATGGGAAATTCTTACGTTTCTCGGTGGGTTCTTTGCTCTTTCAGTTTTCTGCCTTGCCTTTTAGTCTTTCCATTGCTCCAAGTGTTTTCACAAAGTGCTTGGCCTTTGCCGTTGCTTTCCTATGGGTTTATGGGGTTCATGTTTATCCCTACTTAAACAATCTGCTCTTTCTGGCCAGCAATCTGGAACAGTTGTCTTAAAATCTTGCAGAGCCATTCATTTCCTCCAGGCTTCACAATAAATTTCAAGAAATCCTGTCTGATCCCATCTCAGGATCACATCTTCCTAGGGTGCAGATTCAGGACAGATTTTATGAAGGTTTTCAACCTGCAGATAAGGTTCTGTCTCTTACTTCCTTCATGGAAAGTCTTCTGCCTCTCCCATCTGTCTAGAGCAGGGAATTTCTGAGACTTCTAGGATTCATGGCTTCCTGAATTCCTGTGCTGCCTTTTGGAAAAGCTTCATATAGAGAAATTTCAATGGTTTCTAAAGACAGCCTGATCTCAACATGCTCGCCCTTTAAGATTTCCAGGTTCCTCTCCTCCCCTGCTTGAAAACAGAGCTCCACTGGTGGAGTCAGCAATGGTCCCTGAATCCAGGTCTTCCTCTTCTCTTACATTTCACAACAGATGTTTACAGATGCCCCAGACATAGGATAGGGGGGCAACCTTTGCATCCAGGAAGGTTCAGGGTCTTTGCTGTCCATCTCAGCAGAGGGAGCACATCAACATCAGAGAGATGAGGGCTCTAATTCTATCCTTGCAAACCTTTCATCCTCCTTTCCAACCAGGTCCTCTGAAGATTTTCACAGACAACACCACTGTCCTCTGGTACATAAACAAGTGGGGGTGGGGGGGGCAAATAGTCCTCAAGGCATGGGAGTTGGCTGTTCCTTACAAAGTAACCTGTCATGCTGTTTAACTACCCTCTGCTTAGAACTCTGTGGCAGACGCATTAAACAGATCCATGACACAATCCCACAAATGGATGCTTCACAGGGATGTGTTTCTGAATCTAATTCATCGGTGGGCTACTCCACAACTGGATCTGTTTGCCTCCCCTCAAAACAGACATCTTCCTTGATTTTGTGCCAGGGTTCCACATCCTCTGGTCTGGAAGGTGGACGCCCTATCATCCTCATGTAAGGGGTGTTTCTTTATGCATGTCCCCCTTCCCTCTAATTTAAAAATTCTTGCTGAAAATTCAGCAGGACAGACCAAAAATCTTGCTGGTGACCCCCTTTTGGCCAAGACAGCACTGTTTCCTCTTCTGCAATTAGCCAAGGGACATCACCACATGTTGCCTCACCAGTTGGACACAAGACAAGGGATCCTTGATTCATCCACATCTGTCAGCACTACAGTTGACCCTGTGGGTGATCAACTTCTTTCAAGCACCTTTTTTTCACAGCATGTGCTTAGGGTTTTGCAGGAGGCCAGGAAACCCAATACTAGAAAATATTACATTTACAAATGGAAGAGATTCTCTATCTGGTGCCTCAAAAGAGGTCTAGATCCATTATCTGTGGACATACCTATTGTACTCTTGCTTGTGTGAATTGCTTAACAGTGGTTTGTCATATTCTTCAGTGAAAGTTCCCTGTCAGCTGTTTGTTCATGCCTGCCATTAACACCTCCTTTAACCTCCAGATTGGAGGTTAAACTTTTTCTCAAAGGCGTCCTACACTTCAAACCTCCTAGAAAACTGGTGCCGCCTCCTTGGGATGTTAACTATGCCCCCTTTTGAGCTGATAGCCTCGGCTCCTTTGAAGATTTGCACTTGGAAAACAGTGCTTCTGGTGGTCTTAACGTTTGCTAGGAGGGTTTCTGAGATTCAGGCCTTGATGGCATCTCCTCCTTTCTTGGTCTTCCACAAGGACAGGGTATCTTTGAGGATTAATCCCTCTTTCATGCCTAAAGTGGTGAATGACTTCTCTTACTCAGTCTGTCCAATTGCCCATCTTTTTCCCCTTCTCCACAATCCTCTAGTGAGAAGATTTTGCATACCTTAGATATACACAGACAGCTCAGATTTTATCTTGACAAAGTAAATCTATTAGGAAAGTCAGATCAGCTCTTTGTGTCGTTTCATCCCAGGGCTCTGGGTTTACCTGTCTCTAAACAAGCTATTTCATCTTGGATTTCCAAGGCTATTGTGTTTTGTTGTTTTCCATGGAAAATCATGGTCTTCTGTCAGAGCTCATTCCACCAGATTGGTTGATTCCTCAAGGGCTTTCTTTAAAGGCCTGGATACTAATTCCATTTTGGAGGCTGCTACTTGTTCTTCAGTCTCTACTTTCACCAAAGATTGCAAGATAGACACTACCCCTAGCTCCAGGGCATGATTTGCTATATGTCTTCTGTATGGTTTTGTGGAGAATTCTTCCTCCTTCCTAGGTTCCCAATAAGCTTTGGCATGCTCCCAGGTGTAAGGAATACTGCAACATTAAATTGAAGGACGTTGAATAGTTGTAATATCTTACCATAACCATAGATGTCCTTCTCTTCTATGTTGCAGTATTCTGTCCTTCCTGCCTTCCCCCTGCAACTTGTCCCTTTTTAGGATGACTCCTTGTTTGCCTTAGAACTTATGTTCCTCACGGGGCTTCTTTGTTCTGAGGATGGTACATGTGAACGTCCTTTTATGGCTGACATTGTCAGAATGTATGTGCGACATCCCACATACTGGCAGTGGCTATAAGCTTTTGTATACAGACCGGACGTCGGGCCATTGTGCGGAATATAACCCAGGTGTAAGGAATACTGCAACATAGAAGAGAAGGACATCTATGGTTTTGGTAAGATATTACACAACTATTCTTTCCACTTGTCTTTTGGTGGCCACAGTGGTGCAGTGGTTGGCATTGTTGCCTCACAGCAACAGGTTCTCCGGTTCGATTTTCAGCTGAGGTGCATTATTTGTGGAGTCTGCATGTCCTCCCTGCAGTCATGTGGGTTTCTTCCGGGTGCTCCAGTTTCCTCCCACTCTAAATTGGCCATACATGAGAGTTTGTGTGTGAAGGAGTGGTACAGATGAACTACCGAGACGGTTAGCCACCTGGTGGTGTAAACCTTGGCTCAAGGTTATTGTCACTGCTGAAGTGACATCCCAACCCCATGTGCAAAGTGGGAAAAGGGGTTTGAAGGTGGATAAATGGAGTCTTTCACTAGCAAGATTTCACATGAGAACTGGCTTTTTGCATCCCAGTGGTCCATCTTGACCCATCCAGTGACGCATCCTATTTTAATCACCAGTCGTTGCAAGAAGGACTTATCCTGGTGGATGGAATCCAAGGAAATTTTCTTAGGCCGTCCCTTCGTTACATCTCAGCCCAAGGCCATAGTGAACCACAGACACCTCCCAGATGGGGAACAAGCATCCACTAATCTTAAAATGATTAGCATTCTTGCCAACTTCTAGGTAAACCTAGAAAACTGGATGGTCCTGTTCCTGGTCCTTGGTCTGTCTTACCTTACATTCCTTGAGGCTGTTGGAAACATTTGAATAAGGGTTTTTGGCTAGTCGGGTAAAGGTCTTCAGACTGATTGCCTAATAACTTATATATAAACTTGTGAACTTATTGATTTAATAACACATGCAAAGTTGTAAAATATTAGTGTTCTTTTCAAGTTTGTACAAATTATTAAAGATACATTTAAGTAAGTAGCAGGAGACTGTGTATGTAAAATATGAATGCTGTACTGTTTGAAGAAAAGTTGGAAAATATGGTATTCTTTTAAAGTCTGTTTTGTTTTGTAAAATAGATGCATGTGTAATTTACATAAATTATAAGTACTGTTAGTGCACTGTTGATGAAACTTATGAAATTAGGTTTGTTAGTCGTTAATATGAATAATTATTTATTGAATTTATTAACTGGGTACTGTTTGAAAGTTTGGCAGTATATTTGTTCCAAGTTAGCATTGTTTAACTGCAATACCCTTAGAGGCATGGAAATTGTATGAAGCTTGAGAATGAATATTAGTCTAGAATTTAATCGTACATAATGAAACCAGCTACTGTATTTGTTTTGAAAACACTTACTGATGTTAACCAGCATCTTTGAAAAGAGGGTTTCTCTTGTGTTTGATAATTAGCTTGTATGTTCAACCTGTGATAGGTCTGCATTTTTTTTTAATGGATATAATGTTAAGAATGATTATTTGGAAAACCACTGCGGTATAGAATTCGTGAATTTCAAACACACACTCTTGTAAGGTTAGTAAGGTACTATAATTGATTTTTTTCAGTAAGTTAACTGGTATTTAAGGTGATTTGATAATTCTTGCAAGATTTGGTAATAGAGGTAGGCAAAATCATGTGTTCATGAAAAATTCAGATGCTTGAGGATGGGTATTAAACTAGAGTTTAGTAACGCAGGGTGAAGATAACCATTGTTATTTGTCTATAATGCACTTGGTGAAGTTAACCAGTATCTTTAAGAGGAGGGTATTTTCTGTTCTGTTAATTAGTATTTATGTTCAGCTTGGACTAGGTTTGCAGTACAGAGGCGGCTTGTGGTTCTGTAATGTAAATCACGTTACTATTTCAGCTTATTTACTTCACATTAATCCTCATTAGATTGTATTGTTTTGAATGTTTCTTGAATTTTGAGTTCAAATGTTTTATCTTCTACTCTTGTATAATTATTATTAGCAATCTTTTGTATGTACCTAATTTATCTGTGTTGGAGCTTTTCTCCCCAGGACTCCATTGAAAACGGGTTCTTTTTGGCCCAATGGACTATCCTGGTAAACCAACTGCAAATAAATAAATAAATATTCTTCGTGTTTCACTGTTGCAGTCATTACATTTGGGTTATCTGCTTGCAGGTATCCCTCAGTCGGCCTGATTATCAAAGTCTTGGGTCCTGCATCGGTTGCTGTCTCATCTTCCATGAGGTCAGGTAGTCAGGGGTATAAAGCATGCAGCCGACGCCATTGCATCAGTCTTTCTTGCTGTGCAGTGCCCGAAGCAGAAGCACTTCTCAAGTGCCGGTCAGCTGACTCCTGAAATTTTCATTTTCGAATTTCAGATCCGAAGTCTTCAACTAAGGTAAGTACCCCGTTGGGGATCCTTTTTCTTGCTCTAAACTGTTGTCGGTAAAAGTTAACAATTGTATTTCTTATGGAAAGTAAATGCTTCATAAAGATTTTCATTTGTACTGCATTCCTTGATTAGGCCCGGACCACGATGTACCTCGCTGTCAGTTTTGTGCCTTATTCAGTCCTCGAACTATTCGTCATTGGTTCATTTTCGCATCTAAATATTTTGATACTCTGTTCAATTATCCAGAAATGGCTTTGATAAGCCACTCGACTACCAACATTCTGAAAAAACGCAAAGATAAAGACAGAGGCAGACCGCATAGGTCCAAAGCTGCCGACGCTTCTCCTAAGCTAGTCGCCAATTCGCTGGTACTCAGTGAGGCACTTTCGCAGCCCCTGATACCCACTACTTCAGATTCGCAGGCCTCTACTGAGACACATTCGGAGTCCGGTATGCCGTGAGATGCTGCTTCGACTGTGGAACCTGCAGATGTCTATACCTTGGATGAGTCCGGAGCCGCTGTGCAGGCACTGGCTTCTGAGGGTGTATTCATGCCTACTGACTTGCATATTAAACCGACGCCATCTTCTACTTCAAGGGCTAAAGCTTGATCCATGCCTAGAAAACCAACGCCCAGACCACATGGTCAGGCCCCTATGCCTAAAAAACAAATGATAAGAATGGCTGAAGACCTTATTACTCTAATCAGGGGAAGCCACACTTCTCCCTCTAAGAGGCCTAGAACTGATTTTCCTTTTGATTCTTCTGATCAGGATTCTGATATTTCTGTTTTTTTCTGATCACCAGGAGTTGCCCTTATCTACCTATGAGGATTCTGATGCAGAGGACTCCATTCCCTCTGCTTCTCCTCCAGAGGATTTCTCTTTAGGTGAATCTTAGGGAGCATTTTTGCTGGGAAAGCCAGAATTACTCTGACTCCAAAAAGAGACTTAGGGAATTCTTACTCCTACCTCAACACAGGCCTTTAGCTATCCCTCCTGTACTGGACATTGTAGATGGTGCCTTCTTGGACTCTAGCCTAGCCCCTGACACTTTACCTCTGGCTCCCAGAAAACCTGACAGGTATTACAGATTACCTTACTCTCCCAAGTTCCTCTTTAAGAATGCTACTGCGGATCCTGAGACCATTTCACAGGGACCCAAAGGCAGTAAGGCTACTACTGCCAAAACCCCTACCCCCTCTGATAGAGATTCCAGGGCCCTGGACAGATGGAGTAAGAAGGTATACACTTCTGCAACTTTGGCCATTAGGGCCTTAAACTGCCAGATGTTCATCGTGTTACACTGCTGCAGTCATTACACTTGGGTTATCCTGCCGTCAGGCGGTCCCGCAGTCGGCCAGAGTTCCAAAGTCTTGGTCCGACATCGGTTGCTGTCACCTCCTCCCTGACGTCAGTGTGACAGGGGTATATAAGATGCAGCCGACGCCATTTTCTTCAGTCTTTCTTGCCGCGCAGTGCCCGAAGCAAAAGTAGTTCGCAAGTGCCGGTCGGCCGTCTCCTGAGATTTTCATTCCGAATCCAGAACCAAAGTCTTCTACAAAGCTAAGTACCCCGTTGGGGAAACTTTTTCTTGCCTCAGACCGATGTCAATAAAAGTTAATAATTGTATTTCTTGTGGGAAGCAAATACCTCATAAGGATTTCCATTCCTATTGTATCCCATGCTTAGGCCCTGACCACGACGTTACTGGTTGTCGGTTTTGTGCTAGGTTTAACAACACTATTAAAAGTCGGTTTGATTTTGCCCAACATTATTTTGGTAGAAAATTCAATTATACCGTGCCTTCGGAACTTCTGACGACCAGACTACACAAAAAGCGCAGAGACAAGGATAGGCATCCGAGGCCCAAAACTGACGACGAAGCCTCTTCTAGGCCAGTCACCGGTTCTCCGGTTTTCAGCGAGGCGCCTTCGCAGCCCCTGACGACCGCTTCTGTAGAACCACAAGCCGCCTCTGACTCCCACGTGGAGATGGCTGGGCCTTCGGATGCACAAGCTCTTCAGCCTACCGAGACTAACCTTTCAGAGGGATCTGGAGTAGCTGAGCAACCCACAGCTACAGAGGGTGTCTTTAAACCTGCTCAGTTAAGCATTAAACCCTCAGCTAAGTCTAAGCCTCCTTTAAAGTCAAATAAACAAATTCAGCATTCTCCAGGACAGGCCTCCATGCCTAAGAAACAAATGCTCAAAATGGCCAAAGACCTAATTACTCTGATCAGGGGGTCCCATCCCCCTCCTGATAAAAGGCCTAGACAGGAGGCAGGCTACGACTCATCCGACCAGGTGTCCATCTCTTCTGATTCATCCTCAGACTTAGGATACTTTTTACTTCCTTATGAGGATTCTGATTCTGAGGAATCTATTCCATCAGCCTCACCGCCTGAGGACTACTCCTTTGGGGAAACCCTACATACCATGAGGGACATTTCCACTGGGAAGGCCAGGATTACTCAGAATCCAAGAAAAGGCTCAGAGACTTCCTTTTATTACCTCAACACAGACCCCTTGCTATTCCGCCAGTGTTAGATATTGTCGATGGTGTATACTGAATTCAGCTTAAATCCTGATTCCTTACCTCCAACCCCTGTTAAACCTGACAGATACTACAGAGTCCCTGACTCACATAAATTTCTGTATAAAAGCCCTATCGCTGACCCTGAAACTATTTCTCAGGGACCCAAAGGAGTTAAGGCCTCATCAGCCAAGAATCCAGTTCCCTCTGACAGAGATTCCGAAGCATTAGACAGATGGGGAAAGAAAGTATATACGTCTGCAACTTTAGCAATGAGAGCCTTAAATTGCCAGTTTCACATGCTAAAATATCAGCAATTTTTACTGTCTCAGTTAAAACAAAAAATACTTCTAGAATCAGATCCTCCTAATTTTAAAGAAATGCAGGATTTATTGCATGCAGCTGAACAAGTGGGAAAGCATACTTTGCAATGTGGTTTTGATTCTCTAGAGGCCTCCTGCAGAGCAGCAGTTACAGGTTCTCGGATTAGAAGACATGCTTGGTTAAAAGAACATGCGTTACCAGATCACGTTAAGGCAAAATTATTGAATTCACCTTTGCAGCAGGATGTGTTATTTGGAGTTAAGGCAGAAGAGGTATTAAAGAAAATGAAGGACAAGGCAAAATCTATGCAAATGGTGAAGGATTTCTTACAGGTTCAGCCTCCTAGATTTAGCAGAAACTGGCCAACTAAGAATTGGTCCTTTCCAATTACAGACAGACCTCAAAGGGGAAGATATAGACGTCCAAGAGGTAAAGGTCAAACACAAGGTCCTTACAGGCCTCGACAATGGGTTGCATCAGGCCAGAAAGAAGGGGGAAGACAGGCCACAACCATATAAAAAGCAGCTCCAATGACTTCCCACTACAGCTGCCAAACAAATCCGTCTTGGCAGCCCCCTTGGGAGGAAAACTGGCACTCTTCTACCACAATTGGCAAATGATTACCAAAGATAAATGGGTTCTCAACATTGTATTTCAGGGTTACAGGTTCCACTTTCACACTCTGCCAAGGTTAAAAGGAATGCCAAATCTGCCACCAAATCAATGAGCAGAGGCTCAAAAACAAATTACAGCACTCATGGATATGAGAGCTATTCAAAAGGTACCATCACAGGAGCAAGGACAAGGATTTTACTCAAGACTCTTTCTGGTACCCAGAAAGGATAAAGCCTGGAAGCCCATTCTGGATCTTTCATCTCTACACACTTACCTGGATGTTCTGAAATTCAAAATGTTAACATTACAGCAGCTTCTTCCCATGCTGGGCAATAAAGCTTGGCTCGTGACTGCAAAACTGCAGATGATACCTCAGATTCATAGCTGGTTCAATGCACTACCAATTCTCTGTACTGCCCTTTGGCTTATCTACTGCACCCAGGGTATTCACAAAGTGCCTGGCACCAGTAATTGCATTTTGCAGACAGAAAGGAATTCAAATGTATCCGTACCTGGACGACTGCCTGATTCAAGCAGAGAGCAAGGACACTCTTCTAAAGCATCTGGCGTTTGTAGAAAAGTTATTAAGTTGCCTGGGGTGCACAGTAAACGAAAAGAAATCAAAACTAGTGCCCTCACAAGAGATTATATTCCTGGGAGCCAGCTTGAAAACAACGGCCCAGATGGCTTATCTCACACCAGACAAACAAGGACAACTGACTCAATACTTTCATTTGATGGCAACAAAGACCCAGCTCCCTGCAAGAAAAATTCTGCAGGCCTTGGGGTACATGGCATCCTGCATACTACTAATTCCATATGCCAGACTGCATATGAGGAAACTACAATGGTACCTAAAGAATGTATGGTCTCAACACTGTCAAAGTTTGGAAACAGTTATACCACTGATCCCTTGCCTTGAGCAGGAGTTTCAATGGTGGGCTCAAGCTTGTCACCGCAACAAGGGACAGCCTTTTACACAACCCACAGCCAGGTGACAACAGATGCATCGGATTACGCCGGGGAGCACACATGGCAGGCAAATGTATTCAGGGCACGTGGATCGCAGAACAAAGGCATCTTCACATCAATCAAAAAGAGATGCTAGCTGTACAAAATGCGATTATAGATTTCAAGGACTTGCTGCATTCAGGACAACTACTCCTAAAGACAGACAACACCACAGTTATGTGGTACATAAACAAGCAAGGGGGCACTCACTCCTACCCCCTATGCAGACAAAGTATGACCTTATGGAACACAGCTATAAACCTTAAAGTTCATCTGCAAGCGCAATTCCTGCCAGGAGAGAAAAACAGACTTGCAGACGACTTAAGCAGAAACATCATGGATCCCCATGAATGGGAGTTGAATCCATTAATATTCAGAATCATAACACAGAAATGGTGGAGCCCGGACATAGATCTGTTTGCATCCCCAATAAACTGCCAGCTACAAAAATTCTGCACAAGGAGTTACCATCCACAAGCATGGAAAGTGGAAGAACCTACAAGTATACGCTTTCCCGCCACTACCTCTCCTGCCAAAGGTACTCATAAAAGCCAGGCAGGAAGAGCCAAAGATGATCCTGATTGCACCAGACTGGCCATGCCAGCACTGGTACCCAATCTTAAGGAGCTTAGTACAAGAACCACCCTGGATTTTGCCTCAAATCTCACATCTGCTGACTCAGCACAACAAACAAATACTACACAGTCAGCTAAAGACCTTAAACCTAGCTGCATGGAAGATTCCTTAGTCAAGCAAGCAAGGCCTCTCTCCAAAGCTGTTTTGGATGTCATTCTGGAGGCCAGAAGGGCCTAGTACCAGGAAAGCCTATTCGGATAAATGGAAGAGATTCTGTGCCTGGAACCAAGTTCACAGCCTTGACCCTCTTGTACCAAACATTCCTCAGATACTACAATACTTAACTGAGATGCTGGACAAAGGACTCCCCTTCTCATCCATCAAGATCCACGCCTGTGCTATCTCTGCTCATTACAACATGGATCCACCAATTTTCTCTAATCCTCTGTTAAAACAGTACCTCAGAGGGGCTAAAAACATAAGACCGCCCCGTAGAGCCCCTTCTCCAACTTGGGACCTCAACTTTGTTTTGGAGAAGCTAACTTTACCTCCTTTTGAGCCAGCCAACACAGCAGAATTAAAATATATGTCTTGGAAAACTGCTCTCCTCCTGGCAACAACATCAGCACGAAGAGTTTCAGAATTACAGGCTCTAATGGCAGTGGAACCTTTCCTCATTTTCCACCAGGACAGGGTGTCTTTACGAACTAACCCTACTTTTATGCCAAAGGTGGTATCCATTGTGGCTCTAAACCAAACTATTCACCTGCCAACTTTTTATCCTAAATCACAGAATAAAGGGGAGAGACTACTGCACTCTTTGGACATTCACAGGCAGTTACGCTTCTACTTGGACAAAACCAAAGCTTTCAGAAAATCTGAGCAATTATTGGTAGCATATGCTGCAGGAGCACAGGGAAAAGCCATTTCAAAACAGACTATTTCAAAATGGATAGGACATTGTATACATTTCTGCTACACATACCATGGAAAACCTGTACCTAGCAGCATTAGATCTCACTCCACCAGGGCAACAGCCACTTCAACTGCCTATCTCAGGGGAGTACCTACCAAGGATATTTTGGAAGCAGCAACTTGGAGTTCTGTACACACCTTCACCAAGCGTTACCATCTGCCTCTATACTCTAAATCCAGGGCTGGCTTCACCACTGCAGTGCTGCAGGGCCTTATAGCCACCCCTAATGCCTTATAGGACCAGCCACCCTTCCTCAGCTTTGGGATTCTACCCAAGTGTAATGACTGCAGCAGTGTAACACGATGAACATAGTACAGTTTTGTACCTACCATAAATGTAGATGTTCGAGTGTAGACACTGCTGCAGTCCAGGTTACCCTCCCTTCTTCGCCTCTTACTGGCTGGTATGTACCTATGTCTTCTACCCTTACTTACCTATGGGGAGTATTTGCTGGTAGCTGTAAGTTGTTTTTTGCTTTTCTTATGTATGTTTTATTAGCAATTAATTGCCTACATATTTAGAGGCACCTGACATCTGGGGAAGAAAAACTGAAGAAAATGGTGTCTGCTGCATCTTGTATACCCCTGTCGCACTGATGTCAGGTAGGAGGCGACAGCAACCGACGCCGGACCAAGACTTTGGAACTCTGGCCGACTGCGGGACCTCCTGACTGCAGGATAACCCAAGTGTAATGACTGCAGCAGTGTCTACACTCGAACATCTACATTTATGGTGGGTACAAAACTGTACTTTTTGTATGTTAAAGTATCATCAGCATATTATTGGATTGCTTAAACAGAAAATGATGTTGATTCCTGACTGTGCTGAAAATAAAGAATTACAGGATTTAATGCATTCTGCTGAACAAGTTGGAAAACATACTTTGCAATGTGGTTTTAATTCAATAGAGGCATCTTGCAGGGCTGCTGTCACTAGATCTGTACTTGGAAGGCATGCTTGACGTAAGAAGCAATTTTTGCCAGATCATATTAAAGCTAAATTATTAGATGCTCCCTTAAACCAAGACTGCCTGTTTGGCAACAAAGCAGAAGAAGTTCTTAAAAAGATGGAGGAAAAAGCTAAATCTATGCAAACTGTTAAGATTTCCTACAAGTACAGCCTCCCAGATTTAGTAGGCACTGGCCTTCTAAGAGTTGGCCCTTTCTTGCCTCTTCCAGGCCTTCTCAGTCCAAACCCAGAACCAGCAGACCACCCAGGCTTCAGTCTCAAGGTACGCACAGGCCTAAGCAGTGGGGGGCTCCGACTTCCAAAGCTGGGAGTAGTAAGACACCCCCCTATGGTAAACTGTTACAATAACTTAACTTTAAACCTTCCAAGCCCTACTCAACTTACTGTTCCTTTAGGGGGAAAGATCACCCTGCATGCAAAAAACTGGTAATTCATTATCCAAGACAAATGTGTTTTAAATATAGTTTCCCAAGGATACAGATTACACATTCACTCCTTACCAACCCCAAACGGTTGGCCAGAGCTACCCCAAAATCAGTGGGCAGAGGCTCAAAAGCAGGTTCTCTCTCTCTCCTAAGCATCAGGGCTACTCAACCTGTCCCAGAAGAGGAATGGGGCAAGGTTTTTACTCAACTTTTCCTGGTACTTAGAAAAGACAATTCCTGGCGTCCTATCCTGGACCTGTCTATTCTAAACACTGTTTTGGTAATCCCAAAATTCAGAATGCTAACTCTTCATCAGCTGCTTCCCATGCTAGGCAAAAATGCCTGGGTGGCAACACTGGATTTAAAGGAAGCCTACCTGCACATCCCAATAAGGGAATCTTGCAGAAGATAACTACGCTTTAGAGCAGGCTACATGCACTATCAGTTCTCTGCACTGCCCTTAGGCTTATCTACTGCGTCCAGGGTATTCACAAAGTGCTTAGATCCAGTCATTGCATTTTGCACACACAGAAATATTCAGATATACCCATACCTGGATGATTGTCTAATTCAGGCAGAAAGCCAGGACATACTATTAAATCATCTGGCATTTTAAAGAAATTACTAACTTCTCTGGGGTACACCATAAACGAAAAGAAATCACATCTAGTACCCTGCCAACAAATTGTATTCCTGGGAGCTTGAATACAGCTTCCCAGATGGCCTACCTCATGCCAGAGAAACAAGGTCATTTGACAGTCTACCTCAAACTACTGGCCACAGAGACCCAGCTGTCTGCGAGGAAAATACTGCAAGCCTTGGGGTTCATGGCCTTTTGCATTCTACTAATTCCATATGCAAGACTGCATATGAGGAAACTACAGTGGTATCTCAAAAGCCTATGGTGTCAACATTCTCAGCACCTCAAATCAGTTATTCCTATCATCCTTTGCTTAAACACAGAGTTCCTTTGGTGGGCAGAGGCCTGCCAGCACAACAAGGGACTGCCATTCACTCTACCCCCTGCCGCCCAAACCGTAACAATAGACGCATCAGACTATGCATGGGGGACTCACTTGGCAGGGCAGTGCATTCAGGGCAAATGGAACCAGAGTCAAATGCACCTGCATATATATAAAAAAAATGATAGCTGTACAGAATGCTCTGACAGCCTTCAAGGACCACATTCTTCCAGGACAATTATTGGTAAAGATAGACAACATCACTCTTTTGTGGTACATAAGCAGTGGGGAACCCACTCATACCCTGTCTGCAGACTAGCCATTACTCTGTGGAACACAGCCTAGAGCTACCAAGTGCACCTACAAGTTCAATTCCTGCCATGCAAGCTAAATACACTGTCAGACGACCTAAGCAGAAATCTCATGGACCCACAGTGTGGAAACTGGAACCAAAGATATTCAACATTTTGAGAAACAAATGGGGGAGCCCAGAGATAGACCTGTTTGCCTCCCCTCAGAACTACCAATTGGAGAAATTCTGCAGAAGGACTCCCCACAGACAAGCTTGGAAAGTGGATGCCCTGTCCTTCACCTGGAAAAACCTATCAGTTTATGCCTTTCCCCCTCTGACTCTCCTCTCCAAGGTGCTACTAAAGATCAAACAGGACAAATCAAGGGCAATACTTATTGCACCAGACTGGCCACACCAACACTGGTACCCTCTCCTGCGTAATGTGTCACTTCTGGAACCATGGCACCTAGCTCAGTCCCCTGCCCTGCTGTCCCAGCAGGAGGGCCAGGTTCTGCACCCACAGCTTCAAACCCTGAACCTTTGCAGCCTAATTACATGATCTCTCCAAGTGATGGATGTCGTTAAGGAGGCCTAGTACTAGAAAATCCTATGCTGAAAAATGGAAAAGATTCTGTTCCTGGAGCCAAACTCAGGGGATGGACACAACAGTGCCCAATTTACCTCACATTCTTCAATACTTAACTGAGATGCCTCACAAGGGCCTTTCCTTTTCTTCCATCAAAATTCATGCCTCGGCCATTTCAGCTCATTGTAATACAGAGCCACCCATCTTCTCTCATCCACAGCTGAAGCAATTCCTCAGAGGGGCCAAAAACTTAAGACCACCCAGGAGAGTCCCTGCTCCAGCCTGGGACCTTAACTTTGTATTGGAAAAACTCACTCTACCTCCCTTTGAGCCAGCTGCAAATGCAGAGTTGAAATTCCTTTCTTGGAAAACAGCCTTCTTTTTAGCCATCACTTCAGCAAGAAGGGTGTCTGAATTACAGGCCCTCATGGCCAGTGGAGCCTTTCATCATCTTTCATGCGGACAGGGTGTCCCTCAGGACTAATCCCTCCTTTATGCCAAACGTGGTATCCAGTATGGCTCTTAATCAGTCCATTCATTTACCAACCTTCTTTTCTAATCCACAGAACAAAGGGGAATGAATACTGCACTCCTTGGACGTGCACAGACAACTTAGATTTTACTTGGACAGGACTAAGTCTCTCAGGAAATCTAACAGCTGCTGGTTGCATTTGCTTCAGGGGCAGAGGGGAAAGCCATTTCAAAACAAATCATTTCTAAGTGGATAGGCCACTGCATTCATTTCTGCTATAAGCACCATGGAAAACCTACCCCACAGGTGATAAGACCACATTCCACCAGGGTTGCATCTTCCTCTGTAGCCTTTCTCAGAGGTGTCCCTACCAGGGACATCCTAGAAGCTGCTACCTGGAGTTCTGTACATACCTTCACCAAGCATTCCCACTTGCCAATTCTTTCAAAATCCAGAGCTGGTTTTGCCACTGCAGTCTTGCAGGGCATTATAGGTGGTACTAATGCTGTCTGATTTCCTCCTCCCTTTCTTAGCTTTGGGAATCTACCCAAATGTAATGACTGCAACAGTGAAACACGAAGAACATGTAGTACAGTTGTGTATACTTACCATAAATGTAGATGTTCGAGTGTATTCACTTGTTGCAGTCCTGGTTACCCTCCCTCCAGCAGCCCCCCTGACTTCTATTGACTATACCTCTATTCTTATTTACTATGCTTAAAGCTTTCTGGTGTATTTGCTTTTTGTTGGAGGTGTAACCTTGTATATAATTGCTTCCCATTATGGGGGCACCTGACATCTGTGGCAAGAAAAACTGATGTAATGGCGTTGGCTGCATGCTCTATACCCCTGACTACCTGACGTCATGGAAGATGAGACAGCAACCAACACAGGACCCAAGACTTTGATAATCAGGCCGACTGAGGGCTAGCTGCAAGCAGATAACCCAAATGTAATGACTGTAACAGTGAATACACTCGAACATCTACATTTATGGTAAGTGTACACTACTGTACTTTATTTTTCAAACTGAAATGGTTGAATTAAGATTATTTAAAAAAAATTCTGAAAATGGTGAAATTTAAATCTTTTTCCTTGTAAGGCGACTATTTGCGAAGTAACATTATATTTGGTAGTTCTTTTTAAATTGGTTAATGATGTCATTATGATGCAGTTGTAACTGTGAAACCTTGCTCTGTTCCATCAGACTAGTATGTTCTTGACCACATCCAGCAACCCTTAGAAACTACCCATTTCTTGAAATACCTTGGTCATTGGCTAAATCCAGCTCTGAACCTCCAACTGCACGTAACAAAAACATAAGCAAAAATCCAGTGAAAGCTCTGTGATGTTGAAAATGCCACACTTCCTGTCCTAAATGGGAAGAGAAGCCATTGAGAAAGGATCCTTATAGCCCATTTAAAGTATGGCCTACCATTAATAACTGATGCCTGCAAAAAAGAACCTTACATCACTCCAAACAGCTTAAAGAAAATATGCCTGTTCATCTCGCTAGCACCAAAAGAAAGCTATTGCTTTGTGCTAAGAAAAAAAGGCAAACGTACCTCCAGTATAGCTAAGAGCAGATGTGTTATTTTGCTCTAAAATCAAATTTGCTAAATCAAAACGCCTTCCCTTACTCCACTAGCAGATTAGCTACAAGAAAAAGTGTTTATAACCATAGCTCACAGCCCCATTGACCCCTCTTTCCACACCCCATCCTCAAGAAAAAGATGCAGCAAGCACAGGGGAAATCATTCCAACATCCATAAGATGCATCTAAATTCCTAGACTTAAAAAAAAAAATGAAAAACAATGATCTTCAGAAATACTTGCAGTTTCATTACCTGCAGATCACAGAAACAACCTAAGCTTTACTCAGGGACAACCCAGCCTCACTAATGACTGAGCTTTGTCCATAGTAATCTACAAACAAATTGCAGTATAGAGCATGTCCACTGATATCTTCTCTGACCATCCATTATAGGAGCCATGTATCCTAGTATGACAAGACCGTAGCAGTGAACCATCAAAATCTGTAAATAGCCTATAACCATCCCAGACATCCTTAATAGAAGCCCATATTGCTTCAAGGAGCATAATCACATTGGCAAATCACATACCACATTTTATGCGTGTGTTCCCCCTTTTTATAACCATTTGAAGCTTGCACTTCTGCATCAGTGAGAAAGTTAGGTCATTGCTGTTTATATACTTCCCCATTATTGTCTATGGAAGCATGCACAGATAATAAGCTTACACAGAGTATATTACGCAGTCAAAGGTGTAAATAATTGATCTTAAGCAGAAGATAAACTGATAATTGACATTGGCATAAACCCCTTTTTCCCCAATGTTATTTGTGTTTCACTGTTGCAGTCATTACATTTGGGTAATCCTGCTGGCAGGTTGCCCTCAGCCGACCTGAATTCCAAAGTGTTGGGTCCTGCGTCGGCTGCTGTCGCCCCTTCCCTGACATCAGGTCATCAGGGGTATAAAAGAAGCAGCCAACGCCATTTTCTTTAGTCTTTCTTGCCGCGCGGTGCCCGAAGCAGAAGCAGTTCGCAAGTGCCGGTTGGCTGACTCCTGATATTTTCGTGTTCGAGTTTCCGATCCGAAGTCTTCAATAAAGCTAACTACCCCATTGGGGAAACTTTTTTCTTGTTCCAGACCGATGTCAGAAAAAGTTAATAATTGTATTTCTTGTGGTAAGCAAATACCTCAGAAGGATTTTCATTCTTACTGTATTCCTTGCCTAGGCCCTGATCACAAAGTTTCTGGTTGTCGGTTTTATGCTAGATTTAACCAACGCACTATTAAGCGTCGGTATGATTTTGCTTTAAACTATTTTGGACGCTGGTTTAATTATCCAGAAATGTCGTCGGATAGCCATCCAGCTACCGGAGTTCACAAAAAAAGCAAAGAAAAGGAAAGAGATAAGACAACCGAGGCCCAAAACTGACGACGAAGCTTCTCCTAAGTCAGTCGCCGGTTCGCTGGTCCTCAGTGAGGTGCTTTTGCAGCCTCTGATGCCCGCTACTGTAGATTCGCAGGCCGCTACCGACTCTCACGTGGAGTCGGCCATGCCACTGGAAACTCAAGGTATTGGAGCCTCGGATATTATCCCTTCAGATGGGTCCAGAGCCGCTGAGCAGGCACCGGCTTCTGAGGGTGTTTTCAGACCTAAACATCTTTACATCAAACCGACTTCAGCTTCAAAGGCAAAGACTAAAGCACCTTCCAAAGCAAAGAAACAAACTCAAGAGCCACGTGGTCTGGCCTCTATGCCCAAAAAACAGATGCTCAAAATGACCGAAGACTTGATTACTTTGATCAGGAGTTCCCATCCCCCTCCTGATAAGAGGCCTAGGCAAGAGACTGACTATGAATCTTCAGATCAGGTTTCCATTTCTTCTGATTCCTCTTCTGATCAGGAATATTCTCTTCCCCCCTATGAGGATTCTGATGCTGAAGAATCTATACCTTCAGCTTCTCCTCTAGAGGACTATTCTTTTGGGGAAACCTTACATACCATGAGGGAGCATTTCCACTGGGAGAGCCAAGATTTTTCAGAATCTGAAAAGAGGCTCAGGGATTTCCTTTTACTACCTCAACATAAGCCACTAGCCATCCCACCTGTGTTAGACATTGTAGATGATGTGTTTTCGGAGTCTAGTCTTACCCCTGACTGCTTACCCTCCAGCTCCTGTTAAGCCTGACAGATATTACAGGGTTCCTGACTCTCATAAATTCCTTTTTAAAAACCCTGCTGCAGACCCAGAAACTATATTTCTCAGGATCCCAAAGGAGTTAAGGCTTCCGCTGCAAAAAACCCTACCCCCTCTGACAGAAATTCTAGGGCACTGGATAGATGGGGAAAAAAAGGTTTACACATCTGCTACCTTGGCTATAAGGACTTTAAACTGTCAGTTTCATATGCTCAAATATCAGCAACATGTCGTGGCATTGCTTAAACAGAAAATGTTGTTAAACTCTGAATGTGCAGAAAACAAGGAAAAGCAGGATTTATTGCATGCAGCTGAACAAGTTGGAAAGCATACTTTGCAATGTGGTTTTGATTCTTTAGAGGCCTCCTGCAGGGCCACAGTTACAGGTTCTGTAATTAAGAGGCATGCTTGGTTAAAGGAACAAAATCTGCCTGATCATGTTAAAGTTAAATTATTAGATGAACCTTTACAGCATGATACTTTGTTTGGTGTTAAGGCAGAAGAGGTGTTAAAGAAAATGGAGGACAAAGCTAAATCTATGCAAACGGTCAAAGATTTTTTACAAGTACAGCCACCTAGGTTTAGTAAACACTGGCCAACAAAGAATTGGTCCTTTCATGTGTCAGACAGACCTCAAAGGGCCAGATGCCCTAGAGGCAGACCCCAGGCGCAGGGTTCATACCGCTCAAAGCAATGGGGGGCTTCTACCTCCAAAGTTGAAGACAAATCACTACCATACAGGAAACAGTCCCAATGACTTCCCCCTGCCTGCACCAAGCACTTATCTCCTGGCAGCACCCTTGGGGGGAAATTAGCACTTTTTTCTCAAAATTGGCGCATTATAACCCAGGACAAGCGGGTCCTAAATATCGTGTCACAAGGCTACAAGTTCCATTTCCATACCCTGCCAAAGGCAAACGGCTGGCCAGATCTGCCAAAAAATCAATGGGCAGAGGCACAGAAACAAGTCTCATCCCTCATGGACATGGGGGCCATTCAACAAGTACCAGAGCAAGAGCAGGAACAAGGATTTTACTCAGGACTGTTCTTGGTACCCAGAAAGGACAAGGCCTGGAGGCCAATACTGGACCTATCTATTTTGAACACATTCCTGGATATACCAAAATTCAAGATGTTGACTTTTCAGCAGCTTCTGCCCATGCTGGGCAAGAACGCTTGGCTTATGACTTTAGACCTAAACGAGGCATACCTGCATGTCCCAATCAGACAAATATGCAGAAGATACCTCAGATTCAAGGCTGGCTCAATGCATTACCAATTCTCTGCACTGCCCTTTGGCTTATCTACTGTGCGCAGGGTCTTTACAAAGTGCCTGGCACCAGTAATTGCATTCTGCAGACAAAGAGGAATACAAATATATCCTTACTTGGACGACTGTCTAATTCAAGCAGAGAACAAGGACATTCTTCTACAGCATCTGGCATTTGTGAAAAGACTTCTAACATGCCTAGGGTACACAGTCAGCGAAAATAAATCAAAACTAGTACCCTCTCAAGAGATAATATTCCTGGGTGCAAGCTTAAATACAACTGCCCAGATGGCTTATCTCACTCCAGACAAACAAAGGCAACTGACTACCTATTTCAAAATGTTGGCAACAAAGGCCCAGTTATCTGCAAGAAAAATTCTGCAGGCTTTGGGCTTCATGGCATCCTGTATCCTACTAATTCCATATGCAAGACTGCATATGAGGAAACTTCAATGGTACCTAAAAAGTGTTTGGACTCAACATTGCCACAGCCTGGAAACTATGATTACTCTCATTCCCTGCCTGCAACAGGAGTTTCGATGGTGGGCAAAGGCTTGTCACCAAAACAAGGGACAGCCATTCACATTACCCTCAGCCAGGCAGACACTAACAACGGATGCATCAGATTATGCCTGGTGGTGCCCACAAGGCAGGAAGATGCATTCAGGGCACATGGACCTCAAACCCAATGCATCTACATATCAATCAAAAAGAGATGCTAGCAGTTCAAAATGCCCTGACAGCCTTCAAGGACCTACTTCATCCAGGACAACTACTGATAAAGACAGACAACACCACGGTCATGTGGTATATAAACAAGCAGGTACACGCACATTCTTACCCCCTTTGCAGAATATCCATGACTTTGTGGGACACAGCATTGACTTACCAAGTACATCTGCAGGCACAATTCCTGCCAGGAAGGAAAAATACTCTGGCAAACGAACTAAGCAGAAACCTCATGGATCCCCACGAGTGGCCCCTGGATCCACAAGTCTTCAGCATAACAAGGAAGTGGGGATGCCCGGACATAGATCTATTTGCCTTCCCTCACAATTACCAACTAAAAAGATTCTGCACAAGGATTTATCACAGACAAGCATGGAAAGTGGATGCCCTATCTGTCAGCTGGAAAAACCTATCAGCATATGCATTTCCCCCTCTGCCTCTCCTCCCCAAGGTACTCCTAAAGGTCAGACAGGAGAAGCCAAAGATTATACTGATTGCCCCAGACTGGCCCTGCCAGTACTGGTATCCAATATTAAGGAGCTTGTCTCAATGCCCAGCTTGGACCTTACCTCAAATACCTCATCTACTGTCCCAGCAAAACAGTCAGATCCTGCACAGCCAACTCAGAACTTTAAACCTGACAGCATGGTGAATAATGTAGTCATACAAAACACACCTCTCAGTAAAGCTGTGATGGATGTCATTTTGGAAGCCAGAAGGTCTAGTACTAGAAAATCTTATGCTGGAAAATGGAAGAGATTCTGTGCTTGGAACCAGGCACAAGGAACTGATACAGATGTGCCAAATATTCCTGAGATTTTGCAATGCTTAACTGAGATGCTGGCAAAGGCCTGTCTTTTTCATCTGTTAAAATTCATGCCTCTGCCATTTCGGCTCATTACAATGTAGAGCCACCAATCTTTTCTCATCCCTTATTAAAGCAGTACCTCAGAGGAGCCAAAAATTTAAGACCTCCAAGGAGATCACCAATGGCTGCATGGGACCTCAACTATGTCTTGGAAAAACTCACCCTGCCTCCTTTTGAGCCAGCTGCTACAGCTGATATAAAGTTTTTATCTTGGAAAACAGCTCTGCTCCAAGCAATAACTTCTGCAAGACGAGTTTCAGAGCTATAGGCACTCATGGCTGTGGAACCTTTTATCATTTTTTATCCAGACAAGGTCTCTCTGAGGACAAACCCAACATTTATGCCTAAGGTGGTGTCCAGTGTGGCTCTCAACCAAACTATTCACCTGCCAACCTTTTATCCAAATCCACCGAACAAGGGGGAGAGAATTCTGCATTCTTTGGACGTACACAGACAGCTTAGATTCTACTTGGACAGAACCAAAGTTTTCAGAAAGAGCAATTACTAGTGACATATGCTGCAGGATCACAAGGAAAGGCTATCTCAAAGCAGACTATTTCAAAGTGGATAGGCCACTGCATTAATTTCTGCTATGTACACCATGGCAATCCAGTACCTAAGGGCATTAGGCCACACTCAACCAGAGCTGCAGCCACTTCAGCAGCCTTTCTCAGGGGAGTACCTACCAAGGACATTTTAGAAGCTGCTACTTAGAGTTCAGTGCACACCTTTACAAAGCACTATCATCTGCCATTTTACTCTAAATCCAGGGCAGGCTTTGCCACTGCAGTTCTGCAGGGCCTCATAGCTACTCCTAATGCTGTTTAGCTCCAGCCTCCCAACCTTAGCTTTGGGACTCTACCCAAATGTAATGACTGCAACAGTGAAACGCGAAGAACATAGTGCAGTTGTGTACACTTACCGTAAATGTAGATGTTCGAGTGTATTCACTGTTGCAGTCCAGGTTACCCACCCAAAATCCCCCTTTTCTTCTGATGGAACCTATCTTTCCTTCTCTGATTTATACAACCTATGTGGTGTATTTGCTTGTAGATGAAGGTAAATTTTATATTGGTGCATGTAATTATACATATCTAAATTCTGGCAACCCTTTTGGGGGGCACCTGACATCTGGGGCAAGAAAAACTAAAGAAAATGGCGTTGGTTGCTTCTTTTATACCCCTGACTACCTGACGTCAGGGAAGGGACAACAGCAGCCGACACAGGACCCAAGACTTTGGAATTCAGGCCGGCTGAGGGGCAACCTGCCAGCAGGATTACCCAAATGTAATGACTGCAACAGTGAATACACTAGAACATCTACATTTATGGTAAGTGTACACAACTCTACTTTTCGTATATAGGTTCAGGGTGTCACATCAGCAATGGCAATTACCTACAACCAGTGTTCACATACTACCAGATAATGTCTGAGGATAAATAGGGTTAACATTTATTTTGCAGCCCAATTATGTGCAGAGAATATATGGTATTTTATGACTGCTTCCTTAAGAATTAAGTGCCAGACCAACTTCATTAGACATTTCCTGAGAGTATTTTTGTTGCCAAGTCTACGAACAGAATGAAAAAGTATATTTTAATGAAAATTCATAGATGCATTGTTTGTTACATTGAGCAGGTATATCATCGTAGTGAATACATTGTGTGTGTGTGCGCATGTGTGTGTGCGTGCGTGTGTGTGCATGTGTGTGCGTGTGTGTTGGGGAGGGTGCCTCTTTTTTGAAGACAGGGAAGGAATTAGATGGCTAAACCTGAGTTCCTCCCTCATGAGGGAGTAAGAAATTTTCTTAGTGGAGCTAAGCCAGTTGTTCGTTGACCAGTGCAGAGAATGGTAAGATGGATTGGATAAGCAGGCGAGTCTGACAGTGTATCCACCAAAGGTAAATTGCTCACAAGTAACAATGCCTTATTGCTCATCTCAACATCAAGGTGATACTGGCATGTGAAGTAGTGCTAAAATGCAAGTTTATCTGGTTTTATCAGTGGTTCTCCAGTCCGTTCCTTCCCACACCCATCACTTGGCTAGTTATGGAGGATGACTGATGATTCTATAGAAAGATTACAGTTCCTCCAGAGATTTCTCATGGATGGGAAGCTTGAACTTTGAGTAGGATGCCTCAACACCATCAATAAATACCTGACAGAAGATACATTAACTTTATTGGGGTTACATTAATAGCCTAAATATCTACTAAATAGGGCATTAGGCACTTTGCCTAACTTTTTGTAATGTTTATGACTTTTTCTAATGTTTATGAAATGACACACCTAAATGGCTTTCTCTTGTTATTTCTAAGGTAAAGTATGACATGAAAATGTATTAATTTTATATATTTTGGTAGATAGAGGTATATGTTATGATTTCTTAGTTTTACAGCTATGTTTTAGTTGGTTTATTGTTAATTTAGATAGTGTCATCCATTTTTGCTGACAATCAGGTTTTCTGATTGGCTAGTTGTAATTAGTGTTTTTTTTTCAAGTTTTATTATTTTATTTCAACTTTTTTCTTTCTAATAAGTGAGTTTGATTTCTTGAGAGTTTTTGTGTGTGTAATATAGTGATGTTCATTGTGTTACACTGCTGCAGTCATTACACTTGGGGTTATCCTGCTGTCAGGCAGTTCCCCAGTCAGCCTGAGTTCCAAAGTCTTGGTCCGGCGTTGGTTGCTGTCGCCTCCTCCCTGACGTCAGTGTGACAGGGGTATATAAGATGCAGCTGACGCCATTTTCTTCAGTCTTTCTTGCCGCACGGTGCCCAAAGCAGAAGCAGTTCGCAAGTGCGGGTCGGCCGACTCCTAAGATTTTCATTCCGAATCCAGAACCGAAGTCTTCTACAAAGCTAAGTACCCCATTGGGGAAACTTTTTCTTGCCTCAGACCGATGTCAGTAAAAGTTAATAACTGTATTTCTTGTGGGAAGCAAATACCTCATAAGGATTTCATATTCCATGCCTAGGCCCAGACCACGACGTCACTGGTTGTCGGTTTTGTGCTAGGTTTAACAAGCGCACTATTAAACGTCGGTTTGATTTTGCCCGACATTATTTTGGCAGAAAATTCAATTACACCATGCTGTCAGAACTTCCAACGACCGGATTACATAAATAGCGCAAAGACAAGGACAGGCATCCGAGGCCCAAAACTGACGACGGAGCCTCTTCTAGGCCGGTCGCCGGTTCTCCGGTTTTCAGCAAGACGTCTACGCAGCCCCTGATGACCGCATCCACAGAACCACAGACCGACTCCCATGTGGAGCTGGCTGGGCCTTCATATGCACTGTTTTCAGCCTACCGAAACTAACCCTTCTGAGGGAACCGAAGTAGCTGAGCAATCCACAGCTTCAGAGGGTGTCTTCAGACCTACCTGGTTAACCATTAAATCCTCTGCTAAGTCTAAGGCCCCATTAAAAACAAAGAAACAGATACAGCATTCTCCAGGACAGGTTTCCATGCCTAAGAAACAAATGCTAAAAATGGCCGAAGACCTCATCACCTTGATCAGGGGGTCCCAGCCCCCTCCTGATAAAAGGCCCAGACAGGATGCAGATTATGAATCTTCCGACCAGGTGTCCATTTCTTCAGATTCATCCTCAGACCTAGGATATTCCTTACCCCCTTATGAGGATTCGGATGCTGAGGAATCAATTCCATCAGCCTCTCCGCCTGAGGACTACTCCTTTGGGGAGACCTTACATACCATGAGGGAGCATTTCCATTGGGAAGGCCAGGATTACTCAGAATCCAAGAAAAGGCTCAGAGACTTCCTATTGCCTCAACACAGACCCCTTGCTATTCTGCCAGTGTTAGATATTATGGATGATGTGTACTCTGAATCCAGCTTAAACCCTGACTCCTTACCTCCAGCCCCAGTTAAACCTGATAGATATTAGAGTCCCTGACTCACAAATTTCTGTATAAAAGCCCTGTTGCTGACCCTGAAACTATTTCTCAGGGACCCAAAGGGATTAAGGCCTCATCAGCAAAAAACCCAGTTCCCTCTGACAGAGATTCCAGAGCATTAGACAGATGGGGAAAGAAAGTATATACATCTGCAACCTTAGCAATGAGAGCCTTAAATTGCCAGTTTCACATGCTAAAATATCAGCAATTTTTATTGTCTCAGTTGAAACAAAAGATGCTTCCAGATTCAGATCCTCCTAATTTTAAAGAAATGCAGGATTTATTGCATGCAGCTGAACAAGTGGGAAAACATACTTTGCAATGTGGTTTGATTTTTTAGAGGCCTCCTGTAGAGCAGCAGTTACAGGCTCTGTCATTAGAAGGCATGCTTGGTTAAAAGAACATACGTTACCAGATCATGTTAAGGCAAAATTATTGGATGCACCTTTGCAGTGGGATGTGTTGTTCTGAGTTAAGGTAGAGGAGGTATTAAAGAAGATGGAGGATAAGGCAAAATCCATGCAAACGGTGAAGGGTTTTCTTACAGGTTCAGCCTCCTCATTTTAGCAGAAATTGGCCAACAAAGAATTGGTCCTTTCCAGTCAGACAGACCTCAAAGAGGCAGATACAGACGTCCAAGAGGTAGAGGTCAAGCACAAGGTCCTTACAGGCCTCGACAATGGGGTACTCCATGCCAGAAAGAAGGGGAAGACAGGCCACAACCTTATAAAAAGCAGCCTCAATGACTTCCCACTACAGCTGCCAAACAGTTCTCTCTTGGCACCCCCCTTAGGAGGAAAACTGGCATTTTCTGTCACAACTGGCATTGCATCACCAAAGACAAATGGGTTCTCAACATTGTATCTCAAGGTTACAGGTTCCAATTTCACACTTTGCCAAGGTTAAAAGGAATGCCAAATCTGCCACCAAATCAATGGCCAGAGGCTCAAAAACAAATTACAGCACTCATGGACATGAGAGCTATTCAAAAGGTACCACCACAGGAGCAAGGACAAGGATTTTATTCAAGACTCTTTCTGGTTCCCAGAAAGGACAAAGTCTGGAGACCCATTCTGGATCTTTCTTCTCTAAAGACTTGCCTGGATGTTCCGAAATTCAAAATGTTGACACTACAGCAGCTTCTTTCCATGCTGGGCAAGAAAGCTTGGCTCGTGACTTTGGACCTCAAGGAGGCATACCTGCATGTCTCTATCAGACAAAACTGCAGAAGATACCTCAGATTTCTAGCTGGTTCAATGCACTATCAATTCTTTGGACTGCCTTTTGGCTTATCTACTGCGCCCAGGGTCTTCATAAAGTGCCTGGCACCAGTAATTGCATTTTGCAGGCAAAAAGGAATTCAAATTTATCCATACCTGGACGACTGCCTGATTCAAGCAGAGAGCAAGGACGTTCTTCTAAAGCATCTGGCGTTCATAAAAAAGTTTTGCCTGGGTTACACAGTAAACGAAAAGAAATCAAACCTTGTGCCCTCACATCAGATAATATTCCTGGGTGCCAGCTTGAACACAACGTCCCAGATGGCTTATCTCACACCAGACAAGCAAGGACAACCGACTAAATACTTTCAGTTGATGGCAACAAAGACCCAACTCCCTGCAAGAAAAATTCTGCAGGCCTTGGGCTACATGGCATCTTGCATACTACTAATTCCATATGCCAGACTGCATATGAGGAAACTACAATGGTACCTAAAGAGTGTATGGTCTCAACACTGTCAAAGTTTGGAAACAGTTATACCACTAATTCCTTGCCTTCAACATGAGTTTCGATGGTGGGCTCAAGCTTGTCCCCTCAACAAGGGACAGCCGTTTACTCAGCCCACAGCCAGGCAAACACTGACAACAGATGCATCGGATTACACCTGGGGAGCACACATGGCAGGAAAATGTATTCAGGGCGAGTGGCCCACAGAGCAAAGGCATCTTCACATCAATAAAAAAGAGATGCTAGCTGTACAAAATGCACTTATAGCATTCAAGGACCTGCTGCATCCAGGACAACTACTGCTAAAGACAGACAACACCACAGTTATGTGGTACATAAACAAGCAAGGGGGCACGCACTCCTACCCCTCTGCAGACAAGCCATGACCCTGTGGAACACCGCTCTAGACTACCAAATTCATCTGCAGGCACAATTCCTGCCAGGAGAGAAAAACATACTGGCAGACGACCTAAGCAGAAACATCATGGATCCCCACGAATGGGAATTGAATCCACAAGTATTCAGAATGATAACACAAAAATGGTGGAGCCCGGACATAGATCTGTTTGCATCCCCAATGAACTGCCAGCAACAGAAGTTCTGCACAAGGAGTTACCATCCACAAGCATGGAAAGTCGATGCCCTCTCATTCAGCTGGAAAAACCTGCAAGTATATGCTTTCCCTCCGTTACCTCTCCTTCCAAAGGTACTCATAAAAGCCAGGCACGAAGAGCCAAAGATGATCCTGATTGCACCAGACTGGCCACGCCAGCACTGGTACCCAATCTTAAAGAACTTAGCACAAGAACCACCCTGGATTTTGCCTCATATCCCACATTTGCTGACACAGCACAACAATCAGATACTTCACAGCCAGCTAAAGACCTTAAACCTAGCTGCATGGAAAACTCCTTAGTCAAGCAAGCAATGCCTCTCTCCAAATCTGTTATGGATGTCATTCTGGAGGCCAGAAGGCCTAGCACCAGGAAAGCCTACTCTGATAAATGAAAGAGATTCTGTGCTTGGAACAAGGCGCACAGCCTTGACCCTCTTGTCCCAAACATTCCTCAGATACTTAAATATTTAACTGAGATGCTGGACAAGGGCCTCTCCTTCTCATCAATCAAGATCCACACCTCAGCCATTTCTGCTCATTACAACACGGATCCACCAATATTTTCTAATCCTTTGCTCAGAGGGGCTAAAAACATAAGACTGCCCCATAGAGCACCTACCCCAACTTGGGACCTCAACTTTGTTTTGGAAAAATTAACTTTTCCTCCTTTTGAGACAGCTAACATAGCAGAATTAAAATACATCTCTTGGAAAACTGCTCTGCTACTGGCAATAACATCAGCACGAAGAGTTTCAGAATTACAGGCACTAATGGCATTGGAACCTTTCCTCATTTTCCACCAGGACAGGGTGTCTTTAAGAACTAACCCTACGTTTATGGCAAAGGTACAAAGGTGGTATTAAGTGTGCTCTAAACCAAACTATTCATTTGCCAACTTTCTATCCAAAACCACAGAACAAAGGGGAGAGACTACTACATTCTTTGGACATTCACAGGCAGTTACACTTCTACTTGGACAAAACCAAAGCTTTCAGAAAATCTGAGCAATTATTGGTAGCATATGCTGCAGGAGCACAGGGAAAAGCCATTTCAAAACTAAAATGGATAGGACATTGTATACGTTTCTGCTATACTTACCATGGGAAACCTTTACCTACCAGCATTAGATCTCACTCCACCAGGGCAACAACCACTTCAACTGCTTGCCTCAGAGGAGTACCTACTAAGATATTTTGGAAGCAGCAACATGGAGTTCTGTGCATACCTTCACCAAGCATTACCATTTGCCTTTATACTCCAAATCCAGAGCTGGCTTCGCCATTGTTGTGCTGCAGGGCCATATAGCCACCCCTAATGCCTTATAGAACCAGCCTCCCTACCTCAGCTTTGGGATTCCACCCAAGTGTAATGACTGCAGCAGTGTAACACGATCAGCATAGTACAATTTTGTACCTACCATAAATGTAGATGTTCGAGTGTAAACACTGCTGCAGTCCAGGTTACCCTCCCTCCTTCCCCTCTTACTTGCTGTACTTACTTATGCCTTCTATCCTTTACTATTTTGTATTTGTATTTGCTGGTAACTGAAAGTTGTTGTTTGCTTTTCTTATGTATGTTTTATTGGCAATTACAATTGCCTACCTATTTGGGGGCACCTGACATCTGGGGCAAGAAAAAATGAAGAAAATGGCGTCGGCTGCATCTTATATACCCCTGTCACACTGATGTCAGGGAGGAGGCGACCGCAACCGATGCCGGACCAAAACTTTGGAACTCAGGCCGACTGGGGAAACCGCCTGACGGCAGGATAAGCCCAAGTGTAATGACTGCAGCAGTGTTTACACTCGAACATCTACATTTATGGTAGGTACAAAACTGTACTTTAGTGTTTTCATCATTGTGATGAATAGAAAATGCCTGTTTCTGTTTAGCTAAAACTGTTGAATAAAATTAAAGGTAGGCTTGGATTTAGGGGTGTAGTGTAAGGTTGGGCTGGGGTGTTGTAGGGGGTGTCTTTGTCTCATTTTTTGTGTATGCATTGAATTAAGTTTTTTTTTCTTTCTACACTATAATGAATGGTAAAATGTAATTCATGCTTTAGTTTAAATGTTCAGCTGTTTAAATGTAAGGTAAAGGCAGATTTGGGTTTAAGGGGATTTTAAGTGAATTAGTGTGTTTCTCAGAGGTGTCTTTGCCCTTCTTTTGCGTGTGCAGTGTTTACTTCTATTGTACTGTTTAGCAAGTATCATAAATATAGCAGACTCTGATGTATCCAGATAATCTGTTGTGTAAATATTAAAAAAAAAAAAAAAATTACCCAATACATCAGATGGGTGTTTTCAGATATCTTTCTGGAGTCCACAGTTAGGGTAGTTAGAAACGTATACACATGCTGCACAGTTTTATTGAAATGCGTTTGCCTGTATAGTTAGATCCAGTGTCTGTTTTTATTCAGTTCAACATTTGGATTGTCTGAACCAATCGGATCTGACCTTGGCACCTTCTTCCAGAGCGTTTGATCTGAGATTGTGACTCCTCTCTTACCCACAATTCCCTCATTCTACCTAAATTACCTCAGATCTCGTTTGCTACCTGTTCTATCCAGAAGTGTTATCATGTGAAGTTGTTCTGTCTCGCCGTTTTGTTCGTACACGTGGATTCGGAGCCGATCCCTCAGCTCCGAGTCGTTTCAAGCTCAGACTCTCAGAGAAGCTCGAGACCTAGTGTATATCCCATGATGCTCTACTGTAAATCCCCAGATCTAGTTTGCCGCTGCAACGGATCTACAGCTCGTCGGAGGAAGCTCGGGCCAGTGACTTATTTTTTCTATATTTATAGAAGATTTTTCTGAATAATGGTATTATATATTCTTAAATTAGAAGTGTTATTCTATAGTATTGGGCTATAGCCTGTTTGTTTAGCTGTAGTTGAAATTTTTGAAGTGTTTCTATTCAGGTCTTTTAGGCCTCTCTTATCTGTTTGGGCATGACAGGGCTATGTCAGCTCTTGTGTGTGTGTGTGTGTGTGTGTTTGTGTGTGTGTGTGCGCTCTCTTTTCTTCATTATATAGTCTATAGGTATTTAGTTATATATACTGACATATATCCTGTAAGAAGTTAATTCTTAGTTAAATTAGTATTGTAGTTAATATTTACACAGATAACTGTTTTGTTATTATATTGAAAATTCAGGGACCTGAATTTATATTGTAAACATGTCAGGGAAACAAAAGTCAGGATTCAAAAGGTGCGAGTGCAGTCAAAAAATGTCTGTTACAGACAACCACTCCACCTGCGTGTACTGTTTGGGTTCTGTTCACCTACAAGGGTGCTCTATCTGCCACTCCTTTAGTGCCAGGGTTCTCTTGGAAAGGCGCAGGAAGCTGGTAGATGGGGGACTTCTGAAACCTGATTTTCAGGCTACTTTAGACAAGGCCGACCTCTCTTCCAAGGCTTTGAAGGGGTCGAAGTCTTCCAAGGGATCCTCGGAGCCCAAGTCATCGGCTCCGAGTTCCTCTGGTATGGTTCGTGCATCAGCTCCACAGCCCTTGGAGCCGTGTATTGATCCTCTACCTCAGAGCCCAGTTGTGGATCCAATATTGGAGACTCCTCAGTCTCCAATTCTTCAATTGGTACCATCTTCGGCTCCTTCGACCCATCCCTCGATGCATTCTTCGAGGCTTTCTGATGTGGACCTGGACCGAGTGGTTAAGAGGCTCTTAGAGAACCCAGCCCTGGCCAAAATGCTGTCCGCTTTGAGCCACTCGGCTTCGAAGCCTGAAACCCCAGCCATAATTTCCCCCTCCTCCTCCGAAGCCAGTCGAGCTCTCGGAGCTGGGGCGGGCGGAACCGATGTTGGTAGAGCCCTCGGAGCAAGGTTTGATCCACCTCCCTCGGCTCCATCGACCTTGATCTCCTTGGTTCCGACCGGGGAGTCTCGAGGCCAACAGTCCCTCGCTGGCTCCGGGGTGGAGAGTCGAACCGATACCTCGGTTCTGACCCTTCTCCTCGGGTCTTCGGTGCAGGTGGCTTCGGCTCCGTCCTCTGGATTGGAGCGGGGGGTTTCTGCTCGGGGAGAGCTGCCAGCCTCTTCGGAGCCGACAGACTTCTCGGACCAAGATTCTGGTGCCTTCGATGCCATGAGGAAGGTCATGTCTGCTAAGACCACTACCTCCTCGGATCTGTGTTCTCCTCCCCCTAAAAGGCCTCATTCTACCTCTTCCCCACAGGTCCACACCAAGCGTCGAGATCCAGGGCCTCAGGTATACCCATTGGGTAGCCCCCTCCTCTCTAGGGACTTCACCGGACGCTCCCACCGATGAAGTACCTAGGAAGAGACTGTGCAAGAGGAGGCACTTGGATTCCCCACAGGAATCCCTGACATTGGATACCGACTTGGAGATATCAGAAGGGTCCCCACGATCCCCCTCAGAGGATGTCTCATTTGCAGACATTTTGGAGATCTTAAGACAGAGGGGTGATTGGCAGTCCCTTGCCCCTACTAAGGACGAGTCGGTTCTCCTGAATTCCTTTGGATCTCAACCATCCACTTCCTGGGTTACCCCACCCTTCGATGAATTGATGGAGCTGGTTGCTCGAAGGGAGTGGGAGTCCCCTGACTCAGTGGAACCGGTCCCTCGGACGCCCAACAAGTTTATTACTTCCCCTACTGACAAGGCTTTTCTTATGAAGGGAGTCCCGGTTGATGCCATGGTGGTGGCGGCAGCCACCAAGAAAGAGATGTCTGAAACCTCTTCTTCTGTCCATCCTCCTAATAGGGATTCTAGGATGATGGACAGGTATGGGAAACGCATATTTAGTTCTGCGGCATTTTCCATGAGATCGCTCAACTACCTGATGCATTTTACCCGCCTTCAACGAGAGCTCCTTAAAGAGCTGGGAGATACTCTCCAGGGTAACACAGCTGATGCAGTTTCTGAGAACGTGACTGCACAACTCAACACCCTCAATTCGGTAGTAAACTCATCCATGCAACTCATTTCTTATGCTGCCAATGGATCGAGTAGGGCGGCAGGCTCAGCGATAGCTCTTCAGAGACAGTCCTGGATGCGCCTTTGCTCCTTTGTGGAAGCCTTCAAATCTTCCTTTGTCAGTACCCCATTCAATGGGTCCTCCTTGTTCGGACCCAAAGTTAAGGAGACACTTACTAGGTGTGAACAAGAAGGAAAGACTCTGTCTGCTGTAGGAGTCCGTTTTTCCACTCCAACTAGATCGTACCCCAAAGGGCAACGAAGTGGAAAAATGTGGTTCCGAAAACCCCAAGGAGCTTTCCAAAGCACACCTACTGATACCCCCTCTAGGGGCAGAGGAGGGGGCAAAAATGGAAGACGCCGTCCAAATGGCAGAGGCGGTCCGCAAAACCAGGGCGACAGGGAGCAGTTCTCTGGTAAGCCCTATCAGCGTTCCTGAAAGGAAGCCCGGCTGTCCTTCTCTGGAGCCAGTCGGTTGTCATTTGGCTTTATACCCAAACACCTGGCTAAACATTACAACGGATTCTTGGGTAAAAAGCATCATTGCCAGAGGTTACTACATTCCCTTTACAAACCCCCCCCCCTATGTGTACAAGGATTCCAGACATTCCACCCAGTCTGAGAAAGCTAGCAGCTGTAGAAATCCGAAACCTGCTAGACAGAAGAGTCATCCAGCCAGTCCCGGCGGACCAAATAGGATCCGGAACTTATTCAAGGTTATTTTTAGTTCCAAAGAAAACAGGGGACTGGAAGCCCATACTGGACCTCAGCAAACTCAACCCCTTCATCAAGAAGGAAAAGTTCCGGATGGTCACACTTCAATCGATTCTTCTGTTTTTAGCAACGGGCGATTGGATGTGCTCTTTAGATCTCAAGGATGCTTACTACCACATCAAAATAAACAGATCATCCAGAGATCACCTGCATTTCCGGCTGGGGGCCAGTCATTACCAATTCAGAGCCCTGCCCTTTGGTCTCACCACAGTCCCCAGGGTGTTCACCAAATGTATGGCAGTGGTCACGGCTCACCTGAGACGTTTGGGATTCCGGGTGTTTCCATATCTGGACGACTGGCTCCTCACCGCCACCTCCAGGCATCAACTAATCCAAGCAAGAGACTACACCATAAACCTTTGTTCCCAGTTGGGCATAACCTTAAACTTCGAAAAATCTGCGTTATCGCCCTCGCAGCATATTACATTTATAGGAGCAGAACTGGACACCGTCAATTCAAGGATCAGGTTGCCTCAAGCAAGAATCATATCTCTAAAAAGTCAATTGTCCAGTCTGTTGGTCCAGAATAAAGCTCCTGCGTCCTAGATACTGCAGCTATTAGGCACAATGGCAGCCACACTCATAGTCCCGTTAGGGCACATGCGGATACTCCAGTGGCTACTCTTCGCACAATGGTCTTACCGACTGCTCATATCACACGAGATCCAGTTAACGAATCTTTGCAAGAAGGATCTCAATTGGTGGTTGAAAAGCGACCAAGTGATAATCGGACGTCCCTTTGCTCTTCCCCAACCCACAGCCACAGTGACCACGGATGCTTCCCTGATAGGGTGGGGGGGGCTATATCAGGGAAAGATTGTCCAAGGCACTTGGTCAAACATGAAATCACATTTGCATATAAATGTCCTAGAGCTGAGATCGGTGTTCCTGGCGTTGCAACACTTTCACGACTCTCTTCCTCCAGGTACAATTGCTATCCGGACGGACAACATGTCTGTAGTCTGGTACATCAACAAGCAAGGGGGAACCAGATCCATATCCCTTATGCCTTGAGGCCCTAAGAATTTGGCAATGGGCTGTATCCACTGGATGCTTTCTGATAGCAACGCACATCCCGGGGTCATCCAACATGATAGCGGACAAGCTAAGCAGGGCCATGCTGTTGCCTCATGAGTGGTCTCTCAAACAACAGGCGGCGGACAAGATTTTCCGCAGATGGAGCCAACCTTGCTGTGATCTATTTGCATCTCCGATGAATGCCAAATGCAGCAGCTACTTTGCCCTTTATCCCCCACCGGGGAACAACCCGCGGGAAGCGCTCGTACACGATTGGCACCCGGGCCTCCTATATGCCTTCCCGCCTATTCCCCTAATTCCCAAATTCATACAGAAAGCCAAAAGTCTGGGAAGGACTGTGATTTTGATAGCCCTGTCTTGGCCTTGTCAGATTTGGTTCCCATTCCTGCAGAGAGGTATCAAGTGGCAGAACCATGGATCCTGGACCCAGTGCCAGATCTTCTGACTCATTCGTCGGGAGTTCTTCATCCCTCCCTCATCTCCCTAAAACTGACAGCTTGGCTGCTGAAATTCTCATATTAGCCAGGTCTCAAGATTTGTCTCCCGCGGTCCAACATATTATAGTTTCCTCTCATAAACTGTCTACCAGGAAGGTATATAATAGCAAATGGAAACGATTTGTTCACTGGGCTTCTCATCATGACATTGACCCTTATGTGGCACCTATTCATACCATCTTAGAGTTCTTGTCTTCCTTGTTCCATGATGGCGCAGCAGCTGCCACCATTAGAGTTCAATTGGCTGCTATTTCCAATTTCCATGTAGGGTTTAACGGGTCTAACATCATGTCCCATAGACTATGTAAGGCCTTCTTAAAAGGGGCTGACCATCTCAGAGTTCCTATCAGACACCCTGTCTCTCCCTGGAATTTGAATCTGGTTTTATCCCAATTGATGCTCGCCCCCTTCGAACCCGCCTCATCATGTCACTTAGTTTCTGTCTTGGAAAACTATATTTCTGGTAGCCATTACATCTGCACGTAGGGTCTCTGAACTTCAGGCCTTGTCCTCCAAGCCCCCATATTTGATTTTTCACCCTGATAGGGTCTCCCTCATGACTAACCCTACCTTGCTTCCCAAGGTCTTTTCAGAAACTAACTTAAATCAGCCCATTGAGCTTTCAACCTTCTTTAGACACCATACCAACAGACTGGAATATATGTTACACAAGCTTGATGTACACAGACAATTGAGATTCTACCTGGATAGAACGAAAGATTTCAGACAGTCTGATCAACTCTTTGTCTCTTACGCAGAGAATAAGAAAGGTTTTGCAGTATCAAAAATCACATTATCCAAGTGGCTTTCTGACTGCATTAAATTCATTTATTCCTCCACTAATCAGCCATTAACAACTAACGTTAAAGCCCATTCTACCCGGGCTGTTTCTACGTCATTAGCTCATGCAGCTCGTTTGCCCTTGGATACCGTCTGTGCTGCTGCCACGTGGTCAAAACCTCACACGTTTATCACTCATTACAAAGTGGACAGGACCTCCAGGGACAGGGCTTCCTTTGGTTCCACTGTGCTCAGGAATGTTCTCCCATGAGCCACCCAGGATTAGGGTGCTTGGGACGCTACCCACGTGTAAGAACAAAACGGCGAGATAGAACAACTTCACATAAAGAAGTTATGTCCTTACCATAACATTCCATGTGAGTTGTTCATCTCGCCTTTTTGTTCTTACATTCCCGCCCACCTTCCCCCTCCAGTTGAGAAAGATGGTTGCATTGGTGGATTGTTCGAGTTTTGTCAGCCTGTCTTCTGGAACAGACTATTTCTTCCTTCTACAAACTTATAGCTACCTAGATAGGTAGGCACTATAGTTCCATTTCTTCCTGTAGGCTGTCTTGGTTGCAGTATACTAGATCTGGGGATTTACAGTAGAGCATCATGGGATATACACTAGGTCTCGAGCTTTTCAGAGTCTGAGCTTGAAAAGCGGCCGACTCGGAGCTGAGGGATCGGCTCCGAACCCACGTGTAAGAACAAAAAAAGGTGAGATGAACAACTCACATGGAACGTTATGGTAAGGACATAACTTCTTTTTCTGTTGCTTTCCTCAAAGGTGCCTTTTTGCTGAGGCCTCCAACTCGGGACCCATATCTCCAGTGGGATGTTACACTTTTACTTCAGTCATTGACTTAGAAACCCTTTGGGCCAACAGCTTCAGCTGACCTTAAGGTCCTTTCTTTGAAAACTGTTTTCTTAATTGATTTTACATCCACTAAATGTCTTTCTAAATTACAAGCACTCTCATGCAAGCAAACCTTTCTCATTCTCCACAAAGATAGAGTGTCATTGAGAATAAATCCTACCCTTTTCCCAAAAGTCTCATCTAATGCAAATTTAAATCCGTCCATTGATTTGACAGTTCTTTTCCCCAATTATTCTAAAAAAAAGAAAATATGCTTCACCCGCAGACAGATCAGATTCTACTTACACCTTACCAAAGATATTAGATAGTCAGATCAACTGTTTGTCTCCTTTTCCAGAGCAAAGCAAAGTTGGAAAAAATCATGTGTCAAAACTTAAAATTTCTAAGTTGATTTCTTTTGTATATCAAACTCGAGGTCTGTCTCTACTCTCAAAACCAAAAGCTCATTCCACTAAAGCAGTTGCTACTTCTGTAGCATTCATGAAGATTTCCCTTTGATATTTGTGCAGCAGCAACTTAATCAGTGGTTCATACATTTATATCTTATTACAATTTGGATGTATACTCTGGAGCTTGTGCATCCTGTGGCTCTACAGTTCTCAGGAATGTGCCTCCTAGATACCTCTCAGGTCCCTTTAGGCAGCTTGGGAATTCGTCTCAAAACTCGAATCAGACAAAAATGCACAACATTGAATATGAAAGTTATTTACTTCCCATAGTGATAGAGCCATGTTGTCTCATTTTATTCTGGTTTAACATTCCTCCTTCCTTACCCCTTCCAAATTGCCATCTACAAAGTTCTGGTGCTCAGGCAGGCTTCAAGACTCTGTCTGCTTTAAGTAACATTACCAAGCTTGAAATACTTAATTTATTTTATTCTGCAGGAGTTTTATTTTTATCAAGATATTTTTCTATGTTTAGAAATGGTCAGCAAACTCTGTCTGAGGTTATATAGGCAGGAAGATGGAATTGTGGGTGAGGGAGGAGTCAGAGTCTCTGATCCAAAGGTCTGGAAGGTTCTGAGGTTGGCTCCAATCAGATCTGATAACCCAAAAGTTGAACTGGATGAAATTAAAACAACACAGATCTGTCTTTGTATCAGGTACATAATCTTTGTGTATCTACTGTGTGAATTCGCTGGAGTCCTTTTGACAAAATCACCATTTTTTGTGTGTGTGTCTGTTCAGTGTATGCTACAATTGATGGTTAGAACTGGAGTTTTGTGTACTATATAAGCATTCTTATCTATATGGTTAAATGTTTTATCTTTTTCCTGACTTTTTTTAGGATGAGATGTTTTTTTTCCTCCAAAGGGAACAGAATGAAATTTTTTGACACTGAAGATATGTTTTGTTAGTTTGACATGCCTGATATTGCAGTTGTTCCTTCTTTGTTGCCTGCTTTAGAGAATGTTTTTCTCATTGTGTATAGCAAACCTGATAGTCCTCTTCCTGCCCCTAGTAAGTCTGACAGATTATATAGGGTGTCTGGTGGTTTATCTAAAATTGCTTCTGCTGAACAGATTACTGCCACTAAATGCCCTTCCGTCTGTCAAGGATGGGAAGGCATTAGATAAGTTGGGAGAGGAAATGTATTCTAGTACCTTAGTATTCAGGACCAGTGCTTCAATGCCACCTGGAGGCCTGTCCTGGACCTTTCCTTTCTAATTCTTTTAAGTCCTTTGTACCTGTTCTCCATCCTGTAGCTTTCATGTTAAAGCTAGATTTAAAGCATGCCTGTCTCATTCCCAGTGGTGAGCAGTTCAGGCATTTAATATTGGCTGTCTGCACCAAAGGAATTCGTAGTGTCTAGCTCCAGTCATTGCATATTGCTGACTACTAGTTTTCCACATATTTCCATATTGGACAATTGCTTTATCTCTGCAGACTCTTTCCAGTGAGGCTTTAGCAGGCGGTTCAGAATCTTCTACTCTAGTTTTCAAATCAAGTTCAGAAGTCTTTCAACACTTTTCATAGAACTGTACATTGGGATATTTTTTAGACTCTTCCCAGGACCGAACCTTTCTAGATTAATTACGAATGTTTCTGCAGTTATTTCTAAATTTTTCCAGTCAAACCCATGATGTTATGTTGTCCCATCTCACCTTCATTCTTGCTGGTTGGGTTCAGAGCCAATCCCCTGCTCCAACTCGGCTGCATACTAAAGCTCGAGAACTTCAACTGGCTCGAGGCTACCTCCTATCCCAAGATGTCTTGTGGCTGTTTCCCCAGATCTCGTTTGCCGCTTCAACCATCGGGATTGTCTTCACTGGCTCAGGCTAGTTATTATCTTTTATTATCCTTTTTATTACCTTTTCTGATCTGCTCTTTGATAAAAAAAACTATTGGTGAGAGGTTGTGAATATATTCCTTTTTGTGTATTATTACTTGTATAGTATTTTTCTTTAATTGGTGTGTTTTGGCCGTTTCTTCCCTCCTGTCTTTCAAGCCTTTCTCTTTTAAAGGATCCATTTAAATTAGAGGATTCCTTTCTCTCTCAGCCCATTATTTCTTAGAGGGCTTCCCTTCTATCCCTTGGAGTCCCCGTTTAAGTTAGAGGCATCTCCTTAGGTTGGAGGAGACTGTCGTTTAACTTAGAGACTTCTCTTCCAACCTAGTTTCCCCTTCTTGTTTAAAAAAAAAACATTTTTTCTCTTACCTTTCTATTTGCTTTTTGGGTGGCTGACTGTGTTGTTACATTGCTTACTTCTGTAGTTCGTCTCTTGTTTAGCCTAACATAATGTCTACTAAGCAAAGAAAACAGTCTGGGTTTAAAACGTGTGATTCATGCACCCAGAAAATGTCTTTAATGGACGGACACACGAGTTGTGTTTACGGTCTGGGGAAAGTCCCATCTGCAGGACTCCTGCTCCATATGTCATGGTTTCAGTGCGAGGGTCATGCAGGAAAGAAAGGATAAACTTATTCTAAGAGGTTTACTGAAAGGGCCTTTTGAGTTATCGGTAGAAGGAAATCAGGCCTCCAAATATAACAAACCAAAAAGCTCAGCTTTTTCGGCTCCAGGTTCTGAGCCATCAAGCAGCTATGAGAAACAAATATCTTCAAAACCGAAGATTGTTGGTTCTGACAAACCTGATCTCTCCTCAGTTCCATCTGAATCCTTGAAACCATTGCGGAGCTGAAAAAGGAGTCGGTCACCAACATTGAAGCCAGTGCGCTTGGTGCCACAGTCTCCCTTACTACAGTCTGTGGCGGGTAGGCACAAGTCATCCACCCACTCCTGTCAGTCCTCCAGAAGTTTATTGGACGATGACGTGGAGCGGGTGGTGAAAAGGTTACTGCGGATGCCGACCCTAGCCAAAAATCTTTCGGGCCCAGCCCATTGGAACATGGAGCCGACCATTGAATTTCAGGTACCATCCATTCCTCCTCCAACTCGGATGAGTTCAAAGCCAGAGTGTCAGGAAGTTGTTGTGCTGGAATCGTCGGAGTCAGTAATCACCCTCTATATCTCTGTTCCGACGTCTGCTCCGATCTTGTCAATGCTGTCTTCAATCAAGGGATCTGGGAGCTGACAATCCCTGGCCAGTTCCGGGGGGGGGGGTCGGATCCTTGTCGGAGCCGACTGTCCCTCTTGGTGCTTCGGCTCAGTTGAGTTCGGCGCTCATATCAGCCTCTGAGCCATCCTCCTTGATGCGGGGGAGATCTCCCAGTTCCTTGGGACCGGAGTCTCTCTCGGCCCAGGATAGCGGTGCCTTCGAGGTGATGAGTGTGCTCTCCACTGAGTCTGCTCTACCTTCGGCTCCAGCCATTCTTCCCCCTAAAGGGCCAGCGTCTACTTCTACTCCATCATCCCCCACAATAGTCAGTGCCACATGAACCCCCAATGGGGGGAACACCCTCTTCCGATACCTCCTCGGAACATCCCCCGAGGAGGTCCCTCAAAACAGACAATGTAAGAGGAAACACACAGACTCCCCTTAGAGCCTATCACTTCTGATACCAATTTAGAGGACTCAGAAGGGTCCCCACGATCTACCTCTGAGGATGTCTCCTTCTCGGACATCCTAGAGATCCTTAAACAGAGGGGCAGCTGGAAAACCCTTTCCCCTTCTGAGGATGAATCCGTATACCTAGAGGCATTTGATTTCGGCACTCCACCTCTTGGGTGTCTCCTCCTTTCAATCATCTCCTTGCGGTGGTAAATTGGAAGGCACGGGCTCTCCGGAGTCAGTGGAACCTGTTCTGAGGAGGCCAAACAAATTCATTACGGCCCCAGAAGATAGTATTTGACAAAGAGTTCCAGTAGATGCGATGGTGGTGGCGGCTGCCACCAAGAAGGAGTTAGCTAAAACTTCTGCATCTGTCCATCCATTGAACAAGGAGTCTCAAACGATGGACAGATACAGGAAGCATATGTTCTCCTTAGCTGCCTTTACCCTGCAGTCACTGAATTACTTATCACATTTTACTCGACTTCAGAGGGATCTCCTTAAAGAGCTAGGAGATACCATACAAGGTGCTACAGTACAGGGTATGTCAGACGAGATAACTTCTCAGCTTGCGACCTTAACCTGTATTCCGAATTCCTCCATGCTCCTCATCTCCTATGCAGCTGATGGAGTGAGCAGGGTAGCAGGCACAGGAATAGCTCTTAGGAACCATTCCTGGATGTGTCTTTGTGAGTTTGCTGAACCCTTCAAGTCTTCCTTTACTGACACTCCATTTGATGGGTCGTCCTTGTTCGGGCTGAAAGTAAAAGAGACTCTCACCAGGAACGAACAAGATGGCAAGACTCATCTGCTATAGGAGTCCATTTCTCTGCCCCTACTAGACATTATCCTAAAGGTCAGAAGAGCGGAAAGATGTGGTTCTGAAAGTTCAAAGATGCCTTGTCCAGATGCTCGTGGTGATGTTTCCCCCAGGGGGTAGAGGAGGAAATAACAATGAAAGACGCCATCCACGTGGCAAAGGGGGTCCACAAAACCAGGGCGACAGAGATGCATTGGCTGGTCGGCCCTTCCAGTGCTTCTGAAAGGAGGCCCGCCTGTCCAACTCTAGAGGCAGTCAGGGGAAGCTATCACTGTACCCAGAAGCCTGGCTACAATTGACTGAAGACAAATTGGTACAGTCCATTATATACAGGGGATACAACATTCCTTTCCACTGTCCACCCCTCCCATCAAAGTCTATCCTAGACATTCCATCCAGTCAAAGGGATCAAGCAACCATAGAAATTCAAAGGTTGCTAAAAAAAAAAAAAAGAGTCATCCAAGAAGTCCCTGCAGACCAAATCGGATCCGGAATTTACTCAGGGTTCTTTTTTAGTTCCAAAAAAAGACGGGACTGGAGACCAATATTTGATCTCAGCAGACTCAACAAGTGAGTAAAGAAAGCGAAGTTCTGGATGGTAGCACTGCAGTCTATACTCCCTTTTCTGGGACAAGACAGTTGAATGTGCTCCTTAGATCTTCAGGATGCGTACTACTGTATAAAGATGGACAGACAATCCAGACGATATCTACACTTCATACTGTGAGCCAGTCATTATCATTTCAGAGCTCTGCCCTTTGGTCTCACTACAGTCCCAAGAGTGTTTACCAAATGCATGGCAGTAGTCACAGCTCACCTGAGGCGTCAAGGATTCCAGGTGTTTCCATACTAAGACAACTGGCTCCTGACAGCCACCACCAAGCATCTACGCCACCATCCATCTCTGCTCAGACCTGGCCATTACTATAATTATAGAAAAATCTGTCTTGTTGCCATCACAGCATAGTACCTTTATAGGGGCAGAATTAAACACAAACGACATGGTAGCAAAATTGCCTCAAGAGAGAATACAAATGCTACGTGCTCAAGTGTCTGTCCTACTGAAGAAGAGGAAGGTACAAACAAAATTTGTCCTCATTGTCTTAGGTTCAATGGTAGCGGCAATAACACTAGTCCCGCTGGCATGTCTACACATGCGGATATTACTGTGGCTACTCTTCGCCCAATAGTCCAAGCAGGAGTTACCCATGTCACACAAGATTCTGATTATGGATATTTGCATGAGGGATCTGCTATGGTGGCTTCAGTCCACTCCGGTAACAATAGGCAGACCGTTTGTTCTTCCCCAGCCTGTCGCTACAGTGAACACGGACATGTCCCTGATATGGTGGGGGGGCATTTTCTGGGGCAGACTGTCCAAGGGGTTTGGAAAGATCACGAGGACCACTTACACATCAGTGTCCTAGAGATGAGGGTGGTGCTTCTGGCATTGCAAGCATTCCAGAGTTCTCTTCCCATAGAGATTATTGCGATTCAAAAAGAGAATATGTCGGTGGTATGGTACATCAGCAAACAGGGGGGAACCAAATCCTATCCCTTATGTCGAGAGGCCCAGAGAGTTTGGCAGTGGGCAATTTATTCTCATAGCTTTCTGACAGCAGCGCACATCCCGGGTAAATCCAGCGCAATAGCAGATAGACTAAGTAGAACAATTCTCATGCCTTACGAGTGGTCACTGAATCAGGAAGTTGTGGATCAAATCGTTCAGAAATGGGGCCAACCTTGCTGCGACCTTTTTGCCACATCCTTCAGTGCCAAATGCAGCAACTATTTTGCCCTCATTTCCCCTCCGGGAGAGTCACCGAGGGATGCACTCATTCATGAATGGCCCCTGGGACTTCTTTATGCCTTTCCCCCATTTCCATTAATTTCAAAGGTTATTCAGAAAGCCTGATTGTTAAGTTGCAGGATAATTCTCATTGCTCCTTACTGGCCTCATCAGATATGGTTCCCCTTTTTTTTGGCCCCACCTTCAAGAGGAGCCATGGATCCTGGACAGAGTGCCGGATCTTCTGACGCATCAGTCGGGAACGCTCCACCCCGCTCTTTAGAGCCTCAAGCTGACAGCTTGGTTACTTCACTTCCAATCTTAGCCAGGCTTCCTGAATTATCCCCCGCAGTATGGCACATTTTGGTTTCCTCTCACAAGAAGATGACTAGGAGACTGTACACAAGTAAGTGGAAGAGGTTCTCTTGTTGGGCGGACAGAAGGCACATAGATCCTTTTACAGCCCCTATACCTGCAGTTTTTGAATTTCTAATGGAAATCTTTAATCAAGGGGCAGCAGCACCTACAATACGAGTTCAGTTAGCCCCCATATCAAATTATCATGTGGGCGACATTGGATCTAATGTAATGTCCCACAGATTATGCAAAGCCTACCTCAGGGGTACATTTCTGTTAAGACCACCCTTAAGAGAACCTCCTCCTCCATGGGACCTAAATTTAGTATTGTCATCCTTGATTCTTCTGCCCTTCAAACCAGCATCCTCTTGTTCACTAAACATTTTATCTTGGAAAACAAACTTTTTAACAGCCATTACTTCCACTAGGTGGGTCTCAGAATTGCAAGCTCTGTCTATCCACCCTCCATATTTGATTTTTCACAAAGACAGAGTTTTCCTCAGAACAAATTCTTCTTTTTTACCAAACATCTGTTCTGAAGCTAATTTGAACCAATCTATTGAATTACCTGTGTTTTTTCCCAGTTATAGTAAGGCAGAATACAAGCTCCACCAATTGGATATGCATAGACAGTTGCGCTTTTTATTTGCATAGGACCAAAGAATTCAGAAAGTCAGATCAATTGTTTGTTTCCTATTCAGAGAACAAGAGGCACGGCAGTTTCAAAAGTTATTTTGCCTAAATGGCTTATTGAGACCATCACCTATGTCTATAACTCTCACAATAAAGAACCGCCAGGAAAAATTAAAGGACATTCAACTAGAGCGATGTCAACTTCCATTGCCTTTCAATCTAGACTTCCATTGGATTCAGTTTGTGCTGCTGCTACATGGGTCAATCCTCACACCTTTATCACTCATTACAAACTAGATGTGGCCTCCCGGAACAGGGCATCCTTTGGTTCCACTGTTCTGAAGAGCTTATTCCATTGAGCCACCCAAGAAAGAAGGTGCTGGAGACGCTATCCCAACCAGCAAGAAGGAAGGCGAGATGGGACAACATAACATAAAGAAGTTATGTACTCACCATAACGTTCCATGTTTGTTGTCCAAAATCTCGCCTTCATTCTTGCATCCCACCCATCCATCCGCCTTCCCGAAGGACCTCGAGAAGATTATAGATTGGCACCATACGGTCTGATTCCCTTCTTGCCTATTAGCATACTTTAGTCATTAGTCTCTCAAATGAGATCTGGGAAAGAGCCGCTAGGCATCTTGGGATAGGATGTAGCCTTGAGCCAGTTGACATTCTCGAGCTTTAGTATGTGGCCGAGTCGGCGCTAAAGATCGGCTCTGAACCTAACCAGCAAGAATGAAGGCAAGATTCTGGACAACAAACATGGAACATTATGGTGAGTACATAACTTCTTTTTTCTGTTAAGAATTCACCAGGATTTTGGGGTACATGGCATTAAGAATGGTCATGTGTCCCCTGCCAACACCTCTCTCTCTCTCTCTCTAATTTCTCCTAGGATATGATTAGAGCATGAAGTTAACATTATGTCAGTCTTTGGTGTTAGCCAAAAGTGCTCTTCTCAGTACCCACAATGTGCCCAGAGTACTACCTCCTTTTGCCATTCATATGAGGTTACATGTAATGGTAGCATATTTAAGTATGATTGTAAACACTTTTATTTTGCTCTACTCTTCTGAAAGTGTATGAGGTATCTTTATCTTTCTTCTCTCACTTCTCTCTCATTGCTGCTTTTTCCCACCAGACTTCACAAAAAAAAAAAGTGGTAGCTCAGCTAAGTCTGGAGTCTCATTCCAGTTCTGGGATTTTCGAAGAGGGAGGTTTCCACAGTGGATAGACACTTGACACAAAATCCCACTTTCTGATGCTCATTCTGAATATGTGGTGTGCCTTGATGCAGCTCACCTGGACTCAGCTTGTTCCATTAATTCCAGCTTTAATAAACAGGCACTCGTTGATGGGCTCAACAATCTGATACTGAAAAGCCTTCTACCTAGCTCTTCATCTTCAGCCACTCCATCCACTTCAGGGGCTCAAACCCTCGCTAAACTACATAAGGAGTGGAATAGATCCTCCAGTAGATCTTGTCACTCGGGGGAACCTCCTGCAAAGACTTCTTGACCTTCGGAACCAGCCACTTTAGCTCCTGTAATTATCCAGGCCTTCCCTCTGCACCAGAGCCGAAGCTTCTCCCTGGAGCCGGTGACAGCCAGACCCAAGTCCCCTCTCCTACAACAACCCAGGCCCAGTTCCAGGCCTGCTGCAGTTTCTTCTTCCATTAGGTCTTTCCAGAGCCGAGTTGGACAGCATGATAGTTAAATTTCTCAAGGCACTAATCCAGCTGGGATCTTGCCTGCTGCATCCCCTCCTGGATCCGCAAGCAATATTCTGACCTTTACACCTATCTCTCCTTCTCCGATCCAATCTCTGGTTTCAGAGTTATCGTGTCTGAGCCTTTCTGGAGTTGAGATGTTGGAGCCAACAGGTACAGTTACCTCGACCCCAGTCGCTCTGACTCACCCAGCTCTGACTGTTTCAGAGCAGAGCGATTCTTGGAGCCATAGCTTTGGTGCCAGTTCCCAGGGGTTGTTGTCAGCTGTGAAACTTTCGGAGCAGTCTCTTCCCACCGGGTTTCAGCGTTTGATAGCTTGACTCCAACTTCTCACTTGGATCTGGTGGCGGTTGAGATTCGTGGAGCTTCCCCATCGAGAACTTGAGCTTTGATGGGGATGCCTATGGCATTTGTATCTACCTTGGTGTTCGAGGTGGTGGAGAGGGTTCTCTTTGTACCCAGAAGTGCCACACACAACTGTACCTGCTTCAGAGCCTGGCACCCACCAGCAGTTTTTGTGCCTGAGACATCTATTCTGTCTCCTCCAGGATAGCCTGCCCAAAAAGACTTCCAATCTACTTCTCACTTGGAACCCTCAGAGTCTTCCCATACCTCCCCCGAGTACCCCACCGAGGAGGTCCCTCGAAAGCACCAGTGGAAAAGGAGACACTTGGATTCCTCTTTGGAATCCTTCACAGAGGACACCAATCCCGATGAAGGGGTAGGGTCCCCAGATCACCACCCAAGGATGTCTCCTTTGGAGACATTATGAAAAGCCTTTGCCAAAAGGGTGGTTGGTCTTTCAGAAGCCCTAACCTGGATGAATTGGGGATGTTCATTGTGTTTCACTGTTGCAGTCATCACACTTGGGTTATCCTGCTGGAAGGCTACCCGCAGTCGGCCTGAATTCCAAAGTCCTGATCCAGCATCGGTTGCTGTCGCCTCTTCCCTGACGTCAGTGTGCCAGGGGTATGAAAGATGCAGCCAACGCCATTTTCTTAAGTCTTTCTTGCCGCGCGATGCCCGAAGCAAAAGCAGTTCGCAAGTGCTGGTTGGCCGACTCCTGAGATTTTCAAAATTGAATATCAGATCCGAAGTCTTCTATAAAACTAAGTACCCCATTGGGGAAACTTTTTCTTACTCCAGACCGATGTCAGAAAAAGTTAACAATTATATTTCTTGTGGGAAGCAAATACCTCATAAGGATTTTCATTCTTACTGTATTCCTTGCCTAGGCCCTGACCACGATGTTGCTAGTTGTAGGTTTTGTGCTAGATTTAATCAACGCACTATTAAGCGTCGGTGCGATTTTGCTTTTCATTACTTTGGCTGAAGGTTTAACTACATAATGGCGTCAGAACAACCGACGACCGGAGTTCATAAAAAGCGCAAGGAAAAAGAAAAGGACAGGCATCTGAGGTCCAAAACCAATGATGAAGCCTCTTCTAGGCCAGTCACCGGTTCGCCGGTTCTCAGTGAGGTGCTTTCGCAGCCCCTGACACCCGCTACCTCAGAGCCGCAGGCTGCCTCCGACTCCCATGTGGAGACAACTAGGCCTCTGGATACACAAGGTATTGGGCCTTCAGAAACTAATCCCTCAGATGGGTCCGGAGCCGCTGAGCAGGCATCAGCTTCTGAGGGTGTTTTCAGACCTAGACAGCTTTATATCAAGCCAACTTCAGCATCCAAGACAAAGACTAAAACAGTTTTAAAGACAAGGAAACCAGTACAGCATTCTCCAGGACAGACTTCCATGCCTAAGAAACAGATGCTCAAAATGGCCGAAGACGTTATTACTTTAATTAGGGGTTCCCATCCCCCTCCTGATAAGAGGCCTAGGCAAGATACTGAATATGATTCCTCTGATCAGGTTTCCCTTTCCTCTGACTCCTCTTCAGAACAGGGATACTCTATTCCTCCCCATGAGGATTCTGATGCTGAAGAAATCTGTTCCTTCAGCTTCTCCTCCTGAGGATTACTCATTTGGGGAAACCCTGCATACCATGAGGGAGCATTTCCACTGGGAGAGCCAAGATTATTCAGACTCTAAGAAAAGGCTCAGAGACTTTCTTTTACTACCTCAGCACAGACCTCTTGCTATTCCACCTGTTCTAGACATTGTATATGATGTATTTTCAGAGTCCGGCCTGTCTCCCGACTCTTTTCCTCCTGCACCTGTTAAGCCAGACAGATACTACAGGGTTCCAGATTTTCATAAATTTCTATATAAAAACCCTGCTGCTGACCCAGAAACTATTTCTCAGGGTCCCAAAGGGGTCAAGGCTGCTATTGCAAAAAACCCTGTCCCCTCAAATAGAGATTCTAGGGCACTGGACAGATGGGGGAAAAAGTTTGCACCTTTGCTACATTGGCTATAAGGGCTTTAAATTGTCAATTTCATATGCTTAAATATCAGCAATACTTAATGTCTCTGTTAAAACAGAAAATGTTGACAAATTCTGAATGTTCTGAGAACAAGGAATTGCAGGATTTATTGCATGCAGCTGAACAAGTGGGAAAACATACTTTGCAATGTGGTTGATTCACTGGAGGCCTCTTGCAGGGCCGCTGTAACAGGTTCTGTCATTAGAAGGCATGCTTTGTTAAAGGAACAGACTCTGCCTGATCATGTTAAAGCAAAATTATTGGATGCTCCATTACAACATGATACTTTGTTTGGTGTTAAGGCAGAAGAGGTGCTGAAGAAAACGGAGGATAAAGCTAAATCTATGCAGACAGTGAAGGATTTCTTACAGGTACAGCCACCCAGATTTAGCAGGATCTGGCCTTCTAAGAATTTGTCCTTTCCCGTGTCAGACAGGCCACAAAGAGACAGATACAGACGCCCTAGAGGCAGACAACAGCCCCAGGGCTCATACAGCCCAAACAATGGGGTGCTTCTACCTCCAAAAGTGGAGAAGGCAAATCACAGCCATATAGGAAACAGTCCCAATGACTTCCCTCTGCCAATGCCAAGCATTTATCTTTTGGCAGCACCCTTAGGGGGAAAGCTAGCACTTTTTTCACAAAATTGGCACACGATCACCCAGGACAAATGGGTCTTAAATATAGTCTCTCAGGGCTACAGGTTCCACTTTCACACCCTTCCAAAGGCAAAAGGTATGCCAGCCCTGCCACACAATCAATGGGCAGAGGCACAAAAACAAGTTTCATCTCTCATGGACGTGAGGGCTATTCAGCCAGTGCCACAACAAGAGCAGGGACAAGGATTTTGCTCAAGACTTTTCTTAGTACCAAGAAAGGCCAAAGCATGGAGACCAATTCTGGACCTGTCTATTCTAAATACTTTTCTGGATGTTCCAAAATTCAAAATGTTGACTCTGCAGCAGCTTCTGCCCATGCTGGGCAAGAAGGCTTGGCTTGTAACTTTGGACCTCAAAGAGGCATACCTGCATGTCCCAATCAGACAGTCTTGCAGAAGATACCTCAGATTCATAGCTTGCTCAATGCACTACCAATTCTGTGCACTGCCCTTTGGCTTATCTACTGCGCCCAGGTCTTCACAAAATGCCTGGCACCAGTAATTGCATTTTGCAGACAAAGAATTCAAATATATCCTTACTTGGACAACTGCCTTATTCAAGCAGAGAACAAAGACATTCTATTAAAGCATCTGGTGTTTGTAAAAAGATTACTAATTTACCTAGGGTACGCAGTAAACGAAAAGAAATCAAAACTAGTACCCTCTCAAGAGATAATATTCCTGGGTTCGAGCTTAAATACAACTGCCCAGATGGCTTATCTCATGCCAGACAAACAAAGACAACTGACTTCTTACTTCGAAAGCATGGCAACAAAGACCCAGTTATCTGCAAGAAAAATTCTGCAGGCTCTGGGCTACATGGCCTCCTGCAGTCTGCTAATTCCATATGCAAGACTGCATATGAGGAAACTACAATGGTATCTAAAAAGTGTTTGGATTCATCATTGCCACAGCCTGGAATCATTAATTTTACACATTCCCTGCCTGCAACAGGAGTTTCGATGGTGGGCACAGGCCTGTCACCACAACAAAGGACAGCCATTCACTTTACCCACAGCCAGGCAAGAGAAGCCCTACTGATTGCCCCGGATTTGCCCCGGATTGGCCACGCCAACACTGGTACCCAATCCTAAGGAGCTTCTCCCAAGGCCCAACCTGGACATTGCCTCAAATTCCACATTTACTGACTCAACAAAACAATCGGATCCTGCACAGCCAACTCAGAACCCTAAATCTAGCTGCATGGCGGATAGTGTAACCATTCAAAATACACCTCTCTCTAAGGCGGTTATGGATGTTATTTTGGAGGCCAGGAAGCCCAGCACCAGAAAATGTTATGCAGGAAAATGGAAGATATTCTGTGCTTGGAACCAGGCACAAGGAATTGACACGCTTGTTCCAAATATTCCTCAGATTTTACAATATCTACCTGAGATACTGGACAAAGGCCTATCCTTTTCATCAATTAAGATTCATGCCTCTGCCATTTCAGTTCACTACAATACAGACCCACCTATTTTTTCACATCCATTGCTTAGGCAGTTCTTCTGGGGGGCCAAAAACATAAGATCTCCAAGGAGAGCACCAATACCTGCATGGGACCTCAATTTTGTCTTGGAAAAACTCACACTGCCTCCTTTCGAGCCAGCCAGTACAGCTGAGATAAAATTCTTATCATGGAAAACAGCTCTGCTCCTAGCAATAACTTCAGCAAGAAGAGTCTCAGAGTTACAGGCATTAATGGCTGTGGAACCTTTTATTATCTTCCATCCGGACAGGGTTTCTCTAAGGACAAACCCAACATTTATGCCTAAGGTAGTATCCAGTGTGGCTCTTAACCTAACCATTCATTTGCCTACTTTTTACCCAAACCCACCAAATAAAGGGGGAGAGACTTCTGCATTCTTTGGACATACACAGACAACTACGCTTCTACTTGGACAAAACTAAAGCTTTCAGAAAGACTGAGCAACTTTTAGTGGCATATGCTGCAGGATCACAAGGAAAGGCTATCTCAAAGCAGACTATTTAAAAATGGATAGGACACTGCATTCATTTCTGCTACTCACAACATGGCAAATCAGTGCCTAAGGGCATTAGACCACATTCTACCAGGGCAGCAGCCACCTCAGCAGCCTTCCTCAGAGGAGTACCAACCAAGGATATTTTGGAGGCTGCAACTTAGACTTCAGTGCATACTTTTACTAAGCACTACCACTAACCTCTTTACTCTACATCCAGAGCAGGCTTTGCCACTGCAGTTCTGCAGGGCCTTATAGCCACTACTAATTCTGTTTAGACCCAGCCGCCCAACCTCAGCTTTGGGATTCAACCCAAGTGTAATGTCTGCAACAGTGAAACACGAACATAGTACAGTTGTGTACCTGCCATAAATGTAGATGTTCGAGTGTATTCACTGTTGCAGTCCAGGTTACCCACCCACCATCCCCCTTTCTTTGCTGGGACTTATCTGTACTTCTGTATCCTATACAACCTATGTGGTATATTTGCTTGTAGATGAAGGTGTTGTTTACTTTAATGCATGCTTTTATAAGCAATGTTTTTTAGCCTACCCTTTTGGGGGCACCTGACATCTGGAGCAAGAAAAACTGAAGAAAATGACATCGGCTGCATCTTTTATACCCGTGGTGCACTGACGTCAGGGAAGAGGCGGCAGCAACTGACACCGGACCAGGACTTTGAAATTCAGGCCGACTGCGGGTAGCCTGCCAGCAGGATAACCCAAGTGTAATGACTGCAACAGTGAATACACTCGAACATCTACATTTATGGTAGGTACACAACTGTACTTTTCTGGAAAATTTTGGGTCAGACCTGTCGACTTCTTGGGTATCCCTTCCTGTGGACCCCTTTATTGACCTTATGTCACGCAGGGCGTAGAAGGAACCGACACAGTCGAACCAATCCCCAAGCTTCCCAGTAAGATCCTTGGTGCCCAATCTGACCATCACCCCTGGAAAAAGGAGCTGGCCTAGCAAAGCTCCACTGTCCATTCCCCTAACAAGGAGTCTAGGGCTTTGGACAGGTTCAGAAAGTGGGTTTACACTTCAGTGACCATCACATTTTGAGTGCTGAACTACTTGCTACACATAACCATGCTACAGTGGGACTTTAAGGAACTCTCTAGATCTGTCCCAGGGTCCATGTCTGCTGAGGAACAGAAGACCTTTTCCTCCAGAATGGCCACCCTTCAGTCCATTTCTAACACGTCCATGAGGTTGATCTCTCATGCTGCAGAAGGTGCCTTATGGGGCGGCCAGATCAGACATTGCCATCAGACGCCATGCCTGGATGCGGCTGTGATATTTTTTGGAATCCTGCAAGGTGTCCTTCATCAATGCCCCTTTTGATGGATCGACTCTCTTCGGTCCAGCAGGTTGACACACTCTCCCAAAGTGAAAAGGGCGGAAAGACCTTGTCTGCTGTTGGGATCTGCTTATCTACCCCACAAGACATTTTCCAGGAACCAGTATAGAGGTAAGAAGTTGTGGGTCCTAAAATCTCAAGGTCCTTTTCAGGATTCCAGGGGCAGAGGGGGAAATGGTTATAATGGCAGACACCACCCTCATGGCAGAGGGGGGTCTGATGAATCAAGGATTTTGAGATTTTCTCAGACAGACCCAGTCAGCGATCCGGAGGGATTGCCCAACTGCTCATCTCTAAAGGCAGTCAAGGGAGGTTTGTCTTTACACCCAGCAGCCTGGGAAACCATTACAAAAGATCATTGGGTGTTGAAAATTATATTCAGAGGCTATTCAGTACCCTTTTTCCAAAAATCCTCGCCAAACAAAATTCGCCCTGATGTTCCGCCCAGTCATCGAGAGGCTGCAGCATTAGAGATTTCAAAGCTACTCTCAAAAAGAGCCATCCAAAGTGTCCCCCCAGACCAGATCAAATCAGGCATCTACTCCATATTTTTTTTAGAGCTCAAAAAGATGGGGGACTTAGACCCATTCTGGATCTCACCACTCTAAACAAATCTATTGCCAACTCAAAGTTCCATATGGTCAAGTTAGAGTCCATTCTGCCCTTCCTGCAAAAGGGCGACTGGATGTGCTCTATAGACCTTCAGGACTCATACTATCACATCAAGATGAACAGGTGCTCCAGAAGGTTCCTCCGCTTCCGGCTAGGAGCTAGTAATTATCAGATGTTCTTCGTGTTTCACTGTTGCAGTCATCACACTTGAGTTATCTGCCTGCAGATAGTCCTCAGTTGGCCCGAATACCAGAGACTTAGTATTTCTGCATTGGTTGCTGTTGCTCCAGGTCTGACGTCAGATCATCAGGGGTATAAAAACAGGCAGTCAATGCCATTACATCAGTCTTTCTTGCCGAGGAGCCTGTAGCAGAAGCAATTGGCACGAGTGTCACTACCTAAGTTTTTGTTATAGAGTTGAATTATCCTGAAGTCTTCTAAAGCTAAGTACCCTGTTGGGGATCCTTTTTTCTTGCTCTAATCAATGTCAGAAAAAGTTAACGATTGTCTTGCCTATGGAAAGCAAATACCACACTGAGATTTCCATTCTTACTGCGTCACCTGCTTAGGCCCAGACCACGACGTCCCCTGCTGTCAGTTTTGTGCCTTATTCAACACCCAAACTATTTGTCGTTGGGCCCTTTTTGTTGCTAAATACGTTCGTTCTCAATCTCTGTCTTCTGAAATGGCATCGGTAGGCCATCAGTGTACCGAAAAAACGTAAGGATAAAAACAGAGACAGACTGCACAGGTCCAAAGCTGCCGATGCTTCCGTTAAGCTAGTCGCCAGTTTGCCGGTACTCAGTGAGGCGCTTTTGCAGCCCCTGATGCCCACTTCATTGGATTCGCAGGCCTCTACCAAGACCTGTTCGGAGTCCGGTATGCTGTGAGACTCTTCTTTGATGGAACCTGCAGATGTCTCAACCTTGGATGGGTCCAGAGCCACTGAGCAGACAGTGGCTTCTGAGGAAGTTCTTCGCACTACCAATATTCAACACAAACCGACTTCTTTTGTGTCTTCACTTCTGTCTAAAACTACCGAGTTTCTAAGGCCAAGAGTATGCGCTATGCCTAAAAAAACGACGACCCAAATACATGCACCTGCTTCCTTGCCACATCATCAAATGCTTAAAATGGCAGAGGACCTTATTATGTTGATTAGGGGAAGTCAGCCTTCCCCTGCTAAGAGAAAAAGAGACCTGTCCCCAGCAGCTTTAACAGACCAAGAGTCTGACGACTCTGAGGTATCTGATTATGAAGCCATGCCTTTATCTGCTTATGAAGATTCAGATGCAGAGGAATCTGTTCCCCCTTCTTCTCCTACAGAGGATTTTTCTTTTGGTGAAACCTTACATACTTTAAGAGGGCATTTCGACTGGGAATGCCAAGACTATCCACAGTCCAAAAAGAGGCTCGTTGAATTTCTAAACTTGCCACAACATAGGCCTTTAGCAATACCCCCAGTCCTGGATGTTGTGGATGATGTCTTTATGGAATCCAGTTTAACTCCTGATACATTACCCCTCCTCCTAGGAAACCAGACAGGTACTACAGGGTTCCTGACGTTCACAAATTTCTTTTCAAAAATCCTACTGCTGACCCAGAGCTCATCTCCCACGGGCCCAAAGGTATCAAAGCAACTACAGCTAAGAATCCCACTCCTTCGGACAGAGGTTCCAGAGCTTTAGACAGATTGAATAAGAAAGTATACACCTCTGCAACTCTCGCCATTAGAGCTTTGAATTGCCAGTTTCACATGCTGAAGTACCAGTAACATATTATGGAGCTTAATAAGCAAAAAATGGCTACCTTTACGGACTGTGCAGAAAATAAAGAATTACAAGAGCTTATGCATTCTGCAAGCCAAGTCAGCAAGCATACATTGCAGTGTGGCTTTGACGCCGTAGAAGCATCTTGCAGGGCTGCAGTCACTGGTTCTGTACTGAGAAGGCATGCTTGGCTTAAGGAGCAGACCTTGCCAGACCATGTCAAATCAAAATTACTAGACGCTCCTTTGATTAAGGACAATCTATTTGGCACCAAAGCAGAAGAGGTTCTTAAAAAGATGGACAAAAAAGCTAAATCAATGCAGACTGTCAAGGATTTCTTGCAAGTACAGTCTCCTAGATTCAGTAGGCATTGCCCCTCAAAACATTGGTCCTTTCCAGCCTCCTATAGGTCATTTCATACTAGACCCAGGGGAAACGCACACCCCAGACTACATTCTCAGGGTATGCAGAGATCTAAGCAATGGAGTGCCTCCACTTCAAAAACAAGGAGTGCTAAGCCACCCCCTTATGGGAAGAATTCCCAATGACTTCTCAACTCCACTCCCCACCTCTGCCCAGCTGCTTGTGCCCCTAGGAGGAAAACTTGCTCATCATGCAAAAAAACTGGACTTCCATTACCAAAGACCAATGGGTCATCAACACTGTCTCAGAGGGGTACAAATTTTGCTTCCACTTACTGCCAACCCCAATAGGGTTTCCAGACCTTCCTCCAAACCAGTGGGCAGAGACACAAAAACAAGTTCAATCCTTGCTCTGTATAAGGGCAATTCAACCTGTTCCTGCAGAACAGATGGGTCAAGGGTTTTATTCCAGACTTTTCCTGGTACCCTGAAAAGAGGGCACTTGGGGCCCAATCCTAGATCTCTCCAATCTAAGCACCTTCCTGGTGGTACCAAAATTCAAAATGCTCACCCTGCAGCAGCTTCTTCCTATGCTGGCCAAAGATGCTTGGTTAGCTACCCTGGATTTAAAAGAAGCCTATTTGCACATCCTTATAAGGGACTCATGCAGGAAATACCTTCACTTCAGGGCAGGATCTATGCATTATCAGTTCTCTGCACTTCCCTTTGGCCTATCCACTGCTCCCAGAGTGTTCACAGAATGCCTGGCTCCAGCAATTGCTTACTGCAGACAGAAAGAAAAATTCAAATTTCTCCGTACTTGGATGACTGCCTGATTCACACAGACAGTTAGGAAACGCTGTTGCAGCACCTGACATGTAAAAAACAACCTTCTAACCTCCCTTGGATATACCATCAATGAAAAGAAGTCAAAACTAGTCCCCAGTCAGAAGATTGTATTCCTGGGAGCAAGCTTGAACACAGCATTCCATATGGCATTCCTTACACCAGAAAAACAAGTCTGTCTGACAGACTACTTCAGTCAAATGGCCACCAGAACCCAGCTATCCACACAGAAAATCCTTCAGGCCCTAGGGTTCATGGCCTCATGCATCCTACTAATTCCATATGTCAGACTGTATATGAGGAAACTTCAGTGGTACTTAAGTCTTTGGTGCCAACATTCTCGGGACCTGGAAACCGTCATTCCTATCATATCCTGTCTAAAGACAGAGTTTCTTTGGTGGGCAGCAGCATGCTCAACCCCACACCACCCAGACCCTAACCACAGATGCATCAGATTATGCCTGGGGGCACTTCTGGATAACAAGTGCATTTAGGGCCACTGGAGCCCAAGTCAAATTCATCTGCACATAAACCAAAAAGAGATGCTAGCTGTGCAGCACACTCTAACAGCTTTCAGATCCCTTCTCTCACCGGGACCCCTGCTAATAAAAACAGGCACCACCACAGTTATGTGGTACATCAACAAACGGGGGAACCGACTCTTACCCACTCTGCAGGCTAGCCATGGCTGTGTGGAACACGGCCTTGGACATGCAGGTCCATCTGCAAGCTCAATTCCTGCCAGGCAGACAAAACTCACTGGCAGGTGACTTAAGCAGAAGTCTCCTAGACCCACACAAGTGGCAATTAGAGCCCAACACCTTCAGCCTTCTGATTCAGAAATGGGGACCCGAGAAGTGGATTTCTTTGCCTCCCCTTGCAATCACCAGCTCAGCAAATTCTGCACCAGGACACCTCACAGTACAGCATACAGCCTGGAAAGTGGATGCCCTATCCTTCCAGTGGGTAAACCTCTCAATCTATGCATTCTCCCCTCTGCCCCTTCTCTCAAGAATATTGCCCAAGATAAGACAGGACAGACCAAGGACAATTCTGATTGCCCTGGACTGGCCAAGCCAGCACTGGTACCCACTCCTGCGCAGCCTGTCACCGGTGCTACCCTAGCACCTACCGCAGATCCCCACCCTGCTCACTCAGCAGGGGGGACAGATCTTGCATCCGCAACTGCAAACCTTAAATCTTGCAGCCTGGCTTATTCCTTGAATTCTCCCCCTACTGGACGTCATTCTTGAAGCCAGAAGACCCAGTACAAGGAAATCCTCTGCTGATAAGTGGAAAAGGTATTGCTCCTAGATTCAGTCTAAAGGAGAGGACACAACTCTGCCGTCCCTACCTCTAGTCTTGGATTTCTTAGCAGATCTACTCCACAGAGGCCTATCCTTTTCCTCAATTCAGATCCATGGCTCTGCCATCTTGGCTCATTACAACTTTGAGCCGCCTCTATTCTCTCACCTTCTCATCAGACAGTTCCTGAGAGGGGCAACCAACTTAAGGCCACCAAGGAGAGCACCCACCCCTGCTTGGGACCTTAACTTTGTACTGGAAAAGCTCACACTGCCCTCTTTTGAGCCTGCAGCATCGGAAGACTTAAAATTCATCTCTTGGAAAACAGCATTGCTCCTGGCCATCACTTCAGCGAGAAGAGTGTCTGAGCTACAAGCACTTATGGCCGTGGAACCCTTCATTATTTTTCATGCTGACAGGGTCTCCCTAAGGACTAATCCTTTCTTTATGCCCAAAGTGGTGTCCAGTGTGGCTCTCAACCACTCTTCCATTTGCCAACCTTCTTCCCTAATCCTCAAATTTAAGGGGAAAGGATCCTCCACTCCTTGGATGTGCACAGACAGCTCAGATTCTACCTGGATAGGACTAAGCCCTTCAGGAAATCTGACCAGTTACTATTCAGTTTTGCACCAGAGGCAGAGGGCAAGGCCATTTCAAAACAGACCATTTCCAAATGGATAGCACACTGTATCCATTTCTGCTACAAACACCATGGGAAACCAACCTCTCAGGGGGTCAGAATACATTCCACTAGGGCAACCGCTACCTCTACAGCATTCCTCAGGAGAGTCCCTACCAGGGATAGTCTGGAGGCTGCTACCTGGAGCTCTGTACACACCTTCACCAAGCATTACCACTTGCCTATATTTTCCAAATCCAGGGTGGGTTTTGCAACTGCAGTCCTGCAGAGCATTCTAGCCAGCCTAAACATTTCTTGACTGCCTCCACCCTTTCTACAGCTTTGGGAATTAACCCAAATGTGATGACTGAAACAGTGAAACACAAAGAACATAGTACAGTTGTGTACACTTACCATAAATGTAGATGTTCGAGTGTATTCACTATTGCAGTCCTGGTTTCCCTCCCTCCAGCCCCCTTCTCACTCGCTGTCTCTCTCCTCTCTGTGTATACCACCCACCCCTTGCAGGAGTATTGATAGTTACTTTTTACTGGTGGAGATTTTTCCACCATTGCTTAGCTCCCTATTGGGGGCTGCTGACATTTAAGGCAAGAAAAACTGATGTAATGGCATTGGCTGCCTGTTTTTATACCCCTAACGACCTGACGTCAGACCTGGAGTGACAGCAACAGACGCAGAAATACTAAGTGTCTGGTACTGTAGCTGACTGAGGGCTTACCTGCAGGCAGATAACCCAAGTGTGATGACTGCAACAGTGAATACACTCGAACATCTACATTTATGGTAAGTGTACACAACTGTACTTTCAGAGTACTGCCCTTTGGTCTCACCACAGCCCCCACAGTGTTCACCAAATGCACCCAAGACTGCAAGGATTCCAGGAATTTCCATATTTAGATGATTGGCTCCTAACTGCTTCCACCAGGCATCAACTTCTAGAAGCCAGAGAATTCTTGTTCCATCTACCCTTGACTTTGGGCATTTCTGTCAACCTGAAAAAGTATCATCTTCAACCAGTCCAAGCCATAGACTTCATTGGAGCTCGTCTGGACACCATTCATTCTCTAGCTCTTCTACTTCCAGACATGATTTCTACCATGAGGGGTCATGTCAAACAAATAATGGACATTCCTTTCCCCCAGCATGTCTTGTCTTAAGGGCTTTGGGGTCCATGGTGGCCACAGTCACCCTTGTACCATTAGGTCACCTTCACATAAGAGTACTTCAGTGGACCTTAGCAGTACAATGATCTCTCCTGTTCTACCCATTAAATTACCCAATCAGAATTTTACGAGCATGCAAACAGTCTCTCTTATGGTGGATCCAATCCGAGGATCTTCTTCAGGGCCGCCTGTTCATCCTACCCCCTCCCACAGCCACTGTGACCATGGTCATGTCCCAGATCAAGTGGGGGACATTATCTGGGACAAATGGTCCAAGACATGTGTCCCCCAGAAACCAAATTGCATGTAAACGTTCTGGAGATGAGAACGGTGCTTCTTGCATTCCAAGCCCTTCATTTCTCTCTCCTCGTGGGAATTATTGGTATTCAGACAGACATGTCAGTGGTCTGGTACATCAACAAGCAGTGAGGAGCCAGTCCTTTCCCTTTGTGTCCAGAGGCCATGAGGCTGTGGCAATGGGAGGCCACTTTCTCATAGCAATGCACATTCCAGGGAAGGCAAACATCCTGGTGGACAGGCTCAGCAGGACCTTTCTGATGCCTCATGAGTGGTCTCTGAATTCTTCAGTGGCATATGTGATCAACCAGAGATAGGGTCAACCTTACTGCAATCTTTTTGTGTTTCCTTCTAACACCAAATGCAGGGAGTTTTTTCCCTGATCCCTCAAGGATAGTCACCAACAGACACTCCAGTCCATGTTTGGCCTCCCGGTCTGCTCTGTGCCTATCCCCCTCTTCCGCTCATTCCAAAATTTCTGCAAAAAGCTCAGAGGTTGAAGTGCCAAGTGATCCTCATTGCCCCCTTTTGGCCCCAAGTCTTGTTCCCCTTCCTTTCGTCTCAAGTAGTTTGTCCACCTTGGACTTTGGACAACTCTCCAGATCTGTTGTCCCATCCCTCAGGACACTCCCATCCCAATCTTCTGAACCTGAAACTAGCCACTTGATTACTCCACTTCCAAAGATGGCTAGAACTCCTGGGCTTTCTTCCCCAGTTAGAAAAATTTTGATTGCGGAGCATAAACTACCCACGAGAAAGTTGTACAATAGTTAAGTGGAAAAGATTCTCCATTTTGGCTCATCAGAACAACCTTGATCCTTTTACAGCCCTGGTTCCTGCTGTGTTGGACTTCCTGGCAGATATTTTTCGTAACAGGTATAGTTTTTCAACAGTGAAAGTGCAACTGATGGCCATTTCCAATTTTCATATAGGGGAAAATTCTCTGTCTCTTGCTTCATCCAAATTGTGCAAGGCCTTCTTAAAAGGTACCTTTCTCCTCCGTCCTCCTATTAAGGAATCTGCACTCCACTGGGATCTCACCTTGGTTTTACAGACTTTAGTCTCACCCGTCTTCGAACAAGCAGCTAAGGAGATTTAAAGTTTCTGACCTGGAAAACCATCTTCTTAGTGGCTATTACTTCATGTAAAAGAGTATCTGAATTACAGGCTTTGTCATGCAAGCCTCCATGTCTGATTTTTTATAAGGACAGAGTTACTTTGCGCACTAACCCTTCCTTTCTGCCAGTGGTTGCTTCTGAGGCTAATATAAACAAGTTAGCAATCTTCCTGTATTTTTCTCTAATTTTCAAAATAAGAGAGAGTATCTGCTTCATATGATGGATGTATATCCACTTCTGTTTGTATAGAATCAAAACTTAAAGGAAATCTGACTAACTTTTTGTTTGTTTTTCCAAGTTGGGTAAACCAGATGTCCTTCAAGGATGCATCTGCAGTCCTTACAAATGGGGTTGTCCTGTCGTCAGGCAGTCCTTCGGTGGGCGTTTCCAAAAGTCTCTGTCTGGCCTCGTGGTGTAGCACACTCCACCCGATGTCATAGCTGCAGTTATTGGCGGGCAGCAGGCCATCGGCGCCATTTTCTTTTCTTTTCTTGCCGCGTGGTGCCTGAAGTGCAGGTCTGTCGAAGCAAGAGGTCGGTCAGAACCAGGAATTTGATTACTAGCATTCCTACAATTTACTACCGAAGACTCCTAAAGCTAAAAGCCTCAGCCCTCTTGCTCTTAAAAAGAATATGTCAGAAAAAAGTGAAAAACTGTTTAAACTCATAAAGATTTCAAAAACATACCTCATTCCACTCTTACTCTCTTTGTTTAGGCTTTGTTTAGGCCCAGACCACTTAACCGCAGCTTGTTTTAGCCTGTGCTTTTTTAGCGTCTTAGGCGTCCGGAGAGGTTATGGCCGATTTATAGGCATTATGCACGATCCTCCTATGCCGCCAAATATCCAAAGCGCCAGCAAAAAAGGAAAAAGCCTGCGGTTCTGGGTTTCGGCGAGCTGCGGTTTTACAGCGGCACTGCCGGTTAGGCAGCCGAATAAGCAGGCGGTTCTTCTTCCAAGCGCAAACCTCCTTTTTACCCTCTTCTCGCCCAACTTCGCGGCCTCTTCCAACCTATAGGAATCGGCTTCTGATTTACTTTCCTTCTCAGGAGTAGTCTCTGGGGAATCTCTTGACACACTGCCGGATATCACTAACCCCATGGAGCTGCTAGAGGCTTTTGCCAGGGCCTGCCCATTAAGGCTTTACTAAGGCTAAAACTGCTAGAACTACTAAATCTGTGTCTGCTAAGACTAAATCTCCCTCTCTCTAGAGTCTGGCTCACATTTCTAGCTCAGGGGATCAAGGCCCAGAGCAGGCCAGATCCTCATCCTCTACAGACAGGCCTCTTAACTCTACTAGAGAAGGCCCTTTCAGCCCTGAACCCTCTGATTCCTATGATCTCCTCTGATGGATCAGGATTCCTCTCCTCAACTTTTTCAGAATTGACTTTGGGAGCCAGAGAGTCTCTCCTTCTGAGAGGGAATGCTTCTGCCTCATCCCTTTTCTGCTGAGCCTTTGGGAAATAGGAATTTTCACATTCTCAGGTTCTATGGCAGGGCTGAAACCTTCTTATGGGAAAGACGGCTTGGAACTTCATACATTTCCTCACTTTTCTCCCCCCTGGATCTGAGGTATCCTGATGCATTTAATGATGCTTGTTTTGCTCCTGATGTTCTGCTCCTGATTCACTTCCACGCGGCTGCCTCGCCCGATAGGTACTACAGTAAAAGGGTCTAATACTCCAGTTGCAGAGTCATTACTTTTGCAGATTAAAAGCTATCTTTGCAGATCCTCCTAAAGCCCCTCCCCCAACCTCCCCAATAGCAGCTACCTTTGCCAGGGAATGCTAGATCTGAAAACCAAAAATTGTCCATAGAGATGGGGTAAAAGTTTACACTTCTGCAACATTCCATTGTCAATTATTGAGGAAACCAAAATCCACCAAAGTTGTCCAAAAGATCTCTTCAGACAGCTAAAATTGTTCAGGTACAGGTTGAGCTATTCATGGTTAAAAAGGCTTAGGTGCAGCAGGCCATGTGGAAATCCATCAGCCATTCCTTTAAAAGATGACAATATTATCAGAAGGAAGCCATGCATGGTCAGCCAGAGAAAGGCAAAAGTACTGTCCAAACAGTGAAGGAATTCAGGTCCAACCTCCAAGGTTTAGCAGGAATGATCAAATTACTAGATGCTCCCATGGATAAAATCAATTTGTTTGGCTCTCCAAGGCCAAATCCAAGGCTCAAGAAGTTTCAAATTGGATACAAACTCCCAAAATCCTCAAAATAGGCCAACGGCCCTCCAGTCAGAGTCCTCTGGACTCCAGGTTGTTTCCCCAGAGATGCCATCCAGAGGGAACAGGTCAATCCAGCCAGTGGCATAACAACCAGCGCTCACAGCCACAACAGAGGTGCAGGGGCACGGACAGCCAATGACAGTGACTTGGTTCTCAGCAGGGCCACTGTTGGACTTATTAAAAGCACCCTTAATACTAAAGCACCCTTGGTGGCAAAGCTAGCTTTACAACAATCTCAATTATTAAAAATGTCAAATTTACAAAGGTCACTGGCATTTGCAGTACCAGGGAGTTACTCCAGACTCTTCTCCTTACTAAAGAAATTAGAAAGGGAACAACCCATTCTCGAATTATCCGCTTAAAAAAAAAAAGAGAGGAAAAAAAATTCAAAATACTGAAGGTACAGGCATTTTAGTCTGGACAAAAAGCTCAATTAAGGGAAAAGACTCTTCCTGGTACAGGGCAAAACACCACCAACAGTGACTATTCTCAAAAACACCTTCAACAGGAGATTCCTACTTGAACTAAAATTCTCAATGCTGAAAATACCTTCCGGCTGGGAACTCTAGATCTCAAGGAGGCATACTCCCGTCTCAATCAGGGAATCACATGCCGATCCTGGATTGCAGGCCTAGAATCTATCAATTGCAGGGTTGCACTTTTGCCCTTTGGCATTCAACCTTGCTCTTCAAGAAATGCCTGGCATCAGTACATGCTCCTTTGCTATGGACGAAATAAAATCTACCAGACCTGCTCTAATACCTGGCATCAGTAATTGCTCTGAACCACTGACACAAGATCCAAATCTACCCAATTACAAGTAAAAATCTGAAACCATGGCAGTCACCTGCAGTATAAATATAAAAGTAAAGGACAATACGGAAACAACAGTCAATATTCTTATATTCAAAGCTGATGGCATCCCCCAAATGAAAAACCAGTAGGCACAAAAACAGCACATTCTATACAAAACATTCCCAACAAACAAATCAAAAGAGCATCAACAATAGAAATGTGCATCAAACAGGGTTTCATGGCATCCTGCATAATGGTTTATCCTGCAGTATACATGCCCAATGCCATACAGTCTCATATAAGGCTCTTATGAATTGGTAATTCAGACACATATGGCACAGCCTAGAAAAAATTGGGTCCACAAAGCAAGATGAACAAAAAAACCCAATTTCCACAACATCAAACAAAAAATAATCACATTATTGCGGACGCCTGAACACTCAAAGGGGGCGGGCCACATACCATACAAACGGGCCCATGCACACGGTTGGGCTGCAAATGCTGACAAACCGGTAACAGATGACAAGACTGCACTCACAAATGCATCAACAGGAAATCAAAGTTGTACCTACCCTTGAAATGATAAATTCAGACATTGTCACATAGCACAACAGATGGTACAACCACAGGCAACACAACACTACAGTTACTATTTACATCCCAAAAAAAGGGAGGGCAAACATTACCACCACTGCCCGGATGGCAATGGATCTCTCTGGAGTGGCCCTTTGTTTCTCACCGCGTTAAGTGCCAAATCTTCTATGTGGGAAAGATTTACTTAGAGCAGACTTACTAAACGGGACTTCACCGGATAAGAATCATGGATGCATCAGACAACTTAAAACAGGCTCAACAAAAATATGATTCCTCAAATAGACTTATTTGCATCCCCACAATCACCATACTAAGAAATTCTGCACAAGGGAGTAACACCCACCATCTTTTGAAGGTGGACTCCTAACCTGCCAGTTGGACAAATACTTTTACACTAAACCCCCACCACTCTTCCTTCTAGGCACTTTGAACAGATGAACACATTGCTACTCATTACTGAGGAGACACTAAGAGAAAAGAATGATCTGAAAGACAACAAAAGAGGACTCATTAGCTGATGCATAAGGACACAAACACCTATCCCCTGGACCTTGCCAATTTGCCTCAAACACAGACAAGACCAACACCCAAAAACACTGCTGCAATACACTGCAACTATAAGCCTTATCCCTGCATGGAACAAGCATTTGCACCCATAATTGTAAAAACAAGACAAGATATTTGAATTTACAAGAAAATCAAGAAGAAAATGCAGCAAGCAAAATGGAAAACAACATAAAAACAAAAACTGCAAAAAAAAAAACAAACTTGAAAAAGATTCTGACATCAAGGCTCTTCCAGCAAAGCTTCTTTTATCTGGACATCCAGGAATGCAACAAAGATTTCTTCCAAGAGTTTTGTTGGATCAAGAAAATACAAAACTTACATTCGGCACCTTTCAGGTTCCCTGAAAACACACAGGCAACATTCCCAAGCTCTGCAACACAAACCTACTGCAACACTGCACTAAAACAAACATAACATTGCACTGTTACACATAACAATAAAATAAAAGACATTCCAAAGACAATATCTGCTGGACAGCATCAGAAAAAAAGAAAATTTAACAAAACAACACAAAAAAGATATTTGCCAACATGCAAAATAAAATGTTTCATTCCAGAAAACATAGCCAACATCCTGGGGGAATAGACTGCAAAGCTCTTCCCTGTGATACTTACTTCAAGAAATCAGATTCATGCATCAGCTATTTCAGAAGAGTCTGACTTGGATCATCCAGTCTTCTCATCATCTCAGGTCCATCAAGAATCTGACTCAAAACTCAGGTTTAACCAGGAAGCCACCATTGCCAGCATGGGACTTGAAAGAACTGCTAGCAAAAGCTACAGAATCTCCTTTAGAATAGCAACTTCAGTCTTTATCAACACATCACTTAAGCAGTTTTCATCCTTGTTCATGGCAAACACATTAAATTACTCCACTCACTGAACTTCCACCGAGTACAATCTTCAATGACTTAAGGAATGGATTCACAGCATATGATCACCAGAAATCCTACTAAGTATCATAACCAAGTCCACAGAGTTAGATTATTAATCCTACCTATCCCTACTCCAGCTGTCAGACCTCCCTACAGGCTACATTTCCATCCTACCTACCTGAGGATGTGCATAGACAACAACCTTCACTGAACTAGGACAACTTCAGGCATACCTGGGTTTGACCAGCAAGGAAGGGAGCATATGCAACAGGATGGGCAGGAAAAGCAATTTGAAAGGACAGGATTTGAGGGAAAAACATACCAAAACATTAATGGAACTTGCTTGTGACATTGAAAGACTACCAAAGCAACTTATCAAAACACACTCAACACTTTTACAATAGGAACCACAGCATAAAGGCTACACAAGGCTTTAGGAAGAAGCTCTAAGGCTCTTCATTTACCTAGCATACATTTACCTTACACCATAAATACCAATTGGCGGATATTACGAGCACACTCAGTTTATTAGATGCACCTACATTTTTTGCTGTTTCCTCCATTTCAGGACCTTTAATTTTTTACATTTTAAGGACTGCTACATGCCCTTTTGTGCTAGATTATAAAGTACATTTAAGGGGACTGCAGATGCTCCCTTGAGGATTATAGGTTGTGATTCTGATTACCATGTCGGGAAGATACTGTGCTCCTACTCCTTGGGGATCCTCCATGTAGTATTTGTTGTGGTTGTAGCTAGTATTGGGAATTTATGATGGGTATGTTGTTTGATATTATGTACATTGGGTTTGTCCTAATATTAAACATTTACTTTTTATAATCATTTACTCTTATATTTGGAAGCATTTGGCGAGGGCCCCCAGGATTACTCCTAGAAACACTGAATGCTCTGGTGAGGAGATGGGGAAAATATTATGCCTGATGACCTTGAATCAGGGTAGATGAGGCTATGACACCATTGTTGACATAGACTGTGCGGATGGCCGCCAGGAATCCAGCATCCTGGCGACAGGACAGACGTGCCAGACAGAAACTCCCGGCCGACCTATGGAGGCTGGCATTTATGGTAGGTACAAAACTGTACTTTTCCAAGGTTACCCTGGCTCATTGGATTACTAGTTGCATTAAACTTGCATATTCCACAAAGGGCATCCCCTTAACATGTCACATTAAGGCCCATTCTACTAGATCTGTTTCTGCCTCTTCCGCCTTCTGTTCGAAACTTCTCATTGATAAAATTTGTGCAGATGCTACTTGGTCAAACCATCATACCTTTATTTCACATTGCAAACTAGCCACCAAAGTTATTCTGTAGCTGGGGACACTGTCCTATAGGTTGAAGAGCAAATGAAGGCAATATCATCAGATAAAAAAAGTTATGTACTCACCATAATGTTCCATCTGTGTTGTTGCCTCTCATTTGCACTTCAACCATCCTTCCCTCCATCCCCCTGCCTTTTGAAGGGCCTAACATAATTTTTTGGACAGATACTTATGTACTGTTTGAGCTCCTGAAGTATTCCTTCATGACTTTATCCTGTTGTCTCTTGGTTATTTCTTTCTACTTACTTGGTATTATGATTATGTGATATAACATGGTGCAGCAAACAGAAGGAGACGATCATTGTGTGTAGGGGAGGAGCTCAGATGTTGGAGCCTGAAACTTTGGTATGTAGCCAAGTCGAATCTGATGCTTGGATCTGAAACCCATAAGTTGAAGAGCAAATGAGAGGCAACAGATGGAATGTTATGGTGAGTACGTAACTTCTTTTTAAACAGTGTTTGAAAGGGCCGTTATCTATCACCACCTAGGAAGCAGGTGGCTCTTCCTTGCGATCTTGCTATGCTAGGAGGGTGTCAGAGTTACTGTCACTTATGAGTTCAACCCAACCTTGTTTTTCACTAGGAGAGGGATTCTTGGAAAATTAACCCTTTTTTTCGTTTTGTGCCCAACATGTTCCCAGTTTACCTTAATCCAGACTATTTGGCTCCCTGTCTTCTTTTCTGACCCTAAGATTATGGGAGAAATTGTCTACATTCTGGATGTCCACAGACAGCTATGATACTACCTATACAACACTTGAGCCTTCAGGAAGGCTGATCAGCTTTTTGTTTCCTACACAAGTAAGAGGAAAGGACAACCAGTGTCAAAGCAGACCATTTCTAGGCGATTCTCTCATACTATTACTTTTTGTTATACTTACCATAATAAGCCACTTTTAGGCAGGGTTAGGTCCCACAAGGGCTTTGGCTTTGCTGGCTTTCTGAAAGAGGGTAGAATCTTAAGTACGTTAGAGGCAGCAACTTGATCCTCTGTATATACCTTCACAAAGCAATACAAACTGAATTCCTTTTCCAGATCCAGAGCAGTCTTTGCTGGGATCATTCTTCAGGGGCTCCTGGATTCTGACTTGCTGCCACCCTTTTAATCTTCTAAGCTATGGTAATGTACCCATATAGCTTAGACTGCTACAACGGTGACCTATATATCATAGTACAGTTGTGTAAGCTTAGATCACTGTTGCAGTAGTCTTCCCTCCATCTAGCCACCTTCTCTTGCTTTAGTCCTTTTTGATGTTCACCAGGATATGGCTTTTCCCTCCCTTTTTGTATATACTTTACTGTTGTTTGTTTCCTAACATTGTTTCAGGGGACTTGCCTCCCTCCCTGGCAAAAAAATTGTGAAGCTTTTTGCCCTTGTGACAATGTGAGGTACTGCCATCTGTGCTAGGAAGAATACACCAGTGCACGTGTAACATATACCAGCATAGCTAGCTGAAGTTTTGTAAATGTGTCATTTGACTATCACACTGATTTATACAAATGCTTGTGTTAAAAATGTATTAACAGTGTTATTGTAACGGATTAAATTTATATGTTTAAACAAAGAATTTTGGAAGGGAAGAGTAGAAGTTTTTGAAACTGTTCACTAATTTTCAAATACTGCAACAGATCTTAGCAAAGCTCTAAATGTGTATTGTACCAGAGTCAGGTGATGAAATGTGATGTCATTCTATAACCAGCATTGAGAGAATGAAACTCAGTTTTTTTCTATTTCTTTGGAACCTGATATAAAGATTGGTGTCAGTTATCACAGTCAGTTAATTGACTGAGTTCAGTTCAGTTTTAGTTGGAAGTCCATCATCTTGCCTCATGGAAGTAAGCATGTCGGATTCTGATCTTGCTTTGCTGTATTAATTAAGTTAGCTAGGGAACCATTATTCTGTATGCAGTCAAGAAATGCAGTGAGATTAGGTAATTACTGATGTTATGTGGTCCTATCTCGCCTACATTCTTTACTCACGGGTTCGGAGCCGAGAATCGGCTCTGACTCGGCCAACTTATTTCTCTAGCACGAAGTCTCTAATTGGCTGGGCTAACCCAGTATCCTAAGATGCACCTCGCCCTAGCCCCAGATCTCGTTTGCTGCTCGTAGAGTTAGGATGTGGTCTCGCTTGGCTGTGGCTAAGTACCCTTTTCAAACTTTTCATAAGTCTTTAGCAGTCTGTTTTCTTGTAAAAAGCTATTTTAATAGCTAGTTCTTCATTGTGAGTGTACTGTGTAAGCGAGTAGTGTTTTTTTATGGTATCCCTCTGTTTTGGCGGGCTAGGCCCGTTTAAATTAGAGGACTTAGTCCTCTCCTGTGTTGTTTTTTTGTGTAAACTTGTGTTTGTTTAGTTTTTTGGTCGGTAGATAGATTTTCCTTGCTGTGCCAAAGAAACGTTTAAATTAGAGTTTCCTTGGCTGTTCGTAGTTCATTTTTCCTGCCTTCCTCTTGTGTCTGAGTCGGTTAATTGGGTTGATATTTACTATGTGTAAAGAGCAGAAAGAGCATAAACCTTCTGGGTTTAAAAAAATGCTCAAAATGTGGCTACAAGATGTCCATTACAGATGGGCATTCTATCTGCGTTTATTGTCTTGGTGCTATTCACTTGCAAGAGTCCTGCAGTTTTTGCCACACTTTCAGCCCGAGGGTACTGCAGGAAAGAAAAAATAAGCTGATTTTGAAGGGCCTGGTTGAGCCTTCTTTTGAGGAGTCCTTAGACTCTTCTTCTAGTACTAAGTCTAAGACTTCCAAGGCCAAGAAAAGATCTCGGCTCCCTTGTCCTCGGGGCCGCAGGAGGTATCTGTTGTACTGGAGTCGACCTCGGCCCTGATATTATTGGAGCCTATTCGGAGCCGGTCACCCAGTGTTAGGCATGAGTCTTCGGGTAGGAGATCCCAATCTCCTTCTATTTCCTCCAAATCCTCTAGGCTGTCTGATTTGGATTTGGATATTGTGGTCCAGAGGCTCCTGCAGTCGCCAGTGTTAGCAAAATTGTTCTCTGCTCCGACCCAGTCGGCTCCGGAGCCAGTCCCTATTCTTGTACCGATGATTCCTCCTCCAAGCACCCCTGTGTCGTCTGAGCCGGAGTGCTCTGTGCCGAGTGATGTTCTCGTGTCGGCTCCGATACCCTTTGCGAGTTTATCAGAGCCCATGTCGGTTCCGTCCTCTGGTTTCGGTACCCGGGTTTCCTCAGTCGGACCTGAGGGGGATACCTTGGGACTCATCGGTTCCGAGCTTCCCTCTCGGTGCATCAGCTCGGGGAACCCCGACTCCAGTTGTGGTCTCGGAGACGGGTCGGTCCTCGGATTTGGGGGGACCTGCCTTAGAGGCCATGAGGAGTGCACTGGCCAGATCATCAGTTACATCACCTGGATCGGTCACTCCCTCCCCCTACACCCCGGCTAGAGCCTCTGACGCCCCCTATCCGTGGATGGCAGAGCCCGAAGGTCTGTGGATATCCCCATGAGCTGTCCCCAACTTTCTGAGGGCCCCCCAGTGTCGGTGCCTGAGGAACCCCCTAGAAAGACGTTGTGCAAGAGGAAGCGCATAGACTCACAGGACGAGTCCTTCACTTCCGATACCGACCTCGAGGAGTCAGAGGGGTCCCCTAAGTCGTCCTCCGATGATGTCTCTTTCTCCAACATCCTGGAGATCTTGAGGCAGAGAGGCGACTGGCTGTCCAAGAACCCCTCTGAGGAGGAGTCTGTATTCCTCAAGGCCTTTGGAGCTCAACCCTCCGCCTTGTGGGTGTCTCCACCCTTCGATGAACTCCTGGATTTGATTTGTCGAAGGGTGTGGGAGAGCCCTGATTCCATGGAACCGGTGCCCAGACGTCCAAATAAGTTTCTTTCTGCTCCCCTGGGAAGAGTTCCTGACCAAAGGGGTTTCCGTAAATGTCTTGGTGGTGGCGGCAGCAGGAAGTTGCAGAGGCTTCTTCTTCCGTCCATCCTCCTAACAAGGAGTCCAGGAGTATGGACCGGTACGGGAAGCGTACCCGGTCTTCAGCGACCTTTACCTTGCAGTCGCTGAATTATCTTTGTCATTTTACTCGGCTCCAGAGAGATCTCAAGGTGCTAGGAGACACTCTGACGGGTAACATGCCTGAGGCGGTAGCGCAGACCGTTAACACCCTGTTGTCTACCCTTGGTTCCATTGTCAACTCGTCCATGAGGCTCATATCCTATGCAGCCGAAGGGGCGAGTAGGGCAGCTAGCTCAGGTGTAGCTCTCAAAAGGCAAGCCTGGATGCACCTGTGTCATTTCACGGAGGCCTTTAAGTCTTCCTTCACTGACGCCCCCTTTGATGGGTCCTCACTCTTCGGGACTCTATCTGCCGTAGGGGCCTGTTTCTCTCTTCCTTCTAGGCCTTACCCCAAGGCTTAGAGAGTAGGGAAAATGTGGTTCAAGAAGTCACAGAAGTCTTTCCCTGCCGCTCAAGGTGAGTCCCCCTCCAGAGGCAGAGGAGGGGGAAATTATTCTGGAAGACGCCGTCCTAAAGGCAGAGGAGGCCCCCGCAACTCGGGAGACCGCAATTCCTTTCGCAGGTCTTCTTTTCAGCGTTCCTGAGGTGTTGCCCGACTGTGCTGTTCCGGAGCCAGTCAGGGGCCGAATTTCGTTGCATCCGTAAGCTTGGGAAAGCATCACCCAGGATCGTTGGGTGCTTCGAATAGTTACCGGAGGTTACACTGTCCCCTTTTATCAACAACCCCTCCAGTCAAAAGAATCCCGGACGTTCCATCCAGTCAACGGGATCAAGTAGCACTAGAAGTTTCAAAGCTGCTAGAAAAAGGAGTCATCCAACCAGTCCCCTCAGACCATATCGGATCAGGAACTTACTCAAGACACTCTATTGGTGCCGAAAAGAACAGGGGACCTGAGGCCCATTCTGGATCTCAGCCGATTGAATCACTACGTTCTGAAGTCCAAGTTCCGAATGGTCACTCTTCAGTCCATTTTTCCCTTGCTGGAAAAAGGAGTATGGATGTGCTCCATCGATCTCAAGGATACCTACTAGCACCACATCAAGATGGACAAGGCATCCAGGAGTCAGTTGCGCTTCCGGCTGGGAGCCAGTCACTTCCAGTTTCTTGCCCTGCTCTTTGGTCTCACCACAGCCCCCAGGATGTTTACCAAGTGTTTGGCAGTGGTGACGGCTCACCTGAGACATCGGGGATTCCAGGTGTTTCCATATCTGGATGACTGGCTTCTCACCGCTCTCACCAGGCATCTCCTCATTCAAGCCAGGGAAGCTACCATTACACTTTGTCAACAACTAGGAATTACCTTGAACTAGGAAAAGTCTGCCTTGCTGCCCTCACAGCGTGTTGTTTTTATAGGCTCTGAGCTAGACTCTATTCAAATGCGGGCCTTTCTGCCACAAGAGAGGATAAGAGTGCTGCAGTCTCAGATTCACACATTGTTGCCCCTCAAGAGAGTTCAGGCCAGGTTAGTTCTACAGCTCTTTGGATCCATGGCTGCCACCATCATGCTGGTGCCTCTAGCCAGGTTACACATGTGGATCCTACAGTGGCTCCTTTTGGCCCAATGGTCCTTTCAGAAACTTCCTCTTTCCCACTTGATACTTCTCACAGAACAGTGCAAACAGGACCTCCGCTGGTGGCTATGTTCCAACAATCTGGACAAGGGGAGGAGCTTGATTCCTATGTCTCCAGTGGCCACGGTGACCACAGACACCTCCCAGATGGGGTGGGGAGGGGGCATTATCTTGGCAGTGTGGTCCAAGGCACGTGGCAAGATCACGAGGTACACCTGCACATCAATGTTCTAGAGATAAGAGCGGTGTTACTAGCGTTGCGGGCTTTCCAAAGCTCTCTTCCTCTGGGAACGATTGCAATTCACTTGGACAGCATGTCCATGGTGTGGTACTTGAACAAGCAGGGGGGAACCAAGTCTTATCCCCTCTGCAGAGAGGCCATGCGAGTGTGGCATTGGGCAGTGTCTTCCCAACGGTTTTTAGTGGCAACGCACATTCTGGGATAATGTGATAGCGGACAGGCTGAGCAAAGCTGTTCTGATGCCTTACGACTGGTCCATGAACAACCGAGTGGCGGTTCAAATTTTCAACAGGTGGGGTCAGCCTTGCTGCGATCTCTTCACCAGCCCTCTGAATGCCAAATGCAGCAAGTACTTCACACTGATCCCCCCACAGGGGGAGTCATCCAGGGATGCTCTAGTCCACGATTGGCCCCCCGGTCTGATCTATGCTTTCCCTCCGTTTCCTCTGTTATCAAGAGTGATTCAGAAAGCCATATCCTTGGGAAGCAGGATGATTCTAATTGCTCTACACTGGCCTCGACAAGTATGGTTCCCCTTTCTTCAGCAGTACGCAGTGGACAGTCCTTGGACCCTGGACCCAGTGCCAGACCTACTGATTCACATGTCAGGACAGCTCCATCCCTCCCTGCGAACCCTCAGGTTGACAGCCTGGCTGCTCCACTTCCATCACTAGTTAGACGACATTCCTTTTCACTTGAGGTGATACACATCTTGTCTTCATCTCATAAGTCTTCCACTAGAAGGATTTATTCCAGCAAATGGAAGAGATTCTCCATTTGGGCTCAGGCCCAAGGTTTGGACCCCTTCACAGCCCCAGTTCCGTCGGTTTTAGATTTTTTAGCCATGCTTTTCCAACAGGGCTCCGTGTCTGCTACCATTAAGGTGCAGCTGGCTGCAATTTCCAATTTTCATACATCTTACAAGCCTTCTCTTATGGGTCATAAACTTTGTAAGGCCTTCTTGAAAGGCGCCTGGTTACTTCGCCCTCCTGTTTCAGAACCTGTCATGCCATGGGATCTAAATCTTGTGTTACAAGCCATCACTTCACAGCCCTTTGAACCGGCTGCCACCTGTGAATTAAAATTTCTATCTTGGAAGACGGCTTTCCTAATAGCCATTACATCGGCCAGAAGAGTATCAGAGATTCAAGCCTTGTCCATTAAACCTCCGTATTTGACCTTTCATAAGGACAGAGTTTCCCTGAGACTTAACCCATCCTTCCTTCCAAAGGAAGTTAATCTTCATCAGTCTATCGAGTTACCAGTGTTCTTTCCAAACTTTTCCAATAAAGCAGAGTTTAGATTTCACCAGTTGGATGTGCACAGACAACTAAGATTCTACTTACACAGGACTAAGCATATTAGGAAGTCTGATCAACTGTTTGTGTCCTCAGAAAACGGAACAGGTTGTCCTATTTCCAAGAGCACAATTTCTAAATGGATCAAAGATTGTATTTCCTTTATCTGTTCATCAGCAGGCAGAAATGTACCTTTTCCCATCAAAGCTCACTCTACCAGGGCAGTGTCTACATCAGTAGCATACCATGCCAGGCTTTCATTGGATGATATTTGTGCTGCGGCCCCCTGGGCCTCTCCGCACACCTTTATTACTCATTACAAGTTGGATGTGGCTTCTAGGGGCCGGACTTCCTTTGGTTCCACGGTTCTCAGGAGTATTTTCCTATGAGCCGCCCAGGATAGAGGTGCTGGGGACACTGTCCCGTGAGTAAAGAATGTAGGTGAGATAGGACCACATAACATCAGGTAGTTATGTACTCACCATAATGATCCAATGTATGTGGTCCATCTCGCCTCACATTCTTACATATCCTCCCACCTGCCCCCTTCCTGTAGGATTTGGAGGAAAATTGGCTCTGAGAACCCTTCAATGTCAGTTGTTTTTTCTTTCCTTTCTGGCTGGAGCTCCTTCCAGTGGCGGTTGTGTGTGGGGTGTGACTGGAATGGCTGCAAACTAGATCTGGGGCTAGGGCGAGGTGCATCTTGGGATACCGAGTTAGCCCAGCCAATTAGAGACTTTGTGCTAGAGAAATAAGTTGGCCGAGTCGGAGCTGATTCTCGGCTCCGAACCCGTGAGTAAAGAATGTGAGGCGAGATGGACCACATACATCGATCGTTGGTGAGTACATAACTACCTGTTTTTCTGCATCTGTTTGAAATATGTCCAACTGTTATTTTTATTTCTCCTGTAATTGAAACTCTGGTGTTCATTGTACTTAAGTATTTAGTATTTTCATGTTTTCTATTTTATTATGAAATATTTGTATGTCTTTTGTTGTTGTGGCTGGTCTTTTAGAGAATACTTTCAGCATCTTGAGAGTACTTGTGCTTATTTTTAGTGATGCCTTGGCCACTCCAAAAGGCCTTACTGCTTTGGTTACACACACTACCATTTTTTGTTGGTATTGGTTTACTCTGGTTCCTATCACATAATCGAACTTGTACAAGTTCAAGTGTTTAAATGGAAGTCTCTGTAAGTGGAGATTTCCATTCATTTCAGTGTGGTGCGATCTCGGAGTTGGTATATTTAAGTAGTGGGGGGCTTGGGGGTGCAGGGGAGCTTGCCCCCCTACTTACAATAGTTTATTTTATATTTACTTTTTATTACTAATCAAAGTTTTGTAACTTCGAACGGAATGGTTCAAACATTCCATGTTCGAAGTTATAAAACTTTGACTATGTGATATAGACCCGTTTTACTCCGTATAATTGGATACCCTTGTAAGAGCCTTAGCGTAGATGACTAGTGGCATCGTGGTTACCTTATAGTATGGGCAGAAGGGTTACAGCTAGTAAATCTGTCACAGCTTTTCCCACGAGTGTGTGTATGAAACTCAATAACACAGGTGTGGGTGTCTTAGCTACTTGGAACTGAGACACAGTGCTCCAAAGTGAGTCTTCTTTGGGATCTGGAGAGAGAGAGAGAATCCAGTCCCAGATCTGGAGTGTGTTCCCTGTGTGCTGTTGGGAGAAATTGTGCTTGATGTGAAGAGCTACATTTGAAAATATTGTGTAACTCCATTTTCTATTCTTAGTGGCCATCTCTCACTGTTGTCAGTGGTGAGGATTGAGGCTCTTGTTTACTGGCCTGGAGTAGAGAAGCCATCACATATTGGTGTCAGAGCAGTGGGATATTAATTGAACTTCAGTAGACTGTGGGCAGTTGTCTCTTGAAGGTGTGTATACTCTCAACAACCACATGGTAAACATTCAGGGTTTCATTTTCACAACAGTTTTATTCATTTTTGTTAGTTTAGTCTAGTCAGGGAAAGCAGGCAAGTTATCCACAGAGGATTATAGTAAGCTGACAAAAAAACAGTTGATCAGCGTGTGCAAAGGACTGTTGAATGCTAACTGGACTAAAGAGGAAATGATTTCAGCCTTAATCTCAGCTGCAGCATGGTCCACTGGCTAGGAGGACAACCTGTCTGGTGTTGGGGGTGTGCAGTCTTCAGAAACAGGAAAGCTCACCTTTTCCTCAGAGAACATAAAAATCCATCTGGAGTTGGACTTGAACTGGAGGCCACATGTTTGGAGGCTGAAGAAATGGAGAAGAAGCATCAACTTGAACTGGAGGCCAAACCTTTGGAGGCTAAAGAAATGGAGAAGCAGCGTCAGCATGAACTGGAAACCAGAGAGAGACTACAACGTTGGTAGACCGAAGAAAAGGATAAGCAGCTTCAACTGGAGGTCAAACTTTTGGAGGCAAAAGAGAGACTGTGGTGTTTGAAGGATGAAGAAAAGGAGAAGCAGCATCAGCATGAGAGGGAAATGCTGATCCTTCATCAGAGTCATGGAGGTAATGGGGAGGGAAATAACCGGACCCCAGAAGCAATAAAGGTCAGTAAATTTCTTCCACAGTTTGCAGAGAGGGATGACTTTGATAGCTTTATTCGTATATTTGAAAGAGTATGTAAACAATATAATGTTGACCAACAGCTCTGGGTACAGTTCCTGACCCCCTTACTCCATGGTAAAGCTATAACTGCTGTCTCTAGGTTGTCTGATACTGATTGTTTAAACTCTGGTAGAGTAAAACAATGTTAATTTAACTGTTTATAAGTTACATCTGAATCTTATAGAAAGTTTCATGAGCATAGACACAAGGCAGATGAAAGTGAATGTGATTATATTGCTGAGTTAAGCATATATTTTTAATAGGTGGGTGAATGGGTGTCGGGTAACCACTTTTGAAAGGCTGGCAGATCTTTTGGTGAGGGACCAAGCCCTTAGTACTTTGCCTTAGGACATGAGAATCTGGTTGGCAGACCGGGAGAGTAACTGCAGATGAGCTGGGGAGAAAAGGGGATCTCTGCTTAGCAAGCAGGGCATTGCTGCACATGGATATAAGGGAACCCATGGTGGCAGCCTAAATCTCCCAACAGAGTCTACCATTAACAGGGGAAGCCACTAGTTCAGGTACACCACCAGGATCAGGGGTTAGATGTTTTAAATGTGATCAGCAAGGCCATGTAGCATACAAATGTCCACTGAAGCAATGTGGGGAACAAAAGGTGAGGGAGCCAGCAAGTGGGAATAACAGCGTGCCAGTGGTAAGCTCTCTGGAGACAGCAGGGCTACCAAACCATCACCAGAGTCTGTATCCTATCATAGTAGATGGAAGGACAGGTCACTGCTAAAAGAGATACAGTCTCTGACATAACTGTTGTGAAGCCTGCAGTGGTTAAAGAGGAGCAATACTTCCTTGGGCAGTCCACTTCAATCAGAGCTTTAATAGGGATCCTATTCCAAATATCTTTGGCTAGGGTTCACCTTGAATGGAAGGGTGGAAAAGGAAGCAAGCAGGTAGCTGTGTTTGAGGATATTCCTGCAGATGTCTTGATAGGAAATGATTTTGATAATGCAGTATCTTGTGTGCATGCAGTTACACACAGTCGGGCTTGGAGACAGGCATGTAGGTCTGTTAGCCTGGAGGAGACCCAGACAGACCCCACACCTGAAGCTGGGACTTTTGATGTAGCTATTTCAGGGAGGGAGCTACCCTGTAGCAGTGAGCCTAAAAGTGAGCCATAGCTGCTGGTAGGTACTGATGTTCCCATGGACAGGGTGACTGCAAGGACAGAGGTGAATGGTAGTACCAAGGCTGACAGTGAGGCACTGCTGTCAAAAGATACTAGGCCTCCTGTGGAAGGGGAGCTTGGAGGGGTTACAGAAGTAGACTTCAGACAGGCTCAGGATTTGGACCCTACCTTACGAAGCTTGTGGAAGGTAGCTGAGGAGACACCTGATGATCAAGGAAAAGGAGAGTCTTTATACTGGAACAATGGGTTACTATATAGAGAGTGGACCCCTGAGGAAGGACTAGAGGGTGAGGTAATACAGCAGTTGATAGTGCCCAGAGCCTGCTGTCTGGCACTTCCAGCCATATACCATGGCATTCCTTTTGCAGGTCATATGGGCATAAAGCATACCAAGAGACGTATTATGCAGAAAGAACTTTTATTGGCCTGGGATTGCATGGGATGTAACAGGGTACTGCAGGACCTGTGAGCAGTGCCAAAAGGTAGGCAAGTCAAGGGAGAAGGTCAAAGCTCTTTTGATGCTTTTGCCTGTGATTGAGGAGCCATTTCAGAGGGTAGTTGTGGATATTGAGGGGCATCCGAGTACCCCAAGTTCTGTGGGGAAGAAGTATTGCCTGGTGGTAGTAGCTTATGCTACTAGATACCCTGAGGCAGTGGATCTGATCTCCATCGATGCAAATGCTTTGATAGAGATTTTCAGCAGGGTATGTTTCCCAAGAGAAATACTAACTGACATAGGTGCCACTTTTATGTCAGACTTGCTGGCTTGTCCGTGGAAGCATTGTGGGGTGAAGCACCAAAAGACCACCCCCAGACTAGTGGTCTTGTGGAGAGGTTAAGCTCTACACTAAATACCATATTACAGTCATTTGCAGACCAGTTTGAGAGAGTGAGACAAATATTTGCTCCATCTGCTGTTTGCATACAGAGAGGTACCCCAGGAATCCACAGTTTTTCACCCTTTGCGTTGCTGTATGGGCAAAGGGTGAGGAGGCCTTTAGATTTGATTCATGATAAGCATGAGGGTGTGTGTGAATCCCACAAAGGAGTCTATTGTGGCATATGTCCTAAACCTCAGGACAAGGGTTGGGGGGAGCTCATGGGCTTGGCTCAGGAGAAGCTGGCAGGAGCCCAACAGTAGAAGAATGTTTGGTGTGACAGGAATGCTTGAGCCAAGAGTATGCTATGGGACAGCAGGTTATGGTGCTTATTCCTGTCAGACACAATAAGCTGCAGGCAGCTTGGGAAGGGACCATTCGAAGTGGTAAGGAAAGTCAGTAATGTTAATTACATGGTAAACCTTTTAGGCTGGAGGCAGGGGCACAAATTGTACTATGTTAACATGATGAAGCCTGGCATGTTAGGGAGGTCCTGGACAGACTGAAAAGGGCAGGGTTGACCATTAAGCCCAGTAAGTGTCAGGTGAGTATGGCAGAAGTCTCCTACCTAAGACATAGAGTGGGGAGTGGTAAGATTAGGCAAGAACCTGACAAAATGGAAGCTATTCAGGTGTGGCCTGCCACTGTTAAAAATAGGTGAGGGCATTCTTCGGGACAACTGAGTACTATAGAAAGTTTGTTCCCAATTATAGTACAATACCTGCTCCACTCACAGATTTGACAAGGAAAAACAGGCCAGATAAGGTAGCGTGGATCCTAGACTTCGAGTAAGCATTCCAAAAGCTTAAAGGGCTTTGGGAGGACCACCTGTGTTAGCTAGTCCAGATTTCAACAAAGAATTTGTTGTGCTGGTGGTTGCTTCAAACCATGGGGTGGGGGATGTACTCAACCAAGTTTCCTCAGTGGGAAAAAAGCACCCATTTGTATATCTCAGCCATAGACTCCAACCCAGGGAGGAATGTTATACAGCTGTAGAAAAAGAATGTCTAGCCATAGTATGGGCACTGCAGAAACTTCAGCCTTATTTGTATGGAAGGAAATTCACTGTGGTTGCAAACCACAATCTCTTAACATGACTACGTAGAGTCAGTTAATAAAATGCCAAGATATTAAGGTGTACCGTAGGGTTGCAGACATATGACATGACAGAACAGCACTGTAGTGGGGTCCACAATGCCAGTGCAGATGAACTCTCAAGATAGGGTATAGGTTAATGCGTTCCTAGACGGGCCTGTTTCTCTCAAGCAACATTTTTCCAGGGTCACTTAAAAACTAGCTAGAGTCTTCAAAGGGGGAGAGAGATATAGTATTGCCATCTGTGCCAGGAAGAATGTGGCAGTGCATGTGGATCATACGCCAGCATAGCTAGCTGGAGTTTTGTAAGTAATTTTGTGTCATTTCACTGACACACTGACTTGTACAGATGCTTGTGTTAAAAACGTATTAACAGATAGAGGCACTGGGAACTAATGCCAGGGCACTGAAATGAGCTAGGCTTGTAAAGGCTCCAGGGCCATTAGCCTAGTACACACGTATGAACCTATCAGCAGTGTTATTGTAACTGATTAAATGTATATGTTTAAACAAAGAATTTTGGAAAGGAAGAGAAGAAATTTTTGAAATTGTTCTATAATTTTCAAATACTGCAACAGATGTTAGCAACGCTCTCAATGTGTATTGTACCAAAGTCATGTGATCAAATGTGATGTCATTCTATAACCAGCACTGAGAGGATGGAACTCGCCCAGCAGTTTTTGTTTTCTTTGGAACCTGATATAAATATCATTGCCAGTTATCACAGTCAATCAATTGATTGAGTTCAGTTCAGTTTTAGTTGGAAATCCATCACCTTGCCTCATGGAAGTAAGCATCTCAGCATCTAATCTTGCCTTGCTGTATTAAGTTAGCTAGGGAGCCGTTATTCTTTAGACAGTTAGGAAATGCGGTGAGATTTGTTAATTACTGTTTTTCTGCATCTGTTTGAAATCTGTCCAACTTTGTTATTTTTATTTCTCTTATGACTGAAACTCTAGTGTTCATTGTACTTATATTTAGTATTATCATGTTTTCTATTTTATTATTTATTATTAAATATTTTTATATCTTTCATTATGGCTGGTCTTTTGGAAAATAATTTTAACATCTTGAGGGTACTTATACTTATTTCACTCACGCCTTGGGTGGTCCAAAAAGCCTTGCTGCTTCGTTTACACTGTCTACCAGTAATATTAGTATTGTTTTACTCAGTATAATTGGGTACTCTTGTAAGAGCCTTAGAGTAACTGACTGGTGACAGTGTGATTACCTTATAGTCTGGGCAGAAGAGGTACAGCTAGTAAATCTGTCCCAGCCTTTCCCATGAGTGTGTGTGTGTGTGTGTGTGTGTGTGTGTGTGTGTGTGTGTGTGTGTGTGTGTGTGTGTGTGTGTGTGTGTGTGTGTGTGTGTGTGTGTGTGTGTGTGTGTGTGAAAAAATCAAATACTCAGGTGTGGGTAGCTACTTGGAACTGGGCCACAGTGCTCCAAAGTGAGTCTTGTTTGGAGTCTGGAGAGACAGAAAATCCAGCCCCAGGTCTGGAGCATGTTCCCTGTGTGCTGTTGGGGGAAATTGTGCTTGATGCAGAGAACTGCATTTGAAAATACTGTGCAGATTCTTTCTGTTCTTAGTGACTGTCACCGGTGTCAGTGCTGAGGATTGAGACTCCTTGATTACTAGCCCAGAGTAGAGAGGCCATCACAGTCCTCCAGTCTTTTTATGGAACTTTATTTGAGCCCTTGAGAGTTGGAGCACATGGAAGAGCACCCTTTAGCTTTCAGAAGCTTGTCTGCCCTCAGGAGTAGAACCTGTATAGCTTAGGCTACTGCAACAGTGATCTATTAAAACCTCTATCATTATAGTAAGTTTATTTGCACCACTGTACTTTTTTCCCATAACCATACTTTGATTTGATTTCTGATAATGGTTTAGAATTTGACTATTGCTGAAAAAAAGATAATTTGAGAAACTGATGTGCTATTGACTTTCTGTTGCTATGCCACCTTTTGATACTCATTTCATTATTTTGTAGGAATTAAAGAAGGAACTTGATGATCTTCTGAAAGAGAAGATTGAAAATCCACAGCCTGTTGATTGGCGGGATACCCAGTCAAGAGACTGTGCAGTACTATCCGCTATTGTGGACCTTATAACAACACAAGAGAGTATAGCTGGCAGAAAATGTGATACTTCATTTCAACAGCCACTGAACAGCTGGCATTATTAATACCAGATGGACATTTTGGACCTCCTCTTTGGATATGCTGTCATTTTCCACTCAGAACTGAAGGCAACAGCTATCTTTTCTAATGCCTGTCTAGCAGTGCACTAAAATGATGTGAGAACGTTGTATTTTGTGATTGATATTTTGATTTTGAGCTTTTTTACACTAAAGAACTGTAAATGAGTAAATATGTTTTGAGATGTTAAGAATGTATTGATGAAGGGGTGTGCCATACTAATCTGATTTGCTAGATGCTGAAATTCAAGTCTGCCCATTTCATCAGAAAGTAAGACCATTTGGTCTGCCTGTTACATTCTTATACCACTCATAAGCTTTTATTTATTTTTTGTACGCATTAAGGACTTGTATTGTTTATGTCTGAAGCATAAGAAAGTATCTGTTTCTCTCTAATGCAAGCTGATCTTAGTAACACATTGAAATAGCACCTTTGCTTTGTTAAAATTCATGATTTTTAAGAGCAGAAACTTCTTTTGCCTTACCTCTTAATTTAATTTTATTTCATTTGTCATGTTAAATATTCCCTAACAAAAAAGTTGAAAATGTGTGTGACAGGTTTTTACATGGCACATAGCCTTGCAGGAGGTAATACACTAGCTGTGCAAGTCAGATACTGACCCATGGTAACTAAATACTACCGGAGGACCCCATCTTCCAACATCAGCAAGGCACATGGAATATTGTTTTGGAGAAGTTTGTCTTTACATTTTGAAGCATTTAATGCTTCTAGACAATTGGATGTGGGACTTGCTTTTTAAAAACTTTAATAGTTATTTGGCTAGCGATGTTCCTCCAAGTGGGCAACAGGTTACACACAAACTGATAGCACTGATATTAGCACAGGGTCTAACTGTCTGAGGGTATGCAGTGCTAGAAGTCTTCATTCTTGTAATCCTGAGAATGAGTTCCTTAATTTCTGTTTGTGTACTTTCCGAATGAATGCAAGTCATTTAACCAGACAATGCTCCAAGGTCTTCCCTGAAAAGATGCATTGATTAACAAAAATGTTAACAAAAATCATTACTTTTGTACATTAACTTTGCAACAGTTTTCCTCCTTGATTGCATATTCATTTAGACAGCATCTTTTGTATAAACATTGGGCTGATACCTGTCTAGAACTTCCATGTTGGCTGCAGGCTTCATTGTTTAACCCAGTAACAAAGTGGTTGCACACAGTGGAAAACTACCTCTTTCTCATTGTTTGCTGAAAGTGAGATGTTCTGTGGAACAGAAGCTGTCATTTGAAGAGCTTTGGTTTTGAAGGCTCAGTAAAATTGAATTTACTGTAGGGATGTCCAAATAGAAGGACAGAATACCAGAAAACAGTTGAGAGAGAGAGAGAGAGATCTTAAGAAATTCACAAAGAAAAAAAAAACTGGTGACTTGTCCATGTAAAACTCTGTTCTTTCAATTTTCTCAGTCGTGGGTCTTGACTAACTTCAGCCCCACCTTCGAGAAGCAGACATGTTTATGATTGTTCATGCTGGCTATAGTTCACTGTGTACTCATGGTGCATGTGCCTCTTACAAGTGTTACGGTTGTCACACAGTTTGTCAACTTTCAAGATTCTCCTAGGAGTTATAGCTGTTTACTACTGCCTAAAATTACTTGCCTCACTTTTTACCAGTGTCATGTAATTGCCTAAGAGCCGCGGCAGGGCTAGCTATCTGGTGGTGTAACCCTTGGCTCTAGATAACACCCTGACTCCATGTGCAAAAATGGGAAAAAGGGGCTGTGGATGGATGTAATTGCCTAAGATGCACAGAGTTTGATCTTTGTGACCTTATAGTTGACCCTTGATGCCCAGGTACGTTTCCAGTGGTCAGCTATGTGACTGCCTTGCATGAGGCTTTATGGTGTATTAATCCATGTCGGGCTCTGATGATAGCCCCATTGTATTAGATAATCTTAAGTTTGTGACCTACAACTTGCATGTAATTTTTAGTGGCATTCAGCCTGCATCGTCACTGTTTGGTCCTCCTGTCTCCCACCAGCATCAGTACAGTGGCAACCCTTGACTCCAGTGATGAATATATCTTTGAGCTGTTACATTTTTTCATATGTACTTTTTTGCCACTGTTACTGACTTCAACCTCCAGGAACTATCTGTAGCCTAATTTCTTATTTATTCCTTATGCAGTCTGAAACTGCTGTACAGATCAACAGGTTACCAAAAGTTGTCATGATTTAAAGATTGGCCTTCATCAATGAGTAATACATTTGTTCTCCCTAGTTTTTTAGTATGTGAAGTGGTCAATGGAGGAAGCCTGCACATGCATCCATATTTGAATCCACAGCAGGATGTCAGCTTGTTGCAAGCCCCTGACCCAACCCACCAAACTGCCCAGTAGCATTCAGGTTACTAGTTAAGACACAGGCAACTGGTACTACAGATGGGAACTCTTCCTCCACATCAGATTACTATCTCAGGAGCCATTATTGAGCAGATTGCTGCATTAGTACATGTCCCACAACAGAGAAGGTTACAGGCAGTCCCATAGTTAAATCCTTTCTAGACCCCAGATCTGTTTGGAGGTCATAACCCAAGATGACCTGTAAAAAAAAAAAAAAAAAAAAGGGCAATCCACTAGGAAAACTCTGAAGGAAAGTGTTGGAATGCACCTCATAGTTGTGGAATACTCTTTTGCATAAATATGTCCATGTAAGAATTAATCTGCTGGTGTGGATGATTGAGTATAATGGATTTCCTTCCTTTCAGGTGGCTTTTGCTATGAGAAGAGCCATTAGACTGTTAACACCAGAGCTGAAATTAGTAAGAGAACCCTCTTGTTTCTTCAGAGCAAAGGTTGCAAAATGATTGCTTGCCCCCAAAATATCCATGGTTAGCATACCCTTCTGACCAATGTAATTTCATAATTACCACTTGAACTCGCTTTAAAAGAAACAGCTTTCTACTTCTGCAAAGGCAAATGAAATACTTCTAAATGATTTCTCATTTTGCCAGACCTCTGTTCTTAGCTGTCAGATTGGAGTCCCAGATTTCCAAATTTCTTAAAGTGCATATTTGTGTCCTTCAGTTTATCCATTTTTTTAATTGTTCATTTCACTAGATCAGCAGACTTAAGATCTTCATTAGTGCCTAGTGCTTGGTCTATCTATATGTAAATAGAGATCATGTGCCAGTAAACCTTGATGAGTTGCATCTTTCCTTCCAAAACAGAGGAAGCACAAAAAGTTGCTTTGACAAGAACCAGCTGTGTACAGTAGACTGACTTAAGTAGGTTGGTTAGGTTGCTGTTGGTCTATAATTGCTTCTCTGTATGGGAGGACAGTATTGAGATGTTACATACCTGACCATGAGAGCAGTTGTTTGCAAGTAGTCTAATTGGTCCCCAAAATAGATGTCTTAAGTATAGGTACACTATGAGTAAGTGCAGAGGACCACATGCTATCCTTTGGTGACACTGCTTTTCTGTAGAGTTTGGTAATTCAACTAAACATTTCATTTTGTTTGCCTTCACAGTGCTGGGTGGATTGCATTGCTCTTTCCAGTAGAGATCAAGCCTGACAAACATTTCCCAAAGTCATTGTTGAGGTGTAGCCCAGAGACATTCCTTGGCTGCAGATGCATACACAGGCTTTGCTCAGTTCTCTGGTAAAATTTTGACTCATTTGAGATCACATCACACAATTGCAGTCACAAATGAGCAACAGCACAGAAATGTGGAAAGCATTCTGAAATGCAAAAACACACACACCAAAAAAGCAATGTGTGTGTTGGGGAGGGGGGGCAGCTGTTTTACAGATAAGCCTGGTTCCTCTTTTCTTAGCTACATTGACCTTAAGTCACTAGAATCCATCAGACCGTTGGGCAGCAGGTCTGGCTTTGCCACACTACTCTTTTATTGTAACCTTGATGCAATCAAATCAAATGTCCTTCTGTTTCTCTGTTGCGGTATTCTTAACATGAGGGAGTTGCCTGCCACAGCGACTAGACGTGGGTGTGTGGTATGTCGCACATAGGCTGCTGTTTCACGTTGGCCATACCTATTTCATTGTGGCTAGGTTTAATGTCATCTAAGAAAGGCAAATATTCTTGTGGACATCAGATTCCACATAAAGACAACCATCAGCAGTGCCTTTTCTGTCTTGTGCCTACCCACGACCACAGATCTTGTTCAGTCTGCCAGGCCTCTGTGCCCAAAATGTTGCGAAGTAGGTTAGCTTCCCTTTCCATGTTTTTAGAGAATCAGCACATGAAACTCCTTGCAAAGAGCATTATGGAGGATTCTGCAGCAGGTCCTGAGGCCAAGTCGCTCATTAAACAAAAGGCCAAGAAGCTTAGGCCTGAAGCTTCTGCTGCACCTCCAGTGGCGGACATCTCTCCCAAGGCAGTTGCTGGTCCAGAGAAATGCTCAGCCCCTATGTCCGATCCACAGGCCGAGCCCGTAATGGAGGCCGCATTCGACCAGGATGATAGCATGTCCTTGGAGTAACGCAGGTATCCAGTATGGATGTCAAGGGGGAGTCTAGAGTCATGCTCACTGATGGCTGTAGGAGAATCTCCCAGATTTTAGTTATGGAGGATGTGGATTCTGACATCATAGAAACCAGACCCTACATAGAGTGGAACTTCATGCTAAAAAGAAACAAAAAAAAAAATTTTATCACCACCCTCTGATCCACTTCAGTATTGGAAGAATTGGGTATTTTTAATTCCCTCATGTCTTTTTAGACCTCTTCCTGGGGTTTCAGTCCGAGCCACAGTCTGGGTTACCTCTCCACAGAAAAGGGTCAGGGAGGAGGCTTCTTCTAAGGAGGAAGAGTCTTCAGAGGATGAGTCTTTAACATACTCATCTCCCCTCACCACTGGATTACTCTTCTCCAGAAGAGGGACTCCAACAGCACTGACTCTCCAATGGAGGATAGTGAGACCTTAGGTGAGATGAGGGAGGTTTTTGAATGGGACAGCTGTCAGATGTCTGAGGTCCAAAACAAGGTACTACAAAATACTTCAGGTAGACACTCCTACTGCCTCAGCTGTCCCTCCAGTTCTACCTGCCTTCTTAGATGTTTTTGCATCCTCCAGTATGGCCCCTGACTCCCAGCCCTCCCACACCTAAGAAACCAGGCAGATTCTGCAAGATGCCTGAGGACTGTAAGTTCTTGTTCAAAACCCCTTCTGCTGATGCCTCTGTCATCATTGTAGCTTCAGATACGGTCTCTAGGCTGCTTCCCTTTGACAGACAGCAGACATTTGGAGATGTTGGGGAAAAAGTTGTACGCTTCTGCCACCCTCACCATTAGGGATATAAACTAAGTATACCTTAGAACTCCTGTCCCAACTTTCTAAGATTATTTCCGATATCCCAGACTCAGAAAATAAATCTTTGGCATTATCCCTGATTGGAACTTACTCTCAAGTGGCATGACACTCCATAAAATGTACCTACCATGCTGTGGAGGCATCAGCTAGGGCAACTGCTATATGCTTGGTCCAGAGAAGATTTGCTTGGCTGAGATTGGAACCTCTACCTGAGGACATTAAATCCAAACTCATGGATGCCATTCGACTTTTCAGCCCCATTAGGCCCTGCTGCTGCTGAAGTGTTCAAAACCTTACATGGGAAAGGAAAAGAGATGCAGGAACTAAAACACATCCTGGTCTCCCCTGTACCAAAATTCCAAAGGAACTATTCTAAGCCAGTGTTTGTTACAAGGCAGTTATGGCCTCCTCCAGCTAAGTCAAAAAAGTCTGGCAAGAGACCTCAGCACCTTAGGACTCCACTACAAGCCCCGCCTCAAAAACAGTCCTTTCCAGACAGACCAGGGTCTGACTATTTGGACACCATACATTTCTGCCCCTTTCCCTTTCCAGCATGGGAAGACATAACACAGGATGCCTGGGTGCTCTTCATCATAAAAAGAGCTACTTCAATGTATGGAATTCTCTCCTGCCCTTCAGGAGCATCCCATAACTCCCAGAGACCAACTGCCTAATTTCCCAAAGTTGCTGCAAGACCTGCTGGATCAAGGCACCATCCAACCCAGTACCCCCAGTCAAAGGGGAAATGGGGTTCTATTCAAGGATATTTTTGGTACCAAGGAAAGAGGGCCTGTGAAGACCATCCTCAACCTCTTCTACATCAGCAACTTCCTGAAAGTACCCACATTCAGAATGCTAACCTTGCAAACCCTTTTCCCCCCGATCATCCCAAAAGTATACATGGCTTCCATAGACATAAAGGATGCTCATCTACACTTCCCCATTCATCCCAGTTACAAGAATTTCATAAAATTCTCTCCAGCTTCCTGGCACTTTCAGTTCTCTGCCTTGCCTTTTGGTCTCCACCGCCGCAAGGGTATTCACAAAATGTTTAACCCCAGTAATTGCTTACTGCAGACTTCAAGGCATTCAGATCTTCCCATACCTGGATGACCTTCTCTTTTAAGCAGTCAGACCAGGAACACTTGAATGCAATTTAAACGCCACCGTCTCCATCCTACAATCTCTGGTGTTCAAAATAAATTTCCAGAAATCTGATCTTTCCCCGTCCAGGACCAGATATTTCTGAGATGCAGGCTACAAACTGACCTTATGAAGGTCTTCCTCCCTACTAAGAAGGCTCAGGACCTCATTTCCTTTTTCCAAAGTCTAATCCCACTGACTCGCACCATGGTCAGGACCTTTCTCAAAATCCTGGCGTTCATGGCATCAATCATCCCAAAGCTTCCCTGGTAAAACTACACATGAGGACACTACAGTGGTCACTGAAATCAGTGTGGGTGCAACATGCACATACCCTAGAGTCCCCAGTGCCTCTTCTCCCTTGACTGAAGAGGGAAATTACCTGGTAGATTCAACAGTTAACTGCCAACCCAGGTCTCCCACTCCTTCCTTCACCACTGGTTCAGGAGATGTTCTCAAACACAGGATGGTGAGCAGCTTTTGGCACCATAAATGCACAAGGGACCTGGTCAACATATCAGTGTAAAAGAAATGAGGGCACTTCTGTCTCTTCAGACCTTTCAGACCCTCTTCATCCCAGGCCCTCTAAAAGTTTACACAGACATCATGACTGTTCTCTGGTATGTAAACAAAGGGAGGGACAAAGTCTTACCTCCTTTGCAGACTAGCTCTGCAAGTCTGGGAATTGGCTGTCAAACTTCAAACTCCCCTCCAGGCTCTGTAGATCTCCTCCAGTTAAAATGTAGTGGCAGACACATTGAGCAGGTCCAAAACACAAGCCCGTGAATGGATGCTTCACAGGGAAGTGTTCCTGGACATTGTCCACAGATGGGATACTCAACAAGTAGCCCTTTTTTACCTACCTCATGAACAGACAGCTTCCACGATTTTGTGCCAGAGATCCTCATCCTCTGGTCTGGAAGGTAGACGCCCTCAGCTTTTCATGGAAGAGGATGCTTCTTTATGCATTCCCTCCCCTTCCTCTCATTTCAAAAGTCCTGCTAAAGATTCAGCAGGACAAACCAAGGATCTTAGTGGTGACCTCCATTTGGCCAAGACCACAATCGTTCCCCCTCCTTCTGCATTTTAGCCAAGGCTAATTACAAGTTACCCCACCAAAGTGGGACCTTCTCACACAACACAAAGGAACTCTAATCCATCTCCATTTGTCTAGCCTTCACCTTACATTGTGGGTGATAGGGTCTTATTCAGACACCTTTTTTCAGAGGGCATGCTCAGGGTTCTGCAGGAGAACAACAAACCCAGTACAAGAAAATATTACTTATCCAAATGGAAGAGATTTTCAATTGTGCGTCTTTCCTGAAGCCAGGACCCACTGACAGTGGAAGTCCGTCTGGTTCTGTTATACCTGTGTGAATTACTAGATGGCTGGCTTAAGTTACTGTTCAAAATATACTTGTCAGCTATTTCTTTCTGCCTCTATCTCCTCCTTTATTTTCTAGACAACATTTCCAAATCTAGGGCAAGGTTTGCAAGGGCTATTCTCCATGGCTTCATGAAAAGCTCCTCTGCCCCTTCCTTCTCCCTTTCCTCATGAGCTTTGGTATTCTCCCTCATGTTAAGAATACTGCAACAGAGGAATAGAAGGACATAGATTAGTTGTGTAAAACCTTAACAAAACAATAGACATGTCAGTCTCGCCTTTATTCTCACTGATGGGTTTGGATCCGATGTGTCGAATCTGTCTCGGCCTTTTCAGTAGCTCGAGGTCGTTAGCAAAGCTCATGGGCCTCCTTTCCTACCCATAATGCATTTCCCCAACTTCCTTAGATCTAGTTTGCCACGCTGCGAGCAAGATCTTTTAAGCAAGCTTTGGGCTAAGTTTTTTGACAATTTCTTAAAATTCTTCATTATATCTTATGGTTTCCTAGTATTTTCTTATATTTTAATTTCACTGCTAGCTTTAGTTCCCTATTAATTATTAGTACCTTCTTAAAATAGTTTCCTAGATAGTTTTTCCCCTCTCCGTTAGCATCTGTTTTAGAGGATATCTAACTTACACCTGTTTTAGTTGCAGGGTGTTCCATTTACCTACCTTCCTTTCCTTCCTTTTGTAGAAAAGTTTTCAAGTGTTTAGTAGTGGTTGTCTTCCTTTCCCTTTACGTAATTGCTCGTTTTAGTTAGAGAGAAGTTGACCAACTTCTCCTCCCTCCCCTACCAAGTCAGTTTAAGTTAGAGGACTTCCCCGTTTTTTTTCCCTGATATTGTTTTATTTAAAAAAAATAGCTTTAAGTTTCTTCCTTTCTTAATCTTTCTTAGAGTTTTTTTTGTAGTGTTGCTATCTAGGGCTATCTTCCAGTATGTCCAGAAAAGAAGGCAAGCTGATGGGTTTCAAAAAGTGTGAAGTGCAGCAAAAAGATGCCCCTCAGTGACTCGCACACGTTGTGCATTTACTGTTTGGGGCCTCTTCATTTGCAAGAATCTTGTTCCACATGCCATACTTTTAATCAAAGGGTGCTTATGGAACAAAAAACTTTATTTTGAAGGGGTTAATTAAAACCCCGTTCTCTGAGGCTATCTCTACTGATCCCTCCTCTCTAAAATCGGACAAATCTGAGAGACTAGGGAAACTGTCTTCTCTGGCCATGAAAACCTCATCGAAGCTCAAGGCTAAATATCCTAAGGTGCCCACTCCTACAGAGCAGACAATGACCTCCGAAGTAGGAACCCAGCAGATCAGACGAATCATTGGCTCCAAATTTAGATGCCGAGTCATGGAAGCTGAAGGCTCTATTGCCTTCTGAGTACCACTGTCGGAGCCGATCTCCATCCTTGGAGCCTATTATGTCTTAGCTCCCATCACTTTTTTTAACCAGATCCAGATCTCCAACATTGTCTACTTGGTCTACTAGAAGCCTCTTGGATGAAGATGTGGATAGGGTGGTGCAGAGGCTTCTCAAGACACCTGCCTTGACCAAGCGTCTTTTGGTTCTGAAACCAGAGGAGTCTGATCAGACTCATCCTTCCCATATGGCACTTACTCCTCTTCTGATCCCTCCTTCAGTTTCAGAGCCAGAAGACTCCGATATCCAACTGGTGTCTGTATCAGATCTAGGACCTGTCAGCTCCTCATATTCAATGTCCGCCCCGAGCATCTCCACCCATTCAGAGCAGGAAACCTCTGGGAGCAGACACTCACCAGTGGGTTGCTCTGAGCTGGTTCAGATCTGACCTTGTCTCTCAGGGCCTCAGCACAGATGAGTTAGGCTCCCTCCTCATCTTTGGAGTTTCCATCTCCTGCTCCAAGGGCTCTTTTGGCCCCAACACCTATATTATCTGGTCTGGGGAGTTTTTCAGAGCAAGTGCGGTCTGCTTTCAAAGTTATGAGGAGAGTGGTGACTGCTCCTCAGTCTCAGGCATAGTCCCCTTTGGAGATTCCTCCCTCATCAGTGTAGGTGTCTTTACCTCATCACCTTCATCCACAGGACTGCAGAGATCCAAGGCCTCAACATGTCCCCCATGGTACTTGCCCCTCTTCCAAAAATTCTCCAGAGTACCCCACTGAGGAAGTCCCTCAGAAGAGACTATGCAAGAGGAAGCATCTGGAGTTCCCAGGGGAGTCGGTCACTTTAGATACCAACCTCGATGAAGCAGGAGGGTTTCCACAGTTGCCTCCTGAGGACGTCTCCTTTGGAGACATACTGGAAATTTTAAAATGGAGAGGTGACTGTCAGTCCTTGTCCACTTTGGCCAAGGAGTCTGTATACCTGAAGGCCTTCTGATCTTGCCCTGCAGTCTCTTGTGACACCGCCTTCCGACAAGCTTATTCAGTTAATCTCTCAGAAGGCCTGGGGCCTAATGGAAAGATGAAAAGTCAGAAAGCAAAGGAGAGTAGTAGTGTTGAAGTTGAATTCATCCTCAAATCTTGGTGAGTACCTTCGCGAAGTAGATCCTGTTTTTTCACAAAATCTCACCAAGGTGACACTGATATATAGACTGTATTTATATAGCATATATCATGGACAGAAATAAGTCAAAAATAAAAAAGATAACTAGTTGCACAAGTCCCAGGATAAAAAGTGCCCAATCCTGGTAGGCACACTGGTGCCAGGACTGGAAAAAATTAGTGTAGAATCCTCAAAATCCAGAAACATTTCTACAGTGGGGCCAGGCCAGCCCCAAGGGGAGAGATGGCCCCCCTGTTGTAGAAGGAAGCAGTCCACAAAAATCACAAAAACTGATAGGCCAAAGACGATCCATAAAGGCAATAGAGTGGACTATTGAGGATAAGAAAGAAATTATGTATTGTTACTATTATGCAGAAAAGCCCAAAATTTCCAGAGGATATACAACGAGATTGAGATAAATTAGAAGAAAAAATACTTTCACAGGAAAAACTGTCAGAAGCTTCAAATAAAAATTTGCGTTCATTAATATAACAGATGTTTGAAAAACAGTATATAGATCAAGAAACATTGTTTTGTTTGGAAAGAGAAGCATCTGAGGAAGTGTGAACATGTAAACAAAACCTAGACATTTTTGAAAAGTATAAAAAAGAAATATGGACGTTGGAAAGAAAGAGAGATTTGATATGGTGCAATATTTATGCAAAGGAGAAAGCAAAACTAACCAATACAAAAATAGCAATACCAAAGATATTTGAATAGAAATGCAGGCAAAGGAATCTGGATATGGAAAACTTTACAATACAAAAAATAAGACAGAGGAAAAGTAGAAAAGGAGATCAGTAATGGAAAAGTTAAAGAAATAGAAATTGGGGTTATGGAGCACCTGCAAAGTGAAGGATTCAGCGTAGAAAATATAATGCAGAAAGCACCACAACAGGATAGGGCAATGGATATCTAAATTAAGTGGAAACCAATGGAACAGGAAGCAATTTGTCAGGTGCCCTATCAAGATATTTTAGAGCCTTCCACAGGAAACCAGTAATAACGTTCACTTAAAGCTAGAGAGCAAGGGAAGGAGCAGGAGACTGCGGAAACGTTGAAGTATTCAGTACTGACAGCAATGGATGAAATAGAAAAACTGCCACAGGAAGATGCTATAGAACTTTCTGTAGAATGCCCTCAGGAAGTGGAAAACAAAGGATGTGCCCTCAGTCTGGAAGAAAATGAACTAAGGGAAGAGTTACTTGATTTGAAGGACATAGACGTATTAAAATCAATGAAAGAAATGGACTGCAGAAGGTCAATAAAACCCCAAAAGTCAGAAGTCTGATAAAACAAATGAACACAGTAATTAGAACTGTCCATAGAGAGCCATGCGATATAACAGAAGTAAACAGGATACGTTACTGTGCAGAGAAATTAATAACTGATAAAGTTCTACCATGAGAGAACAGGGTAGTGAGGCAAAGGAAGGGAGAAATCGAATGCCATCATGGAAGTATCGAATAGAAAAAAATATAAAGCAAATAAGACAAGAAGTGTCACTGTTAGAAGACTATAGAAGAGGGAATAGATCAACAAAAATACTAAAAAAAGATGTGATAAAAGCAGTGCACAGTATTAGAACAGACCAGGATATATCATGCACTATCTCAAATTAAAAAAATTTCAGCACAGGTGGAAAAACTTAGAAAATACACAGATAAATATAAAGGAGAAGTACAAAATAAGCAATTTAGTGATCACCCAAAAAAAGGTTTTATAGAGCATTGGGAAACAAGGTAAAAGGACTTAATAGACAGCCAAAAAAGAAGAAGAAATAGATGTGTTTTGGAGAAGTATCTATGAAGATCCTGTGGAAAACAACAAAGATGCAAAATGGATAAAAGAAGTAAAAGAAAGAATAACAAATTTAAAGGTACAGGATATGAAATGGGATGAAGTAACAGCCAGAGAGATTGAAACAAAGTTAAGAAGAGCTTCTAACTGGAAAACCCCAGGCCCAGATGCAGTACCTAACTTTTGGATAAAAGTATTAACATCCATTGCATGAAGACCTAGCCATGAGTAAGAACTGTTTATATGCACACCCCAAACAGACACCAATCTGGTTAACAACAAGTAAAGCAATGCTCCTACTTAAGAGTGAACCTGCAAGCTACCCCAAAACTTATAGACCAATAACTTGCCTTCCAGCTGCATATAAACTATACACTGGGATTGATGTTGACAGAGTTTATAGTCATTTGGAAGAAAACTCAATTATGGCAGAAGAACAAAAGGGCAATAAAATAAAGTCATATGGAACAAAGGATTATGTGTTGTTAAAGTCATAGTGGAGAACTGTAAAAAGGGAAAGAATCTAAGTATGGCATGGATTGACTACAAAAAGCATTTGAGAATATCCCACATTCATGGATAAAAGAGTGCTTAAACATGTATAAGATACATCCTACGCTGATTGACTACATTACAGTGACCATGAAACAATGTCAGACCACTTTGCAATTAAGCCAAGATAAAGGGCAAATTATTATCCCAGTGATAAAAATTCAAAGGGGGATATTCCAGGGTGACTCTGTCACCGTTGCTATTCTGCCTTGCTAACAGTTTAGGCTATGGCTATAATTTGGCTCCTAGAAAACAACAAAGTTTAAAGACTTCTCATCATCTCTTTGTCAATGATTTAAAACTGTATAGCTCATCAGATGAGGAACTGAAAGCACAGCTGCAGCTTGTCAAAATATTTTCAGATGATATGAGAATGTCATTTGGCCTTGATAAATGTGCAAAAGCAACCTTTAAAGCAGGAAAACTGTAGCACCAGGAAAACATCAGTTTGGGACAAGAATGTGATATAAAAGAACTTGAGCAAAAGAGAGTGTATGAATACTTGGGAATTGATGAAGGATCAGCAATACTACATGAACAAATGCGAGTAAAACTTAGTAAGGAATACTTCAGAAGACTTAAATTAATCCTGAAAACAGCATTGACATCTAGGAACAAAATCCAAGGTATCAACCAATTTGCTCTTCTTGTCCTAACTTACAGTTTTGTAGTGATTGATTGGCCCCAAAACGTGTTGGATAGATTAGATATTAAAACAAGAAGGATGCTTCATGCTCACCAAATGATTTCTAAAAATCACTGCATACCAAGATGATATATTCCCTGTTCTGAAGGAGGGATAAGCCTCCTTGAAATTAATTACATGTATAGATCTGCAATCGTGGGACTCCACACATATCTGCTGACCTCACGAGACCCAAACTTAGTGAAAGTTTTGAAACATGAGAATAAATCTAAGATGACTCCCTGATTAACTGAGCAGAAGCATATCGGCATCGAGCAGGAATGGAAATCAAACCAGAAGTCGATAAAAATCAGGCAGCAACTGAATGTGCCAAAAAAACAAAAGAAAGAATATAATGTGAAGGATCAGATGAAAAGGCAAGAAATGTGGAAAATGCATAAATATAGTTGCAAGTATCGAAAACTTCTGGAAGAACCTCATGTTGATCAGGAATGAACGCAAGAATGGTTAAGGAGAGGTGAATTCAAACCAAGAGATGAAAGGCTAATATTGGCGGCACAAGATAGTGGACTTACGTACACATTGGTTTACAAAATCCATTGAACATGTGGGAGAAACAGACAAATGTAGGTTTTGTAAAACAGAATCTGAAACTGTCGCACACCTAGTTGCTGGTTGTGACATACTAATGGCAGAAGGACTGTATACTGAAAGGCATAATAATATGGCAAGACTGCTGCGCTGGGGATTGTGCAAACATTATGGGGTTGAAGTAGCTGAACAGCCAAGCATCAAAGAAAATTAAGTTGTACATTACATGGGATCATCCATTACCATCAGTTCAAAAGATAGATGCAAGAAAACTGGATATAGTAGTCCAGGAAAAGACAAAAGTAGCACTGACCATTGAAATAGTCACAGAGGGACCTGCTTAAAGAACTGTCAGATGCCCTCCAGGGAGCTGTAACTGATGTAGTGGCAGATAACATCAAGGCACAGTTTGCTGCCCTCAGCTTCGTAGTCAACTTGTCCATAAGTCTCATTTCATATGGAGCAAGTAAGACGGCAGGTTCAGGCTTCTCGATTGGAAGGCAGGCCTTGGATGCACCTTTGTGATTTCTTAGAGCCCTTTAAGTCTTCCTTTGTTAATGCTCCCTTCGATGGCTCATCTCTCTTTGTGCCCACAGTAGAAGAAACACTAACCCGGTGTAAGCAGGAAGGTAAAACCTTATCTGCCATTGGAGTACATTTTTCCACACCCACCAGTTTCCAAAGGGTCAGAGGGGTAGTGGGAAGATGTGGTTCAAGAAAATCTCAAAAGGTCAGGACACACAGGGTGGTAGTTCCCCCAGGGGCAGAGGGCACACAGGGTGGTAGGTTCCCCCAGGGGAAGAGGGGGGGAACAATAATGGAAGACACCACCCTTGCGGCAGAGGAGGCCCGCAGACTGAGGGCTCCAGAAAATCTTTATTTGGCAGACCCTTTCAGTGCTCCTGAAGGAGTGTCCGACTGCTTGCCTCTGAAGGTGGTCAGGGGGAAGACAGTCACTGCACCTAGAAACCTTCCCAAAGATAACCAATGGCAAGTGGGTACAGGACACAATATCCAGGGGTTAAATCATTCCCTTCTCTCTCCCCCCAGTCTCAAAAACAAATCAGTTCCAGACATTTCACCCAGTCAAAGGGAACAAGAAATATTAGAAATCCAAAAGTTGCTAAGTAAAAGTCATCCAAGAAGACCCTGAAGACCAGAGGAGATTCAGAACCTACTTAAGATTCTTTTTAGATGTTCATTGTGTTTCTCTGTTGCAATCATTACTCTTGGGTTATCCTGCTGGCAGGCTACCCGCAGTCGGCCAGAATTCCAAAGTCTAGGTCCAGCGTCGGTTGCTGTCGCCTCCTCCCTGATGTCAGTGTGCCAGGGGTATAAAAGATGCAGCCGACGTCGTTTTCTTCAGTCTTTCTTGCTGCACGGTGCCTGAAGCAAAAGCAGTTCGCAAGTGCCGGTCGGCTGACTCCTGAGATTTTCAAATTTGAATTTCAGAACCGAAGTCTTTATTAAAGCTAAGTACCCCGTTGGGGAAACTTTTTTCTTGCTCCAGACTGATGTCAGAAAAAGTTAACAATTGTATTTCTTGTGGGAAGCAAATACCTCTTAAGGACTTTCACTCTTACTGCATTCCTTGCCTAGGCCCTGATCACAACGTTGCTAGCTGTAGGTTTTGTGCTAGATTCAACCAATGTACTATCAAGCGTCGGTTCGATTTTGCATTTCATTACTTTGGCCGAAGATTTAATTATATAATGCCGTCGGAACAGCCGACAACCGGAGTTTACAAAAAAATACAAGGACAGGCATCCGAGGTCCAAAACCAACGACGAAGCCTCTTCTAGGCCAGTCGCCGGTTCTCAGTGAGGCGCTTTCGCAGCCCCTGGTGCCCGCTACCTCAGAGCCACAGGCCGCTACCGACTCCCATGTGGAGCCGACCGGGCCTCTGGAAACTCAAGGTATTGGACACTCGGAAATCAATCCCTCAGATGGGTCCAGAGCCGCTGAGCAGGCATCTGCTTCTGAGGGTATCTTCAGACCTAGACAACTATATATTAAGCCATCCTCAACTTCAAAGACAAAGACTAAAGCAGCTCTAAAGACAAAGAAACAAGTACAGCATTCTCCTATTCAGACTTCCATGCCTAAAAAACAGATGCTCAAAATGGCCGAAGACCTAATTACTTTGATCAGGGGCTCCCATCTCCCTCCGGATAAGAGACTTAGGCAAGAGACAGAGTATGATTCTTCTGATCAGGTATCTATTTCCTCTGATTCCTCTTCTGAACAGGATTACTCCATGCTTCCCTATGAGGATTCTGATGCTGAAGAATCCATTCCTTCAGCCTCTCCTCCTGAGGACTATTCTTTTGGGGAAACACTACATACTATGAGGGAGCATTTCCACTGGGAAAGCCAAGAATACTCTGAGTCTAAGAAAAGGCTCAGAGACTTCCTGCTTCTTCCTCAGCACAGACCCCTTGCCATTCCACCTGTTCTAGACATTGTAGATGATGTATTTTCAGAGTCTGGACTGTCCCCTGACTCTCTACCCCCTGCTAAGCCAGACAGATACTACAGAGTCCCGGATTCTCATAAATTCCTATATAAGAACTCCGCTGCTGACCCAGAAACTATATCTCAGGGTCCCAAGGGGGTTAAAGCTTCCACTGCAAAAAAAGCTGTCCCCTCTGATAGGAATTCTAGGGCTCTAGACAGATGGGGGGAAAAGTATACACTTTTCCCACCCTGGCTGTAAGGGCTTTAAATTGTCAATTTCATATGCTTAAATATCAGCAATATTTAATGTCATTACTTAAACAGAAAATGTTGACAAATACTGAATGTTCAGGGAAAAAGGAATTGCAGGATTTATTGCATGCAACTGAACAAGTGGGAAAGCATACTTTGCAATGTGGTTATGATTCACTGGCGGCCTCTTGCAGGGCCGCTGTTACATGTACTGTTATTAGAAGGCATGCTTGGTTAAAGGAACAAAATCTGCCTGATCATGTTAAAGCAAAATTATTAGATGCACCATTACAGCATGATACTTTGTTTGATACTAAAGCAGAAGAGGGGTTGAAAAAAATGGAGAATAAAGCAAAATCCATGCAGACAGTCAAGGATTTCTTACAGGTACAGCCACCCAGGTTTAGCAGTAACTGGCCTTCTAAAAATTGTTCCTTTCCAGTCTCAGACAGACCACAAAGAGACAGATACAGGCGTCCCAGAGGCAGATCTCAGCCCCAAGGCTCATACAGGCCTAAACAATGGGGTGCTCCTACCTCCAAAAGTGGAGAAGACAAATCACAGCCTTACAGGAAACAGTCCCAATGACTTTTCTCTACCAGTTCCAAGCAGTTTTCTTTTGACAGCCCCCTTAGGGGGGAAACTAGCACTTGTTTCACATAATTGGAAAATGGTTACCCAAGACAAATGGGTTCTGAATATAGTGTCCCAAGGCTACAGGTTCCATTTTCACACACTACCAAGATCAAAGGGCTTGCCAGACCTGCCTCGCAATCAATGGGCAGAGGCACAAAAACAAATCACAGCCCTCATAGACATGAGGGCCATTCAGCAAGTACCACAACAAGAGCAGGGGCAAGGATTTTACTCCAGACTTTTCCTAGTACCCATGAAGGACAAAACCTGGAGACCAATTCTGGACCTGTCTATACTAAATACGTTTCTGGAAGTGCCAAAATTCAAGATGTTGACTCTTCAGCAGCTACTGCCCATGCTGGGCAAGAGGGCTTGGCTAGTAACTTTGGACCTAAAAGAGGCATACCTGCATATCCCAATCAGACAATCTTGCAGAAGATACCTCAGATTCATAGCTGGCTCGATGCACTACCAATTCTTTGCACTGCCTTTTGGCTTATCTACTGTGTCCAGGGTCTTTACAAAATGCCTGGCACCAGTAATTGCGTTTTGTAGACAAAAAGGAATTCAAATATATCCCTACTTGGACGATTGCCTAATTCAAGCAGAGAACAGACGCTCTTCTAAAGCATCTGGTGTTTGTAAAAATATTACTAATTGGCCTAGGGTACACAGTAAACGAAAAGAAATCAAAACTAGTGCCCTCTCAAGAGATAATATTCCTGGGTGCAAGCTTAAATACAACTGCCCAGATGGCTTATCTCATGCCAGACCAGCAAAAACAACTGACTGCTTACTTCAAGAAATTGGCAACAAAGACCCACTTATCTGCAAGAAAAATCCTGCAGGCCTTGGGTTTCATGGCATCCTGCATTCTATTAATTCCATATGCAAGACTGCATATGAGGAAACTACAATGGTATCTGAAAAGCGTTTGGACTCAGCATTGCCACAGCCTGGAGACAGTAATTGCACTCATTCCCTGCCTACAACAGGAGTTTTGATGGTGGGAAGAAGCCTGTCACCACAACAAGGGTCTGCCATTCAGTTTACCCACAGCCAGACAGTGACAACGGATGCATCAGATTATGCCTGGGGGGCCCATATGGTAGGAAAAATGTATTCAGGGCACATGGCCTGCAAACCAGATGCATCTTCACATCAATCAAAAAGATGCTAGCTGTTCAAAATGCCCTGACAGCTTTCAAGGACCTGCTTCATCCAGGACAATTACTGATAAAGACCGACAACACTACGGTCATGTGGTACATAAACAAGCAGGGAGGTACTCATTCCTACCCCCTCTGCAGACAAGCAATGACCTTATGGGACACAGCATTGGCCTTTCAAGTTCACCTGCAAGCACAATTCCTGCCAGGAAAAACAAATACTCTGGCTGACGAACTAAGCAGAAACCTCATGGATCCCCACGAATGGAAACTGGATCTGCAAGTCTTCAGGATGATAATAAGGAAATAGGGATGCCCAGACATAGATCTATTTGCCTCCCCTCACAACTGTCAATTGCAGAGATTTTGCACAAGGATTTACCACAAGCAAGCATGGAAAGTGGACGCCCTATCATTCAGCTGGGAAAATCTTACAGTATATGCTTTTCCCCCACTACCTCTCCTTCCCAGAGTACTCCTAAAGGTCAGACAAGAGAAGCCAAAAATGATTCTGATTGCATCAGACTGGCCACGCCAGCACTGGTACCCAATCCTAAAGAGCTTGCCTCAAGGTCCAACATGGATATTGCCTCAAACCTCTCACCTGCTGACTCAACAAAACAATCAGATCTTGCACAGTCAACTCAGGACCTTAAATCTGGCAGCATGGTGGATAATGTAGCCATTCAGAACACTCCTCTTTCAAAAGCTGTTATGGATGTTATTTTGGAGGCCAGGAGGCCCAGTACCAGAAAATATTATGCAGAAATATGGAAGAGATTCTGTGCTTGGAACCAGGAACAAGGCATTGACATGTCTGTACCAAACATTCCTCAGATTTTACAATACCTGACTGAGATGCTGAACAAAGTCCTTTCTTTCTCATTAATTAAGATTCATGCCGCTGCCATTTCTGCACACTACAATACGGAACCACCTATCTTTTCTCATCCTTTAATAAGGCAGTACCTCAGAGGGGGCAAAAACATTAGGCCTCCAAAGAGAGCACCAATTCCGGCCTGGGACCTCAATTTTGTTTTGGAAAAACACTGCCTCCTTTCGAGCCAGCATCAACAGCGGATATTAAATTCTTATCCTGGAAAACAGCTCTGCTCCTAGCCATTACCTCTGCAAGGCGAGTCTCAGAGTTGCAAGCACTCATGGCTGTGGAACCTTTCATCATTTTTCATCCAGACAGGGTTTTTCTGAGGACAAACCCTACTTTTATGCCTAAGGTGGTGTCCAGTGTGGCCCTCCATCAAACCATTCACTTGCTTACCTTTTACCCAAATCCACAGAACAAGGGTGAGAAAATTCTGCATTCTTTGGACGTACACAGGCAGTTACGCTTCTACTTGGACAAAACTAAAGCTTTCAGAAAGACTGAGCAACTTTTAGTGTCATATTCTGCAGGAAATGGATAGGCCATTGCATCCATTTCTGCTATTCTCAACATGGCAAATCAGTGCTTAAGGGCATTAGGCCTCATTCCACCAGAGCAGCAGCCACTTCAGCAGCCTTCCTCAGGGGAGTACCAACGAAAAAATCTTAGAGGCTGCAATGTGGAGTTCAGTGCACACCTTTACAAAGCACTACCACTTGCCTCTCTACTCTAAGTCCAGAGCAGGCTTCGCCACTGCAGTTCTGCAGGGCCTCATAGCCTCTCCTAATCCTATTTAGCCCAGCCACCCTTCTTCAGCTTTGAGATTCATCCCAAGAGTAATGACTGCAACAGTGAAACACGATGAACATAGTACAGTTGTGTACCTACCATAAATGTAGATGTTCAAGTGTATTCACTGTTGCAGTCCAGGTAACCCACCCACCATCCCCCTTCTCTTTGCTCGGACTTATCTGCACTTCTCTATCCTATACAACCTTCTTGGTGTATTTGCTTGTAGATGAAGGAAATGTTATTTTTGTGTATGCATTTCTTATTATATATTTTGTCAGCCTACCTATTTGGGGCACCTGACATCTGGTGCAAGAAAAACTGAAGAAAATGGCGTCGGCTCCATCTTTTATACCCCTGGTGCACTGACGTCAGGGAAGAGGCGACAGCAACTGACGCCGGACCTAGACTTTGGAATTTTGGCCAACTGTGGGTAGCCTGCCAGCAGGATAACCCAAGAGTAATGACTGCAACAGTGAATACACCCGAACATCTACATTTATGGTAGGTACACAACTGTATTTTCCGAAGAAAACAGGATTGGAGACCCGTGTTGGATCTCAGCATTCTCAACAAATTGGTGAAGAAGCCCAAGTTCCGGATGGTGACACTGAAGTTGATACTTCCTTCCTATTAAAAGAAAACTGGATGCGCTCTATAGACCTTCAGGATGTGTACTACCATATTCTATTGGAAAGGCAATCCAGAATGTTTTTGCACCATACAGTTTCAAGCTGTGCCCTTTAGTCTCACTACAGACCCCACAGTGTTCACCAAATTCATGGCAGTAGTGGCAGCTCACCTGAGACGCCGAGGTTTCCAGGTGTTTCTGTATCTGGATGACTGGCTGATAACCACCCTAACCAGGTATCTTCTGCTACAAGCCAGGGACTATGCACTTCAGCTTTGCTTCTCCTTGGGCATTACTGTAAATTATGACAAATCTGCTGTAGAGTTATCTCAAAACTTAAACTTTATAGGAGCAGAGATAGATACAGACACACTTGATAGCAAGACTCCCTCACAACAAAGTACACGATATTCATCTACATGTGAAACTCTTAATCAGGAAAACTCAAACTACTGCAAAACAAGTGCTACAGGTTCTGGGGAAGATGGCAGCATCTATCGTACTTATTCTTCTAGCTCAACTACATATGAGGATACTTCACTGGTTACTTTCCACACAATGGTCAATCCTGGAATTACCAATGTTGCACAAGATTCTCATAGCCAATTCCTACACAGAGGACCATGAGTGGTAGATTTGCGCTCCTTCAGTATCTCAAGGCTGTCCTTTTTATCCTTCCTCAACCCCAAGCCATGGTGAAGGACGTTTCCCAGATTGGGAGGGAGGGCATTATCTAGGGAAGACAGTTCAAGACACTTGGCAAGAACATGAGGCTTACTTGTACATAAACATCCTAGAGATGAGGGCAGTGCCCATAGTGCTGCAGGCATTTCAGGACATTCTCCCTCTAGGAATGATAGCAATTCAGTCAGACAGTATGTCAGCAGTCTGGTACATAAACAAGCAATGAGGAAAAACCTTATCCACTTTATCATGAAGTTCTAATGGTTTGGCAATGTGCAATGTCCTCCAACCATTTTGATTGTAACGCTTATCCCGGGGAAATCCACCGTGATTGCAGACAAATTAAGCAGGGCCATATTATGTCCCCACGAGTGGTCCCTCAATCAGAAAGTAGCTGAAGAGATTATTCGTAAATGGGGTCAGTCTTACTGCAATTTTTTTGCTTCATCCACCATTGCCAAATGCAGCAATTACTTTGCCCTAATCCCTCCTGTGGGGAAGTAACCAAGGGATGCATTTGTTCATGTTTGGCCTCCAGGATTCCTATATGCTTTCCTCCAATTCCTTTGATTCCCAAATTATTACAGAAAGCAGGTCTGTTGGACATCACGATAATTCTGATTGCACCCTATTGGCCTCATCAAATCGGTTTTCCTTTTTCTACAGCCTCATCTTTAGGACAAACCATGGATTCTGGACCCAGCTGCAGATTTACTGAGACATCCATCGGGAATGCCACATCTCAGCCTTCAAATCCTCAAGTTGACAGCTTGGCTGCTCCAGTTTCATTGAGTGCTAATTTCCCCGTCTGTCCTGTCCAGTAAAACATATTATGTTGTCCTCCTGTAAACCTCTACACGCAAGTTATACAAGAGTAAATGGAATAAGTTCATAATATGCGGTGACTGATAACCAGGTAGATCCCTTTTCTGCACCCATACATTCTGTACTGGAATTTCTAACCAAACTTTTTCATGAAGGTACTGCTGCTTCTACTATTAGAGTCCAACTAACAGCAATTCCAAATTTTCATGTAGGAGAGAATGGCTATACTGTCATGTCACACGGACTAAGGAACAACAATGATTAAACCCCCATACAGGAATCCATCTCCTTCCTAGGATCTGAATTTCATTTTAACAAATACCATTTGATATCCTTCTATTCTCATGTTGCAGTATTCTAACATGAGGGATCCTGTGCCTGATGTGACCCGAATGTCCAGCCCATCTACAAAAGCTTAGCCTGGCTGCTGTATAGTGCATGGGACATCACACACAGGTGCCATAAATGTGACGTCTGCATGCACTGACCTCAGAACTTCTGTGATACCAGTCGAATGTCAGCTTGCTCGTTCTGCTCTGCACCAAGTGACTCCCAAAAGATAAGTATGCTGTTGGGGAACCTCATTTCTAGCTTTGGTTGACGTTTTGTTTTTAGTTGATTCCATCCATGCCCTCTAGGAAGGGAAAATGTAAGTGCAGACTTCAAATTCCGCACAAAGATAACCACGACCTCTGCCTTTTCTGTTTAGGTCCTACCCACGACTACAAAGTCTGTTCCATTTGCCAGTCGTTTGTTCCAAAAACAATGTGCAGTCATCTTTCAGCCCTGAACGTATTTGTTGAAAACCAATGCCTTAAACGACTCACCTTAGGCATGTAAGCTATGCCAGCCATCTCAGGTGAACCACCAAGAAAGAAGGCCAAACTTACTAGGCCAGAAAAAGCGACTGTGCCGCCAAGTTTGGATTTCCCATCAGCTGCTGATTTAGGGGCTGAAGTACATTCGATGGCTTTGGCGACTTCGGCAGGTGCCGCTTTGGACGCTACCCTAGTTGCTCCAGCCTACATGTCCATGGAGGTACCTGAGACATCGGTTTCCGATGGGGGGAACCAGGTTTGCCTGACTGGTTAGGGTTACCTTCTATTCCAGTTGAATCCACTGCAAGCCCTTTGCAAGTCTCAGATCCTAGGCCTTTGTCTGTTCAGCCTATAACAAAGACCTCTCTGAAAAGAAAGCTGAAGACAAAACATCTGTCTGCTCCATCTGAAGGCTTGCCAGACTGGCAGGCATTTTCTCAGTCTCTTTTTAATGCCTTTATGGCCCTTAGGCCTAAGCCTGCTTCCTCTCAAGCTCCTACTACTCTAAACAATCTAATGTAATCTAGTGAGAGGTTTCGGTATTTGGTTTGGATTTTTTTTGTGCTTAATAAAAGTCTGTTAACTTCTCGTTTGAGTGCTGGCCTCTTTGGATTTGATATCTGGTTGCTGGTTGGGCTGTTGCACCTGCTGTACGAGTGGAAGCTTTGTTGCTGCTTTTCTGGCTTTCCTTGTCTGCTGTTGGCTTCTTTTGTGAGAGGTTTCGGTATTTGGTGTGGACGTCTTTTTGGGCTTAATAAAAGTCTGTATTAACCTCTCATTTGAGTGCTGGCCTTTTATGGATTGGACCTCACAAGGTGAATCTCATCACACAACCAAATGGATCCCTCATCCACCCACATTCAGACTAACCCTGTGGATGATAAACTTTTGATCCCTTTTAAGACACCATTATTCAGAGGACAGGCTTTCTGTCCTGTAGGTGGCCAGGAAACCCACAAGGCGTGATCCTGCTTATCCAAATGGAAAAGTTTCTTCATTTGGTGTCTACACAGCTAACTAGATCATTTTGGGCAGATGTACCTCTAGATCTGAAGTTGTCTTCATTTGCTCTTCAACCTGTGGGACACGGATCCAGGATGGATCCGACTCAGCCTCTTTTCTTCAGCATCAGATCTGAGCTCCAGGCTTCTCCCCTTGTCATAATGCCCCTGTCTCCTTCCTCCCTTCAGATCTCATTTGCCACGTCTAACGTTCACATCGTGGTCCGTGCTCTAAGCGTCGTCTTTTTTTTGGGGGGGGGACAAGTTTTTCTGGGTTTTTAGCTATCTTTAGTCCTTTCTCTCTCCTCTTTCACTTTTCTTGCTCTTTGTGCTCAGGCGTCAGTGCTTTGGTAAAAAAATTAAAAAAAAACGTTTTCCGCCTCTATTCCCCTCCCTCTCTCTCGTGTGGGTGTGAGTGCTTTGGGTTCTCTCTCTATTCTCATGGCGGAGACACCCAAACCGGGATTAAGAAAGTGCTCACTGTGGGCTTAAGCTTTCCCCTATGGATGGCCACACTCTGTGCATTGTGTGTTTAGGGGTTCTTTACCTTGATTCCTCCTGCTCGATCTGCGCAGGGTTCAGTTCCCGCACATTGATCGACAGTAGGAATAAACTTATTCTTATGGGCCCCCTTAAACCTCCCACTGTGGAGGCCCAAGCTGCTTTTTGACTGCCTCTGGTCCCCCCAGCCTGTGGGACTCAACCTCTCGCCAAGAGGACCAGGAATGGAGAGAGATGCAAACACCAGGATAGGCCAATGAAGCGGTCCCCCAACTGCCCATCCTTGGCCAAACTGGCAAAATCTTGCCCTGGCCTTGGCTTGAGTCCCCCCCCCCCCGGCTCCATTCCCCTTTCTTCTCCCTGAAGCCGAAGGTGTCTCAGAGCTGTTAACCGGTGTCTGCTTCACCCCACCGGCTGTCTAGGCCGGTGTTTTTGGCCTCTTCTGCTAGGTCCACACGCAGCTGAGGTGGACAAGGGTGATGGAGGTTTGTTCACACGCAGATACAGATGGGAGTCTTGCCTGCCCCCTTCTCCTCTGAGGCTGGGGGCATGCAGTCTGCTTTCATCCCAATAACTCTTTCTCCAATCCGACCCCTAGTTTCTGAGTCCGAGGACTCTGCGTCGAGAAGTCAGTGTCGGCAGTACCTGGTACCTCGATGTTGACCATTGCCTTGAATGGGTCAGCTCCATCGAGCTGAGAGCCATAACCCTGGCGCCAAATCCAGGGGGGTGGTTTTGAATTTGAGTTTTTCAGAGCCGAGCTTTCCACTCAGTGTCTTGGTGCCTGGAGGTTCAACTCTGGCTCCCCCATTGATCCAGAAGATTATGGACCCAATCATAGCCCCAGCTCCTGGGGTTCATTCTCCTTCTGCCTTTGACATGGTGGAGAGGATTCTCTCCATCCCATTGAGACCCTTGACAATCTCGTTTTCTGAGTCCATCTGACTCCCTCTGTCTCTAGTCCAGATTCCACCATCCTGCCACCTCAGGGACAGCCTGCTGCCTCTCTGCCCCAGGGAATTCCCCCCATGGGAATAGCTGGATGTTTTTGAGTCCTCCCCAGGGACTCCACCTGAGGAGGTTCTTCAAAAATGCACATGTAATAGGAGACATTTAGAATCCCAGCCAGAGTCTCTCGCGGAGGACACTGATTTGGAGGAAGGGGAGGTTTCCCCCTGATCATCCCCAGAAGATGTCTCATTTGGAAACATCCTGGAGATCCTGTAGCAGCGTGAGGAGTGGTCTGTTCAAAAACTCAACCCTGATGAGTTGGTGTTCCTGGAGGTGTTTGGAGCAGGTCCCCCTACTTCCTGGATGTCTCCTTCCGCAGATCCTCTGGTGGATCTTGTTAGATCTGGGGAATGGAAGGAGCCTGACATGGTGGAGCCTATCCCCAAAAACCCTGATAAGGTCCTCAGTGCCCCTTCTGATAAACCACATTGATCAAAGGGATCCCCTGTTAATGCCATGGCGGTGGCAGTGGCCACTAAGAAGGAGCTCACACAGGAGAGCTCCATGGTCCATCCACTGGACCAAGAGCCTAGGGCCTGGGACTATTTTGGGAAGCGGGTCTATGCTTCAGTAACATTCTCTGTATGTGCGCTGAACTACATGACCATGTTATTAGGCTTCAGAAAGGCCTAGTGAGGGAGGTAGCCGAGTCTACCCCAGCGTCTATGTCAGCAGTGGATAGGAAGGTTTTCTCCTCTCGAATGGTCACCTTCGCCTGGCTCTGACTTTATAATTTCCCGGTGCCCCTCAAGGTGTCATTTACAAATGCCCCGTACATTAGTTCCACTCTCTTTGGAAAGAGTGTACACTGGTCCAGAGCGAGAAGGAAGGGAAGACTCTGATGTCAGAATACACTTCTCAATCCCACAACAATCCTCCTCCAGGAATCACCATGGGACAAAGAAAATGTGGATGTTCATCGTGCATACAGCTGCAGTCATAACAGATAGGTTCTCCTGCTGTCAGGCGGGTCCTCGGTCGGCCAAATTCCAAAGTCTAGGTCCGGCGTCGGTTGTCGTCGCTTCTTCCCTGACGTCAGTGCGACAGGCATATAAAAGAACCAGCCAACGCCATTTTCTTCAGTCTTTCTTGCCACGCGGTGCCTGAAGCAGAAGCAGTTCGCAAGTGCCGGTCGACCAGCTCCTGAAATTACGAACATTTTGCAACCGAAGTCTTCTTGAAAGCTAAGTACCCCGTTGGGGAAACTTTTCTTGCCTCAGACCAATGTCAGACAAAGTCAATAATTGTATTTCATGTGGGAAGCAAATACCGCAAAAGGATTTTCATTCCCTTTGCATTCCTTGCTTAGGCCCAGACCACGACGTCTCGGTCTGTTGTTTTTGTGCTACATTCAACAAACGCACTATTAAGCGTCGGGCAGAGTTCGCCCAGCACTATTTTGGCAAAGAATTTAACTACATTATGTTGTTGGATACTCCGACTCCAGTTTTGACTAAAAGACGCAAAGATAACGACCGACACATGAGGTCCGCGGCCTCTACCGACACTACGCCAAAGCCGACTACAGGTGGTCTGGTTCTCAGCGAGGCGCCAAAGCAGCCCCTGCCTACTGACGACACTTCATTGGCAGTGTCTCCTGTGCCCGAGGTGCAGGCTCATCGGCCCACACCCCGACTACAGATACCAAAGCCACTCTAGGCGGTGAAACTCAGAATGTAGACAGGTCTGCCTCCTCTCAAGGTGTCTTCAGGCCTTCCTCTTCTTTTTCCATCAAGGCTTTCACTAAGTCTAAAGCAGCCATGCATTCTAAGAGACAAGCTACACAGGGCCCTTCTCCAGGCCCCATGCCTAAAAAACAGATGCTTAAAATGGCTGAGGATTTAATTACTCTTATCAGGGGTTCTCAACCCCCCCCCGGACAAAAGGCCCAGAGTGGAGGAAGAATCCCCTTCCTCGGACCAGGCGTCCAATATTTCAGAGCACTCTGATGAACAGGAACATTCTTACTCCCCTTTTGAAGATTCTGATGCAGAGGAGTCCATTCCCTCTGTCCCCCCCCCCGAGGATTACTCTTTTGGGGAAACCTTGCATACCTTGAGGGAACACTTCCACTGGGAAGGCCAAGAATACTCAGACTCCAAGAAAAGGCTTAGGGATTTTCTCTTGCTTCCTCAGCACAGGCCTCTGGCTATACCTCCTGTCTTAGACATACTAGATGATGTGTATTCGGAGGCCTGTCTTAACCCAGACTCTTTGCCTCCAGCCCCAGTCAAGCCTGACCGGTACTACCGGGTTCCTGACTCACACCAATTCTTATACAAAAGCCATGCGGCTGACCCAGAAACTATCTCACAGGGCCCCAAGAGAATTAAGGCCTCCACTGCTAAAAATCCATTACCTTCAGAGAGAGATTCCAGAGCTTTAGAAAGGTGGGGAAAAAAGGTATACACCTCTGCCACCTTAACCATGAGGGCATTAAAAGTACAGTTTTGTACCTACCATAAATGTAGATGTCCGATAGGAATGCATCTGCAGTCCTTACAAATGGGTTGTCCTGTCGTCAGGCAGCCCTTCGGTCAGCCGGATTCCAAAGTCTGGGTCTGGCTTCGGCTGGTGTCGCACTTCACCCGACGTCATTGCGGCAGTTCTTCGGGTATAAAGGCATCAGCCGACGCCATTTTCCTCAGTGTTTCTTGCCCCAGATGCCAGGTGCCCTCTTGGATGGCTAAATTTGGATAAATGCCAAAGTTTCCAAATAGTAGAGAGCAAGCACATAAAATAAGCATGTATGTACATATATACAAACAAATACACCATAATAGATCCCCCCAAGCTAGCTGAAGGTTGGCAAATACCCTAGGAGTACCTCAGAGGGAAGGTGGGTGTAATCTGACTGCAGATGCATTCCTATCGGACATCTACATTTATGGTAGGTACAAAACTGTACTATGTCCTTCAAGGATGCATCTGCAGTCCTTACAAATGGGTAGAATACCATAGCTAAACTAGGGGAGGAGGAAAAGAGTAGAGATTATGGTGTAGTTAGGACCCCTTGCAAAACAGCAGTGGCAAAACCTGCTCGGGATCTAGAGTAAATTGTAATGCTTGGCAAATGTATGCACGGAGGTCCAAGTAGCAGCCTCTATAATGTCCTTGGTAGCCACTCCTCGTAAGAAAGCTGTGGTAGTGGCTGTAGCCCTTGTGGAGTGAGGCCTGATGTTCTCTGGAGTTTTCTTTCCATGGTAGGAGTAACAAAATCTAATGCAATTTCCTATCCATTTGGAGATTGTCTGTTTTGAAATTGGTTTTCCTTCCTTTCCTGTTGCATATGCTATCAGAAGCTGGTCAGTTTTTCTATTGGTTTTTGTCCTGTCCAGATAGTAGCGTAATTGTCTATGTACATCCAAGGTATGCAAGAGTCTTTCTCCCCTGTTCTGTGGGTTGGGGAAGAATGTAGGTAGGTGGATAGCCTGATTTAAAGAGACTCTGGATACCACCTTAGGCATAAATGTAGGATTTGTTCTCATGGACACTCTATCTTGATGGAAGATCAGGAAGGGTTGCACTGCCATTAATGCCTGTAGTTCAGAGACCCTTCTTGCTGAAGTTATTGCCAGCAGGAAAGCAGTCTTCCAGGATAAGTATTGTAATTCTGCTGTTGCTGCTGGTTCGAAAGGAGGAAGTGTCAATTTTTCTAGCACAAAGTTCAAGTCCCATGCTGGCAATGGAGGTTTCCTGGGAGGTTTCACATTTTTAATTCCTCTCAGAAACTGTCTGAGCAGAGGATGAGAGAAGACAGGAGGATCCAAGCTGTATTCTGCTGAAATAGCTGATGCATGTATCTTGATGGAAGAATAGGACAGGCCTGTATGGAAGAGCTCTGCCAAATACTCCAGGATGTTGGCTATGTTCACCAGTGTCACATCTTGCCCCTTTGCAGTACTCCAAATGAGATATCTTTTCCATTTTGCTGCATAATTCTTTCTTGTTGAAGGTCTGCAAGCCTCCAGGATTATGTCTTTAACCCTTTGGGATAAATTTGGGTTAATTGCTGTTATGTAATGTTCCAGGCAGTTAGCTGCAGAGTCTTCAGGTTTGGATGCAGGATGTTGTAGTTCTGTGTTAACAGCAATGGGATCAGGGGGAGTGTCCATATTTGTTCCCGAGACATGCTCCTCAGCAATGGATACCAATGTTGTCTTGGCCAGTCTGGAGCTATCAGAATGATCCTCGGACGTTCCTCTTTGATCTTCAGAAGCACCTTGTGCATCAAAGGAAGTGGTGGGAATGCGTATGCTGTCAGGTTTTTCCAACTGAAAGATAGGGAGTCCACCTTCCAAGCAAGTGGGTGGTACGTCCTTGTGCAGAATTTCTTTAGCTGGTGATTGAGTGGGGATGCAAACAAGTCTATATGTGGTAATCCCCATTCTCTTGTGATGGCTTTGAAGATGTCCGGATGCAGCATCCATTCGTGGGCATCTGTGGTAGTTCTGCTTAGTATGTCTGCTAGAATGTTTTCCTTCCCCGGTACAAAATTGCTTGTAACTGAATGTTGTAGCTCAGAGCCACATCCCATAGGTCCAGTGCCAGCCGGCATAGAGGATATGAATGTGTGCCTCCCTGTTTGTTGATGTACCACATAACTGTGGTGTTGTCTGTCCTTATCATCAACTGACCTTCTTGGAGAAAAGGTCTGAATGACTGGATTGCCAATTTTACTGCCATCATTTCCTTTAGATTTATGTGCAGGTGCAGCTGGTCTTGAGTCCATAGGCCTTGAATGCACTTGCCCAGCATGTGTGCCCCACAACCGCGGTCTGAGGCATCTGCCGTGATGGTTTGTCTTGGTTGACTGTTGCAGAAGGGCAATCCTGTGTTTGATTGACAGGCCTGAGCCCACCATAGGAACTCTTGCTTCAGGCATGGGATTATTGGAATTTTGGTTTCTAGGCTGTGCTTGTGTTGTGACCACAAATTCTTTAGGTACCACTGTAGCTTTCTCATATGCAGTCTGGCATGAGGGACCAGTATTATGCAGGATGCCATGAAGCCTAGAGCTTGTAGCACTTTTCTTGCAGTTAGATGGTTCTGCTTTGTTAATGTCAAGAAATAGAGAGGTAGTTGCTCTTTCTTTTCTGCAGTTAGGAATGCCATTTGTTTTGATGTGTCTAGTTCTGCACCCAGAAAGGTTATTCTTTGGGATGGAATCAGCCTTGACTTTTTTATATTGACTGTATATCCCAGGGCTTGCAGCAGGTAAATGACTCTTTGTAAGTCTTCTGTTAGCTTGCTTTTGTTGTCCGCTTGTATTAGGCAGTCATCCAGGTAGGGATAAATTTGAATCCCCTGAAGTCTGCAATGAGCGATTACTGATGCCAGGCATTTTGTGAACACTCTGGGCGCAGTAGATAAGCCAAAGGGCAATGCTGAGAATTGATAATGCTCTGATCCTGCAAGAAATCTGAGGTATCTAATGCAAATTGGTCGTATGGGGACGTGCAGGTATGCCTCCTTGAGATCTAGAGTTACCAGCCAAGACTCCTTGCCCAGCATGGGAAGAAGCTGCTGTAGGGTCAGCATTTTGAATTTTGGAACAATGAGGAATGTGTTTAAAGCGGACAGGTCTAGAATAGGCCTCCATTTGTTTTCTTTTCTTGGTACCAGAAAGAGTCTGGAGTAAAATCCCTTTCCTTGCTCCATAGATGGTACCTTTTCCACAGCTCTCATTCTTAATAATTGAGATATTTGCTTTAGAGCTTCTGTCCTTTGAGTAGGTGGTAGGTTTGGCATTCCTCTCTTTCCTGGTAGAGTATGGAAATGGAACCTGTAACCTTGGTCTATAGTTTTCAAAATCCATTTTCTGTTGTGAGGCAATGCCAGTGCTTTGAGGATAGGGTTAGCTTTCCGGGGGAGGGTGCTTCTAGTTGTTCCCTGGTAGGCGTGCCACCGCCAAGTCACTGTGATTGAGTTGTTGTAGTGGTGGTGGCTGCATCCGTGCCTCGCTGGTTGTTACCTTGCCACTGGTGTCCCCTGTAGGCACCCCTGGATTGGTTTCTGCCTCTAGAGCGCCTATTCCTGCCTCTTTGTGACTTAGAGGAGTCCGGAAAGGACCAATTCTTGGAGGGCCAGTTCCTGCTAAACCTTGGAGGTTGAACCTGTAAGAAATCTTTCACTGTTTGTACAGATTGTGCCTTCTCTTCCATCTTTTTTAGTACCTGCTGTGCAGGGGAACCAAATAAATTGACCTTGTCCATGGGTGCATCCAAAAGCTTTGATTTGACATGGTCTGGTAATGCCTGTTCTTTCAACCATGCATGCCTCCTGATAACTGTGCCAGTCATGGCTGATCTAAAGGAAGCCTCCAGTGCATCATAGCCACATTTTAAAGAATGGTTACTAACCTGCTGTATGTTATGTACCATTTCTTGAACATACTTTTTATCTAAAGATTCTTCAGAGGACAGCTTTTTAGTTAACTGGTCAAGCATGAACTCTTGATATTGAATCATATGAAATTGGCAGTTCAAAGCCCTAGCTGACAAAGTAGCAGAGGTGTAAACTTTTTTACCCTATTACTCTAAGGACCTGGATTCCCTTTCAGAGCCGAGGCGGGTTTTAGTAGAAGTAGCTGCTACAGCTTTAGGGCCCTGGGAGATAGTCTCTGGATCTGCAAAAGGAGCCTTGTATAAATGGTGATGAGTGTCCGGGACCCTGTAGAACCTATCGGGCTTAGCAGGAGCCGGAGGTAATGAATCAGGAGCAGTGCAAGCATCATTAAATGCATCATCTACAACAGAAAGAACTGGAGGTATAGCTAAAGGCCTATGTTGTGGCAAATGTAGAAAGGTCCTAAGCTTTTTTATGGAGTCTGAGAAATCTTGGCCCTGCCACTGAAATTGTTCCCTCATAGCATGCAAGGTTTCCCCAAAGGAAAATTCCTCAGGCGGAGAGGCTGAAGGGATGGACTCTTCAGCATCAGAGTCTTCGTAAGGAGAATAAGGAGCCTCAGGAGGGTCTGTATGTTCTGAGTCATCAGAGGAATCATCTGTGGATACTGGCTCTGGGGGCTCTGCTCTAGGCCTCTTTTCTGGAGGAGGGAGAGAGGCCCTGTCTGGATGAGGCTGGGATCCACGAATTAAGGAGATGAGATCCTCAGCCAAAGAAAGCATATGGGAGCTGGTGCTGGGCCTGTGTGAGGGGGGTTTGGCAGGCACTGTTTTTGATGCTTTGGCTGCTTTAGCCCTGGCAAAGGCCTTAATAGACATTGCTGCAGGAGGCCTAGCAGCTCCACGTGCAGGGGTTGAAATATCCAGGGGAATGGTGTCTGATAATTCCTGTGAAACCGCAACAGAAGGTTGGATTTCAGAAGCCGATTCTACCAGGTTAGAAGAGGCCTCGGTAGAAGGCATGGTTTCGGCTGAAGAAAGAACCGCTTGCTCGGTTTCGGATGAAACCGAGACACTTAACCGCGGTTTCGTCAAACCGCGACCGCGAGTGTCGGTCCTTTTCTTTGCTTTTGGTCATTTGCGTTGTCGGAGGGTCCGACGGCATAATATAGGCAAAATCGGAGCCGAAAATCTGTTCAGCAAACTCCGACCGACGTCTAAGCGTCCGTTGGTTAAAAGAAGCACAGGCTAGACAAGCTGCTACGCCGTGGTCTGGGCCTAAACAATGTATGCAGTAGGAGTGGAAATCTTTATGAGGTATTTGTTTCCCACAAGATAAACAGTTATTCACTTTCTCTGACATCGGCTGAGGCAAGAAAGAGTCCCCAATGGGGTACTTAGCTTTTTAGAAGTCTTCGAAGTAATATTCGGTAGTAGTAATCTCTGGATCTGACCAACCGCACTTGCAACAGCTTCTGCTTCGGCGCCACGCCGCAAGAAAGACTGAGGAAAATGGCGCCGGCTGATGCCTTTATACCCGAAGAACTGCCGCAATGACGCCGGGTGAAGTGCGACACCAGCCAGACCCAGACTTTGGAATCCGGCCGACCGAAGGGCTGCCTGACGACAGGACAACCCATTTGTAAGGACTGCAGATGCATCCTTGAAGGACATCTGCCAGTTCCATATGTTAAAGTACCAACAGTTTCTGTTATCACAGTTGAGAAGCAAAATGTCATAACCTGAACAACCAGACTTGAAGGAGTTGCAGGATTTGATGCATAGTGCAGAACAAGTGGGTAAACATACCTTGCAATGTGGTTTTGATGCTCTAGAGGCCTCATGTAGAACTGCTGTTACAGGATCAGTCATACGTAGACATGCCTGGCTCAAGGAGCAAACCTTACCAGATCATGTCAAAGCTAAATTACTAGATGCCACTCTACAAAAAGATGTATTATTTGGTGTTAAAGCTGAGGAAGTATTAAAGAAAATGGAGGAAAAGGCTAAATCAATGCAAACAGTGAAATATTTTCTGCAGGTACAACCTCCACGTTTCAGTAGAAATTGGCCTTCCAAAAATTGGTCCTTTCCAGCCACGGACAGACCCCAAAGAGGTAGATACAGGCGCCCGAGGGGCAGGGGCCAAGCTCAAGGATCATTTAGAGGCAGACAATGGCAATCTCCTACACAAAGAGGTGGTGAGGATAGTTCACAGCCATTCAGAAAGCAAACCCAATGACTTTCCCCTTTGCATGCCAAGCAAGGCTCAAATGGCAGCACCCTTAGGCGGAAAACTGGCATTATTTTTGAAAAATTGGCATATTGTCACAAAAGACAAATGGATCCTGGACATTATAAACAGAGGCTACAGATTCCATTTTCACACCTTTCCACAAAAGAGAGGCATGCCAAACCTGCCACACAATCAAAGGGCAGAGGCACAAAGACAAATTTCAGATCTCATGGACATGAAAGCTATTCAAGAGGTACCTACTCAAGAACAAGGTCAAGGTTTTTATTCCAGACTACTACTGGTACCAAGGAAGGGAAAAGATTGGAGACCTATTTTGGACCTATCCATCCTAAACACATTTTTACTCGCGACAAAATTCAAGATGCTCACATTACAGCAGCTTCTTCCCATGCTGGGCAAGGAGTCTTGGCTGGTAACATTGGACCTCAAGGAGGCATACCTGCATGTCCCAATCAGACAAAATTGCAGAAGATACCTCAGATTTCTTGCAAGTTCAACCCATTATCAATTCTCTGCATTGCCCTTTGGCTTATCTACTGCGCCCAGAGTATTCACGAAATGCCTGGCATCAGTAATTGCCTACTGCAGACTTCAAGGGATACAAATATACCCATATTTGGACGACTGCCTGATCCAAGTGGACAGCAAGCACATTCTTCTGAAACATCTGGCTTTTGTAATAATGTTGAATTCTCTGGGGTACACAGTCAACAAAAAGAAATCAAGGCTAATACCCTCACAAAAAATAATTTTCCTGGGTGCCAACTTGGACACAAACACCCAGATGGCTTACCTCACGCCAGAGAAACAGGGGCAACTAACTCAATACTTCAGAAAACTAGCAAATTTCACCAGGTTGACTGCAAGGAAAATCCTGCAGGCTCTGGGATTCATGGCATCTTGCATCCTACTAGTCCCATGTGCAAAGCTGCATATGAGGAAACTTCAATGGTACCTGAAAAACCTATGGTCTCAACACAGCCACAGTTTGGAAACAATAATACCACTGATTCCATGTCTTCAAAAGGAATTTCTATGGTGGGCTCAATCATGCCAAAGAAACACAGGTCTCCCATTCTGCAAGCCTCAAGCAAATCAAGTCATCACAACAGATGCCTCGGATTATGCCTGGGGGGCACACCTGACAGATCGGTGCATTCAGGGCAAATAGCCCCAAAAAGAAAAGCACCTACACATCAATCAAAAGGAAATGCTAGCAGTAATAAATGCTATTATGGCTTTCAAAGACCTTCTGCATCCAGGCCAACTACTGATAAGGACAGACAACACTACAGTAATGTGGTACATAAACAGGGAGGAACCCATTCATACCCCCTATGCAGGATGGCCATGTCACTTCGGAACATGGCTCTGGAATTACAAATCGAACTTCAAGCACAGTACTTGCCAGGCAAGGAAAACACGCTGGCAGACAACCTAAGCAGAAATATGACAGACCCACATGAATGGAAGTTGCACCCTCAAGTTTTTATAGAAATAATTCAAGCATGGGGAAGGCCAGACATAGATCTCTCTGCCTCCCACAAAAATCACCAATTGACAAAATTCTGCTCAAGGACTTTTCATCCACAGGCCTGGAGAGTGGATGCTCTCTCTTTCAGTTGGACAACAATGACAGTTTATGCCTTTCCACCTCTTCCTCTGCTGCCCAAAGTTCTATTAAAAACCAAAGCAGACAGACCAAAGATGAATCTCATTGCTCCAGACTGGCCAAGACAGCACTGGTACCCACTCGTGAGGAACCTGATGCATTCCCCACCATGGACCCTACCTCTAATGCCTCTTCTTCTGACTCAGCACAGCTTCAAAACTCTTCACAGTCAGCTGAAAACACTCAATCTGGCCGCATGGAAGATTCCTTAATTTCACAACAGACCCTACTCTCCAAGGAGGTGCAGGATGTCATTTTGGAGGCCAGAAGGCCTTCTACTAGAAAAGCCTACTCCGCAAAATGGAAACGGTTTTGTGCCTGGAATCAGAAAAAGGGTCAGAATCCTGGAATACTGAATTTACCTCAAATATTACAGTACCTAGCTGAGATGCTAAGCAGTGGACTTTCATTCTCCTCCATCAAAATCCATGCCTCAGCCATTTCTGCAGAATACAACACTGATCCTCCTTTATTCTCTCATCCCCTCTTAAGACAGTTCCTCAGAGGGGCTAAGAATATAAAACCCCCAAGGAAACAACCACAGTACCTGATTGGGATCTCAATTTCATTTTAGAAAAGCTGACCTTACCTCCTTTTGAGCCAGCTGCCTCAACAGATTTGCAATATTTGTCCTGGAAAACAGCCTTCCTTCTGGCTATCACCTCAGCTCGCAGGGTATCGGAACTACAAGCCCTCATGTCTGTGCAGCCTTTCATCATTTTCCATCAGGACAGAGTTTCCTTACGAACCAATCCATCCTTTATGCCAAAGGTGGTATCCAGGGTAGCTTTGAATCCGGCTATTCACTTACCTACCCTAATCCTCAAAACAAAGGGGGAGAGACTACTACATTCCTTGGACATCCACAGACAGCTACGTTATTATTTGGACAGAACAAAGCCTTTCAGAAAAACAAAACAACTCTTTGTCTCCTATGCTATAGGAGCTCAAGGGAAGCCAATTTCCAAACAGACAATCTCAAAATGGATAGCCCACTGCATACGCTTTTGTTACTCTTTTCATGGTAAAACTGTGCCTACAGGCATCAGATCTCACTCCACAAGGGCCACAGATACCTCTGCAGCTTTCCTCAGAGGAGTTCCTACCAAAGATATTTTGGAAGCAGCCACTTGGAGTTCTGTGCATACCTTCTCCAAGCACCACCACCTTCCATTATACTCCAAAACTAGAGCAGGCTTTGCCACTGCAGTCTTGCAGGGCATCCTGGCTCCTCCTAGTTCCACCTAGTGCCTACCACCCCTTTTGTAGCTTTGGGATTCTACCCATCTGTTATGACTGCAGCTGTATGCACGATGAACATAGTACAGTTTTGTACCTACCATAAATGTAGATGTTCGAGTGCTAATACAGCTGCAGTCCAGGTTTCCCTCCCTCCTTCCCCTCTTGGGACAGGCCTATTGGCTAACACCTCCTCATACAACTAGATTGGGGTATTCATTTGTGGTGTATTTGCTTGCAACTACTGTTTTTTGATTATATTGCACTGCATTATTACATAAATTTATGTATTGCCTTCCTTCTGGGGGCACCTGACATCTGGGGCAAGAAAAACTGAAGAAAATGGCGTTGGCTGGTTCTTTTATACCCCTATCGCACTGACGTCAGGGAAGAAGCGACGACAACCGACGCCGAACCTAGATTTTGGAATTCGGCCGACCGAGGACCCGCTTGACGGCAGGAGAACCCATCTGTTATGACTGCAGCTGTATTAGCACTCGAACATCTACATTTATGGTAGGTACAAAACTGTACTTTATGGAAGTCTCAAGGTTATTCATGGGTCACTCAGGACTCGCCGTCCCCCAGAGGTGGTGGGGGGATTCAACAGATGCCGTCATGGCAGAGGAAGTGGGAGGAACCAAGGGTCTCTGGATTCATTCTCAGACAGGCCCGCACAGCAGCCCTGAAGGGTTCCTGGCTGCTCATCTCTGGAGGCAGTCAGGGGCCGACTGTTGCTGCATCCAACAGCCTTGGGAGTCCATTACAATCAATGGGTGTTACAAATCATAACCAGAGGATATTAAATCCCTTTCTTTCAAAGGCCAATTTTGGCCAAACCACCTCCCAGACATTCCACCTGAGCAAAGGAAGGCAACAGCATAGGAAATTTCCAAGCTGTTCGAAAAAGAGTCATCCAGCCTGTCCCCCCCCCAGAACAGTCCAGGTTAGGCATCTATTCCAGGTTCTTTTTAGTGCAAAAAAATATGGACATAAGACCCATTCTGTATCTTTCAGCCTTAAACCTGTATGTTGCCAAGACAAAATTCCAGATTGTCACCCTCCAATCTATCCTGCCCTTTCTGCAGGAAAAGGACTGGATGTCCTTGGTGGACCTTCAGGATGTGTACTATCACATCAAAATGGGCAGGTGCTCTTGGAGGTTCCTCCACTTCCAGCTGGGGACCAATCATTACCAGTTCAGAGCCCTACCCTTTGGTCTCACCACAGCCCCCAGGGTGTTCACCAAAGTGATTGCAGTGGTAGCGGCTCAGCTGTGGCTGTAGGACTTCCAGGTCTTCCCCTACCAGACAATTGGCTCCTTTCCTCCCCCTCCAGGCATTGACTCTGCCAAGCCAGGGATTTCCTCATCCAGACTGCCCACCCATTGGGCTTTGGTATAAATCTCAACAAATTCCTGTTAGAACCGGTTCAGTTTCTGGACTTTATTGGAGCCCGGTTAGATACCATTCAGACCAAGGTTTTCCTGACACCAAACAGACTTCAATCCCTCAAACATCATAAACATCATGTCTTGCACATTCTTCAAGTTCCATCCCCCCCAGCAGAGTTTGTTTTAAGGCCGTTGGGGGTCCATGGCAGCCATGATCACCTTCATTCCTAGAGCTCGGTTACACATGAGGGTGCTCCAGTGGACTCTGGCACTCCAATGGTCATTTCTAGATCTACCATTGTCCCATCCTGTTCGTCTCTTGCGAGCATGAAGGGATTCTTTTCTCTGGTGGATTCAGTCCCCGGACCTTCTTTGGAGTTGCCCGTTTATTCTTCCCTCCCCTCTGACCATGACCACTGATACCTCCATACTCGGGTGGGGGGAGCATTGCTTGGGAGGGACAGTTCAAGGCACGTGGTCTTCCCTGGATACCCAGTTGCACGTCAGTGTCCTGGATATGAGGGCAGTGCTATTGGCGTTGCAAGCTCTTCATGCCCCTCTTCCCCTAGGGACGATTGCCATCCAGACAAATATGTCTGTAGTCTGGTACATCAACAAATGAGGGAGCCAGGTCTTATCCTCTTTTTTGTGAAGCCATAATATTGTGGGAGTGGCCGATCTCCACCGTCCGTTTTCTGGTGGCAATGCACATTCTGGGGAGGTAAAACATTCCAGCAGACAGGCTCAGCAGGTCCGTCCTGATACCTTACGAGTGGTCTCTGAATCCTTCAGTAGCAAAACAGATCTTTCTAAAATGGGGTCAGCCTTGCTGCAATCTCTTTGCCTCTCCTTCCAGTGTGAAGTGCAACGAGTTCTTCGCTCTGAACCTCCCTCCAGGGGAGTCCCCCACAGATGCTCTGGGTCATGCTTGGCCCTCAGGTCTTCTCTATGCTTATTCTCCACTTCTCCTGATCCCAAAACTCATTCAGAAAGCACAATGCCTGGGAAGCTCAGTCATCCTTATTGCCCCCTTCTGGCCTCACCAAATATGGTTCCCTTTTCTCTGATCTCATGTAGTGCCCCCCCCCCGGGATGTTAAATCCGATTCTGGATCTGATATCACATCCCTCAGGGATTCCACATCCAGATCTGGCCAGTCTGAAGCTCACCGCTTGGCTACTCCAGTTCCCATGATATTTAGGACTCCCAGGCTATCTTCTCAGGTTAAGAAGATTTTGATAGCTCGTAAATCGTCCACAAGGAAGGCTTATTCAAGTATGTGGAATCATTTCTCAATTTGATCTCTTTACTGCTCCGGTTCCTGTTATCTTAGAGTTTCTGGCAGATATTTTTCAACAGGGTGCCAGCTTCTCTACAGTTAAAGTTTAATTGGCAGCTATTTCTAATATCCACATAGGGGATATTTCAGCTTCTTTAGCTTCTTCTAAGCTCTGTAAAGCTTTTCTGAAGGGTACTTTTCTTCTTAGTGCACCGATCAAGGATCCTACGCCTCCTTAGGTCCTTACTTTGGTCCTTCAAGTCTTGGTTTCTTCCCCCTTTGAACCTGCTGCTTCAGTGGATCTGTAGTTTCTGTCTTGGAAGACACCCTTCCTGATTGCTATTACTTCAGCTAAAAGAGTGTCGGAGCTTCAGCCTTATCGATTAAGCCTCCTGACATGATCTACCATGAAGACAGGGTATATTTGCTTCCAAATCCTTCCTTTCTGCCAAACATGGCCTCAGAATCAAACATCAATCACGTTGTCAACCTCCCTTTTTTTCTGAACATTCAGAATAAGGGAGAGTATAAATTTCACCTGCTGGATGTTCATAGACAATTACATTTTTACTTGCACAGAACAAAGGCCTTTCGCAAGTCTGATCAACTTTTCATTTCCTACTCTAATCCCTTTTTAGGGAAACCTGTATCAAAGGTCACCATTGCTCGTTGGATTTCTCAGTGTATATTCTTGGCATATTCAACCAAAGGATGGTCTCCGCCAGGTCAAGTTAAGGTGCATTCTACTAGGTTTATGTCTACTTCAGCTGCCTTTTGGTCCAGAGTTTCTTGGATGACATTTGCTTTGGACTACCTGGGCATCTTCACATACTTTCATCTCCCATTATAAGTTGGATCTTCTCTCCAGAAGTAGAGCATCCTTTTGCTCCACAGTTATGGAGTATCCTTCCATGAGGGCCTTCCAGGTGTTTAGTAGCTGGGAACTCTATTCTACAGGTTGAAGAGCAAATGAAGGTAACAACTTCAGATAAATGAGTTATGTACTCACCATAACATTCCATCTGAGTTGTTGCTCTTCTTTTTTCAACTGTCCTTCCCCCTGCCTTATATGGGCTGTGTGGTGGTCTGGCTGGAAAAGACATGGCCCTTTCTTTGGCATAACTGGTCATTTCTTATGATACTTTCTGGGTAAAGCATTGTGTCAGATTGGGTTGCTATGGTGGGCAGCATACTGTATCTGAAGGGAGGAAGGAGACTGGGGTATTAGCTCTAAAATGATGCTGAAGAAATGCGGCAGAGTCAGATCTGTTCCAGATTATTGTCCCACAGGCTGAAGACAAATGAAGACCAACAGCTCAGATGGAATGCTATAGCGAGTACATAACTTCTTTTTTTTTTGTCTTATCTGTGTGATCTACTTAAGTCTGAACTTTCATAATCCTCAGTGAAAGTCCATTTATCTGCTATATCTGCTTGTTTACCTCACCCATTATTATTATCTGGATTAGAGGGGGTCCTACACTTCAGACCACCAAGGAAACACATCCTCCTCCTTGGATCTGAATCTTATTCTAGAAAAACTCTCAACTGCTCCTTTTGAACCAGCAGCCTCTGCCACTTTAAAGATGTGCACTTGGAAAACAGTGCTTCTTGTAGCCTTGACTTTGGCCAGAAGGGTCTCAGAGTTACAAGTACTCATGGCCAACCCACCCTACTTAATATTTCATAAGGATAGGGTCTCTCTTTGCACCAACCCCTTGTTCCTGCCTAAAGTGGTCAATGAACTTTCCATTAATCGGTCTATCCATTCACTCACTTTTTCTCCTCAAAATGACAGTGAGAGAGTACTCCATTCCCTGGATGTTCACAGATAACTTAGATTCTACCTAGACAAGGCCAAGCACATCAGAAAGTCACATCAGCTGTTTGTATCTCTTCATCCCAGGGCTCTGGAAAAGGCAGTCTCCAGGCAAACAATCTCCTCTTGGATTTTCCACACAATATCCTTCTGTTACTCCTCCTATGGCAAACAGTTGCTTTATATTGTGAGGGCCCACTCCACCAGGGCTGTGGCCTCCTTAGGAGCTTTTTTCCAAAGGAGTAGATACAGCCTTAATTCTAGAGGCACCCACTTGGACTTCAGTCCACACCTTTACTAAACATTACAAACTGAACAACATCTCTAGAGCTAGGGTAGGTTTTGCTAAAGCCATCTTGCATGGATTCATAGAGAGGTCCTCTATCTCCTCCTTCCATATCGCATGCTGAGCTTTGGTATTCTCCCTCATGTTAAAATACTGCAATATGAGAATAGAACCATATAGAATAGTTGTGTAAAATCTTACCATTACTATAAATGTCCTTTTCCATATTACAGTATTCGTGTCCCTCCCCCACTTAGGACCACTTTCCTTTTTTTTTTCCCCCCTTACTGAATGATATCCTTATCAGCTAGCCTTGGACTGTTGTCTGGGGCATTCAGTTCTGAGGTCAGTGTATGCAGACGTCACATTTATGGTCCAGAGTGTATGGTACCTACATCTGATGTCCCATGTACCATACAGCAGCCAGGCTAAGCTTTTGTAGATGGGCCACGTGTTCAGGTCGCCTCAGGCGGAGGATCCCTCATGTTAGAATACTGAAACATGGAAGAGAAGGACATCTATTGTTATAGTAAGAGTGTACACAACTATTCTTTTCTCCTTTGAACCTTCAGCCACACATGATCTAAAGTTTCTGTCTTGGAAAACACACTTTTCTAGTGGTGATTACCTCAGCCAGAAGTGTTTTGGAGTTGCAGGCATTGTCCTCCAATCCTCCTTACCTAATTTTTCATAAGGATATAGTTTCTTTACGTACTAATCCTTCATTTCTTTCAAAGGTTGTATCGGAAAGTAACCTAAATCAATCAGTTGAGCTACCAGTGTTCTGCCCTAATCACCAGAATAGAGGTGAATACTCCCTGCATCTTCTACATGTACATAGGCAATTATGTTTTTTTATTTGCACAGGACTTCAGGTTTCAGGAAATTGAACTAACCTTTCATATCAGAGGATGCTTTTTAGGCCAGGTATAGGTTACCTCTCATCAGTCTGTAGGAAACGGAGTATATTAACAGGCCTTTGCATTAGTCTGCATAGCATGTAATTCAGTGTTGGCCATTTTCATCTTTTTCATCTTTTGGGTTGTCTGATCAGATCTCAGTGCCTTATACCAGTGCTTTGTATCAGAGACTCAGACTCTTTCCCTACCTATAATTCCCTCCTTTTCTCTGATTTACCTCAGATGTCATTCGGCACCTGTTCATCCAGTTATGTTTTCTAGAGCTTTTCCTGCGATCACGATAAGTGAATCCCTTTTTTTCCCTCAATATCCCTCGACTCCTTCCCTTTGAATTTAGTGTAGGATATATTGTAAATTAGGGTTAAGATAGTAAGTAATGAAATTTAGTCCTTAAGATTGTCCTGTTCTTTTTCTTCTAGACTTTTCTAGTAATGTGAATTGATAGTGCTAGATATTCTTCTATATCACTTTTGCAGACTACTCAGAACTTCTTTCTACCAGTCCAAATGCCATCATTGAATGTTGGTCTGAACGCCTTTCTCTTGTGCAAGCTACCAAGCCGTGTTTCAGATAAGTGCACATTTGGGGAGTCTTCTAACCTTTCTTTTTTCTTTAGTGCTGTTGGACTAATGTCATCTGTAGAGGGAAAATGTCAGTGTGAAATGCAGGTTCCCCATAAAAACCATCATGACCAGTGTCTTTTTTCTGTTTGTGTTCTTCCCACGACCATACGCAGTGTTCCATCTGCCAGGCTTTTGTCCCTAAGACCCTGTATTGTAGTTTCTCCTTTTTCTCTATTAGCATTGAAAACCACTTCTTAAGCTGTTTGGCTCAGAGTGCTGTACGTAATCTTCCTGTCTGGAGGGATAGCCAAGAAAAAGTCCAAAAAACTTGGGTCTGATACTGCTCCCATCCAGCCTCTAGTTGTCTCTCACAAGGCTAGTGAAAGTCCAGAGCATCATCTAGTGGTTGCTTCAGAGACCTGTGCTACAACTCCATCTGAGGCTGACATAGATTTGACTTCTCACACATCCGCAGACACTCTACATATGTCTGCTCTTGACGTTAAGGCAGAACCTAAGCTGATTAGATCTAAGGTAACAAGAGAGATTCCTCTGATCTCAGTGAGATTCCTACTATACACATGATCGTGAATGTCGCAAGGGGTCTGACCCCACTAGGGTCCAGCAAAAAAAAAAAAAAAACAGAAAACCAAGCATATTTCCCCTGAATTTAAGGATTCCATATGTCAATGACAGGATTTTACTTTGGTGGTGTTCATTGCTTTGATGGCTTTAAAGCCTTCTCAAGGGGTGTCAGTGCCTGGTCTTCCAGTCCTCTTAAAAGGCCTAGGGAACTAGATTCTTCACACAAGGTACTGGATTTAGGCGAAGAGTCCCTGGCTTACTCTTAAATTCCTTCCCCCTTTTGACTGTGCTTCAGAAGAAAAGGAAAAGGACTATATTAGTCCAGATTCCCCTCTGGAGGAACTCTCCTTTGGTGATAGTACTACCTGCATGATTGAGTTTAAGTGAGATTCTTCTCAAGTCTCAGACATTCAGAAAAGGTATTATGAACTCCTGTAGATGGAGTTTTCTATGCCATTAGCTGTTCCTCTTGTTCTGGCTGTCGTCCTTGGTTACATTTTCAGCAGCTTCTGGGGTGGGGATCCTGATTCTCAACCTCCTGCAACCAGAAACTTGATAGATTTTACAAAGTGCCATCGATTTACAGACTCATATGGCCAGGTATGTTTTTGACCCTCCTTTCTCAGGTTTCCAAATTCTTAATATACGCCCATAAGATAACTAGAACTGATCTGTTTATGGGATTAGCTATTGCATAAGTGAATGGCCTTGATATGAATGTTCATAATGTATGGAGGCCAACTCTGTTTTAATCTGTGGTTCCCCACAATAAAACATAAAACAGTTTTTCCAGCAAATGGCTGTTGTGTTGGAGGCCAACAAGAAGTCATCTTGTAGATATACTCAGCAAAGTCAAAAGGGTTTGTGCTGAAAAGCATCCCCTTCAACCAAAGTCTTTGAACTTAAAAGTCTATATAACTTATCTTAGGCAGTTCACCTTTGGCATCAGTTCTTCTTTGGTTAGAATGCACATCTTTGCCTTCTTGATTTGTTAATGACTTCACAGAGGGCAGAGTTTTGCATCAGCACTGTTTAAGCTGTTCTTGAAGGGAGGGGAAGTCATCTTCTCTTATGTAAGACTTTGGTATGTTAGTTTTTATTGACTTGTTTTCCTGTCTTTTGAGCCATTGGGCTTGACAGAGTTGAAGTTCAACTCTTGGATGACCTTGCTTCTGGTAGTGATTATATCCATAATCTAAATTCCAGAGTTTCAAGCCCTTATTTTGTAGAACTCTGTCTTTTCACAAAAATCTAGCATGCTTTAAGGTAAAGCCTTGATGTGAAGTTGTTCAGTCTTGTTCATTCTTACACATGGGTTTGGAGCCGATCCATTGGCTCAGAGTTGGCCGCTTTACTAGCTGAAGATCTCAGAGTAGCTCAAGACCAGGTCACAAGCCCATGATGCTCTCTGTCCTACCTCAGATCTAGTTTGCCGCTGCAACAGATTGGAGGTAGTCGGAGAGCTCGGGCCAGTTTGTTTTATATTTACCTAATATTGGCAATATTCTGTTTTGTAATCTAAAATTTTATAATTGTACTGCTTTTGGGCTGCTTAGCCTTTGATTTTCTTTAACTAAAGTTTGACGAGTTTCATCCTTTTCAGAGTTGTTGCTTGAAGGGCGTGGGAGTCTCCTGATACTATGGAACCGGCCTATCAGAGGCCCAGCAAGTTTATCACCTCCCCAAGACAAGATGTTCCTCACTAACAGAGTCCTGGTTGATGCTATGGTGGTGGTGGCTGCCACCAAGAAAGAGATGTCAGAAACCTCTTCTACGGTCCATCCTCCTAATAGGGATTCCGGGATGATGGACAGATACAGGAAACGCATCTTTAGTTCTGCGACCTTTGCTATGCGATCATTTAACTACTTGACTCATTTTACCCATCTTCAAAGTGATCTCCTAAAAAAGCTTGGAGATACTCTGCAGGGTAATACAGATGGAGATGTCTCTAAGAAGGCGACAGCCCAACTTAATATCCTTAACTCCATAGTTAACTCGTCCATGCGGCTCATTTCCTATGCAGCCGATGGTTTGAGTCGGGCAGCGGGTTCAGGGATAGCGCTTCGGAGACGGTCCTGGATGTGCTTATGCTCCTTTGCAGAAGCCTTCAAGTCTTCTTTTGTCAACGCCCCATTCAATGGCTCTTCTCTTTTTGGGCACAAAGTCAAGGAGACTCTCACTAGGTGTAAGTAAGAGGGAAAGACTCTATCAGTCCGTTTTTCCACCCCTACTAGACCATACACCCAAAGGGAAGAAAGGTGGAAAAATGTGGTTCCGAAAGTCCCAAGAAGCTTTCCAGAACACACGTAGTGAACCCTCCTCCAGGGGCAGAGGAGGGGGTAATAATGGAGAAGCCGCCCCGGCGGCAGAGGGGTCTGCAGAACCAGGGGTGATAGGGATCAGTTTCTTGGTAAGCCATATCAGCGCTCCTGAAAGGAAGCCCGGCTGTCCTACTCTGGAGGTGGTCGAGGGTCGCTTGGCTTTGTATCCGGATGCCTGACTAGGAATTACAACAGATTATTGGGTACAAAGCATCGTTACCAGAGGTTACATCATTCTATTCTTAGAAAACCCACCTGTTGGGGGGAAAAAAATCCCAGATGTTCCACCTAATCTCAGGGATCAAGCAGCCATAAAAATCCAGAGGCTGCAGGAAAAGAGTGTCATCCAGTCCCAGCAGACCAGATAGGATCTGGAACTTACTCCATATTCATTTTCCAAAGAAGACAGCGGACTGGAGGCCCTTCTTGGATCTCAGCAGACTCAAACACATTTGTAAAGGAGAAGTTCTGGATGGTCATGCTTCAGTCTATTCTCCCATTCCTCAGAGTGGGCGATTGGATGTGCTCTATAGATCTCAAGGATGCGTACTACCATATCAAAATGGCCAGGCCATCCAGAGATCATCTACGTTGCTGGCTGGGAGCTAGTCACTACCAGTTCCGAGCACTGCCCTTTGGACTCGCAACAGCCCCCAGAGTGTTTACCAAATGCATGACAGTAGTTACGGCTCACCTGAGGCATCTAGGATTCCAAGTGTTTCCATATCTGGATGACTGGCTCCTTACTGCTGCCTCCAGGCATCAGCTAATTCTGTCCAGGGATCACACTCTCAATCTCTGCTCTCAGTTAGGCATCACTATCAGATTCAAAAGTCTGCATTGCCACCATCGCAGCGTATATCATTTATTGAAGCAGAACTAGACACTGCCGCTGTGAAATTGCCCCTGGACAGAATAACCACCCTCATAACCCAGGTCTCGGACATTTTGCAGAGAAGAAAAGTACTGGCCCATCAAGTACTGAAGCTACTAGGTACCATTTCAGCTACGCTCATAGCAGTTCCTCTGGGTCGTATGCACATGAGGATTCTTCAGTGGTTACTCTTCACCCATTGGTCTTACCAGCAACTTCCGATTTTGTTCTTAATCATGATTATGGACCCTTGCAAGAAGGATCTTCTCTGGTGTTGACCAACCAACAAGTTACATTGGGTTGACCATTTGTTTCTCCCCCGCCATCAGCCACGGTGACCATGGACTGATAGGGTGAGGGGGCTTTTTCAGGGAAGAACAGCCCAAGGCACCTGGTCCGGAGACTGAGTCACAGTTGCATATCAATGTTCTGGAGCTGAGCAGTGCTTTTGGTGTTGAGAACTTCCATGACTCTCTGCCTCTAGGGACTGTTGCAATACAGACGGACATGTCCATGGTCTGGTACATCAACAAGCAAAGGGAAACCAAGTCTTACCCCCTGTGTCAAGAGGCCTTAAGAATTTGGCAGTGGGCAGTAACCACCGGGAGCTTTCTGATAGCAACATATATCCCGGGGAAATCCAACGTGATAGCGGACAAATTGAGCAGAGCCATTCTGTTACCACACGAGTGGTCTCTCAAAGACAAAGTTGCGGAAATGATTTTCTGCAGATGAGGCCAGCCTTACTGCGACCTGTTCCCTATGAATGCCAAATGCAGAAGCTACTTTGCCCTGAATCCCCCTCTGGGGGACAGTCCAAGGGGTGTGCTCATACACGATTGGCCCCCTGTATACCTTCCCACATACACCCCTGATTCCGAAATTCTTGCAGAAAGCCAAGAGCCTGGGAAGGACTGTAATCTTAATAGCCCCCTTTTGGTTCCCCTTCCTCCGACTCGTATCAACTGGAGGAACCTTGGTTTCTGGACCCAGTTCCAGACCTGCTGACACATACTTCAGGGCACCTCCATCCCTCCCTTCGTTCCCTCAGACTGACAGCTTGGCTGCTCTGATTCCCAACCTAGCCAGGTCACATGATTTTTCTTCAGAGGTACAGCAGTGTCTTCACATAAGGCTTCCACCAGAAGGTTTTATGCTAGTAAATGGAAGCGATTTGCCTTTTGGGCCTCCAAAAATAACATTGATCTTTATGTTGCTCCGATTGCCAGTGTTCTGGAATTCCTATCTAAGCTTTTTCATGAAGGTGCTGCAGCTGCCACCATTAGAGTTCAATTGGCTGCAGTTTTGAACTTTCATCTTGGTGCTGAAGGTTCTAATTTGATGTCTCACAGATTATGTAGGGCCTTCCTGAAGGGTAGCATTCATCTTAGACCGCCTGTTAGACAACCCTTTACTCCCTTGGAATCTAAATTTTGTGTTGTCACGTATTATTCTTCCCCTCTTTGAACCTGCATCATCCTGTCAGTTCAAGTTTCTTTCTTGGAAAACTGTTATTTTGGTGGCCATTACTTCAGCATGTAGGGTGTCTGAGCTTCAAGCCCTTTCTATCAAATCCCCATATTTGGTATTCCATCCAGAGTATCACTGAGGACTGATCCTTCATTCCTGCCAAAGGTGTGTTCTGAGACTAACCTGAATCAAACTATTGAACTTCCAAACTTTTTTAGTAATCATTCTAACAAGTTGTAGTATATGTTGCATAAACTTTATGTCCACAGACAATTGAGATTTTATTTGGACAGGACAAAGGAATACAGAAGATCTGACCAACTCTTTGTATCTCATGCTGACACTAAGAAAGGACTTACCAGTCTCTAAAGTTACCCTTTCCAAATGGTTAACTGACTGCATTAAATTTATATACTCTTCAGTGAACCAAACACTAGAGCATGGTGTAAAGGTGCACTGCACTCGGTCTGTTTCTACTTCTGCCTACGTGGCTTGATTGCCTTTGGACACTATATGTGCAGCTGTCACTTGGTCTAAGCTGCATAACTTTATCACTCATTACAAAGTGGACAGGGCTTCCTTTGGTTCCACTGTCCTCAGGAATGTACTCCCTTGAGCCACCCAGGATTAGGGTGCTTGGGATGCTACCCGTGTGTAAGAATAAACACCGAGATTGAACAACTTCACATAAAGAAGTTATGTACTTACCATAATGTTCCATGTGAGTTCATCTCTCCTTCATTCATTCCTACCCGCCCTCCCCCTCCAGGGTCTCGAAGAACGAGTAGACTTGGGGTCTGGTGGTCTTGTTCTGGGACTTCTTACTCCGGTTGGAGTATTTATTGGGTTATACCTGTTTATGCTGGGTTCAGCAAACTAGATCTGACCTGGTCTCGAGCTACTCTGAGATCTTCAGCTAGTAAAGCAGCCGACTTGGAGCCAATGGATCGGCTCCAAACCCATGTGTAAGAATGAAGGCGAGATGAACAGCTCGCATGGAACATTATGATAAGTACATAACTTCTTTTTTCTTACCATTTCTTTTTTGGGAGTGAAATGCAGTAGGAAGAAGAATCCTTCCTAGCACTGGTTTTTGCTAAAGTTTAGGATGGCAGACTAGTTTTGTCTCCTTTTCACTGGGTTAAAAAAAGGCTTGGCATCTGCTGTACAATTTCTAAATGGATTGCCACAGATTCATTTTTTTGCAGTTGTAGTTTGACCAATGCAGCCAACATTCATTCTGGTAGGATACTGCTATTTCAAGTACTTGCTTCAAAAATATGTTGCCTACATCTGCACTATTGTCCTGATATTGGATTTATGCAGTTACAAAACAAGTGGTACTTCGGTTCTCCAGTAAAGAAGTCAGGCTGTCCTTGGTACTTAAGGTTTTGGCCTTTTGAGCCTAGTCAGTTTGCCTCCCTATTGAAGCCTTTCTATGCACACCAACTTAAACAAATGCCATCTGTTCTAATCAGTCAAGGGCCTCGAAGTATTTGACAAGTGTATGAATATTTCTCATACTTTATCTTTGAGACAGCTGTTTACATTGGATATAGATTTACCGTACCCTTATGTTTCTTTTATTGGAGAGTCTTATTTGCCTTGCGATAAGAATGTGCTTTACAAGTATTTCAAGTTTATTTGTATATTCTTGAATATGTTTTCCTCATACAGGTACAACTTGCTGTAGGGATCATAACTAGGAAGCACATAGCTAGGTGAGCCCTTTTAATCTGTTGCTGGAACATCATGATCTGTGTCGTGGGGTGGAATATAGAGAACTGATATGACTTTAGGATGGCACTCTAGATGTTAACCTGTTGACAACTCATGCTAATAAAGTTCTTGCTTCCTTCTTTGTTTAAAGATGAGATATGAGAAGAACTTTGCAGCACTTCACGTCAGAACTGATTTCCTGTACTTATTTCTATGCCTCATCTTGAAGTTCAGGGGATAAACTCCAAAGTGAATACTTGTCATCCATCTGGTTGCAACTGATGTGGTTTTAGACTCCTGGCTGTTGCTACATGACAATATTTCAATCATAGTAAAAGGGTCCCCAAGAGTTTTTGCAACATCTGACTCCCATACCATACCCTTGCTTTGGGTGTTAGTGCTGAATCATCCTGGCTTTCATTGGCGTGTCAGAACTGACTGACACAGCCAATAAGCTGACGTATTCTGCTGTGTCAAAGGGGGTTCTCCATTTGTACAGAACTGCACCAGATAACATCTCAGCTTGTCCGTTTATATGTCAGTCTAACCAGAAACCTGTATAACTTGCATTGCAGTTATTTCTTGGTCAGGTTGCATATGTTCATAGGTGTTTTCTAGACTAATGACTTCTTGGTCAGGTTGCATATGTTCATAGGTGTTTTCTAGACTAATGACCACAAGTGCCTTTTTAAGCCTAGCCGTGCATTCCAAATCTTGGACAAGTTCTGATACCCTTGATAAGTGTGAGCAGGGGCCTAAGAGATGAACCATTTACAGGTTGCCTGTGTCCATTAGAGACATAGATGCCAAACCAGGGATGAATTTCCAGTTCCCCATCCAGTTGTCCAAGTTGCACTTGAATTAGGTTAGGGAGAAACTCTGCTTCACAAGGATGGGGAGCCTGTTCCATAGATGTGGTAGTCTCTCCAGCAGGTCCTACTTGTATCACAAGCAAGGTTTAAGTCTTTAGAACAGGTAATTCTGGTGCTGTTTGTTTTCTGAATATGCAGGAGGTCCATCAGAGTGGGGTCTGACAATGCCCTCTATGCCAGGCATAGATCTCCCCTCAAAAGCCTGTAGGAAACAGAATACAGGGATAGGGTCCTGAGGTGATCCACATAGGATATTTTACTTGCACCCTGTAGTCATTTAGTGAGGCACCTCAATGGATGGTTCCAACTGCTGGATATGCCTGGTCAGGTACATACCTAAGGGGGCATTGTACTAAATGATAGGGCTGGTGAATGCCAAATACAGTAGAACAATGACTTCCTTGGACTTGGATGCCATACCTTTGTTTATAAATTGTACAACATAGAATGATTTCCTGACTACTGCAGACATGTGATGGTCAAAGGCTAGATTACTTTTGATGTGTGTCCCTAAGTCCCTGACTACTGGGTCAACTCTAAGGGATGTGTTGTCAATATGATAGTTACAAGGGATGGATGACTTCCCAAAGAATACTAGTATGTATGTATTGGCATTTAGTTTTAGTCCATGGCTCTGACACCAGCTGCTTGTCTGTGTCAGCCACTCCTGGAGAACATTTGTGTCAGTGTGGGATTTGATGACTGCTCCTAATTTGCAATCATCTGCAAATTTAGCCAGCCAGAGACCACTTACATTGGCCTTGACTTCTGAGAAGTAAATGTCAAAAAGGAACAGTCCAAGGACTGATATCTAAGGACTCCACATGTGACTGGCCTACTTGTAGAGGTGGACTCCCCAATTCTAGCTTCCTGGGTCCTAGCTGTGAGCCAGTTGGCTATCCACCTGGGTGACATACAAGTTTGTACATATCCTCTTGAGTTTGTCAACAATGCCTAAGTGGGGTATTGTGTCAAATGCCTTGGCCAGGTCAAGGTAGACAGTGAGAACCATTTTCCCCTCATCCATTGCTTTGGTTAGCTTCTCAAAGTAGTCCACCAGGTTGAGTAGGCATGATCTGCCCTTGTCTAAACCAAAGTGGGTTGGGTCCAGTGTCTAGAGGTTTACTATAGTTGTGTTGATCATCTCCATGATCATTCTTGCTATGGCTTTACATATAAGACTAGCGAGACTTAAGTCTGTAGTTTCCAGGGTCTGTAGATGGCCCTCCTTTGTGCAGAGGGATGACTGTTGCAGTTCTCCATTCATGAGGCATGAAACCTGTTTGGAGGCTACAGTTAAATAGTAATTCCAGAGGACCTGATAAGTCATGTTTCATGCTATTTAGAAGGCATCCTAGATATTGTCTGGGCCCATTGATGCAGTGTTCTTGGTCTTAGAGAGAGCATTAAGGACCTGTCCGCTAGTGATAGAAGTACAAGGAGGAATTATATTTGATGGTATTTCCTGAGGGAAGGTTGGGGAGGAGAGAGGGGTAAAGTTGGAGCTGAATTTATCAGCGAGGAGGTTTTACATCTTCTGGCTCAGTATAGGTGGCTCCATTTACAATTAGCTCCATACAAATTTGTGTATTGCCTTTGAGGTTGCAGACATAGCTAAAGAATGCTTTGTGGTTGTCCTTAGCCTGGGAAGCCAAACTTACCTCAAATTTGGCTTTGGTAGACTTTTTGTCCTATGAGTTGTTTGTTTAGTTTGGGAGTACTTTTTATCCTGCTGGGTGCTGCACCTCCTAATTTGTGCCATGACTTTCTTCCTTCTGTTATACAGTCTATTGATTTTGTGATTCCACCAGGGCAGCTTGTTTTTTAAGATAGTTCTGTACTTCTTCCGGGTGGGTACAGTTGCCTCTGCAGCTATTAACATGCTTATACTGGGGTTCTGTGAACAGTTCTGCATAGGCAGGAGTGTTTTCAGGATTTATGGGGGCTTGAAATGTTGCCAGGTTATCACTTAGTAGCAGAAGGTTACCCTTAGAGTAGTCCCAGAATATTCCAGGTTTAGCTGAAGGCCCATGTTTTAGTTTTACTTCAAAGGAGACCATTTTGTGGTCTGACCTTATCAGGGAAGACAGTACAGTAGGGGGTGTGCAGCACTGTCCCATACTAGTGAGGACCACATCTGGTATGGTTGCATCCCTGGTTGGTGTATTGACTATCTGGTTCAAGGAGTTTGTGTTTAATAAAATCCATGGATCTCTGTGCATGTGCATTTGGTGTCATATAGGATTCCCAGTTAATAGTGAGGTAATTAAAGACCCCCATGAATATGGTATTGGGTTGGATGGTTAGTCATTCTAATAAGTTTAAATACATAGTATGGGTTTCCTGGGTCATAGAGGGGGTCTATAGCTTGCAAGGAAATGGTAATGAATTTTACCTATGTTGAGTTGAACATGGAGCAGCTCAAGTGCATGTCAGATATGTGTGCACCTTTTACCCTCTGGGGTGGCAATATTGCAGACAGTCATGGGTCATCAATCAGCTCTGTATCTACTTTCAGCTTTGAACCTATCCTTGATGGCTTTGAGCTTCATTGAGTGTCTAGTACTATATTGGAACTTCCTGAATTTGAGATAATTGATATTATCTTCAGGGAAAACTTTTTTTTTTGGGGGGGGGGGGGGGGGGCATCACCTCTTATCACATGATCTTGCTGCTTCAAACCCATATTTTTAGGGAATTATAGCTGGTGTCTCTCAAAACTCAGGTATCCTTTAGTCCATCCAACATTTCCTCTGGAAAGTGGTTTAAATTATCCTTATAAATTCCAGTCATTAGCCCATACCGGAAAACCCTGACTATGACCTATCTGTGTGTGACTAGTGATATGGTGGCTGGAGGGACTGGGCAGGAGAGGATAGGTTTGTGCCTGATGCTGGGTTACCCTTCCTTAGGACTGAGGGAGGCGGCTAGGCTCAGCCACATTAGCAGTGTATACGAGTGAGTGAGTGTGTAATTGGTCAGAGAGTCCTGGCAGGTTCCAACTGTTGAAGTGGTTAGAGGGGCTCTGAGTCAGGGAAATAGGCATGTGTAGGAGCCTGGGTCCTCCTGATCGGGCAGTCATTAATCTGCAAGCAGCCTACTGCTGCCTGGTTAGATGGGATGGGAGAAGGACTGCTATAGGACCATCATCTGGTCTGCTGTCTAATGCCTAAATCTTCTCTTCCAGTGGAATAAATGGGCTGAGGCTTTAGGGCTGTTGCTGTGTTCAAGAATTCCTGGATGGAGCTAATGAACTACTGGGACACAGGATGAGGAACCAGTGGTTAAGTCCTGTGGAGAATATATATGTAATGCCTGTGTGTATGTGTGTATATATATATATATATTTGAAATACACACACACTTCTTCACGCTATCTCTTTTGGAACAGATATCACAACAGAGAGGCCTTTACTCACTTAACATTGACTACCACTGTCTGGTTTTATTGGGTCAGGTGGATGAGTTTTGAATATTGAACTACTGTTCATACTTGTTCTGGGGAAGGAGGGGCTGGCATTTGCTAAGAAAACCATTTAATGGATTTCTAGCTGCATTTTCTACCATCAGTTGGCACACCACCTAGTAGAAAAGTATGCAGCCAGATGGCAGTCTGCAAATCACTAGTGGAATGACTACTACTAGTGCTTGCTTCATTACTGCTTCCATTGTAAGGCATTTGGGTCCTCCTTTCACAATTTCAGCAAGCTTTATTTTCTTAATTAGCTGTAGCAGTCATGTTTCCTTTTGTATGTCTGTATTTCAAGCCTCCATTTTCATTCTGCAGCTTTTTGGTACATTCTCCTTGCTCTTGCCTCCAGATGGATTAGATTATTGGGATTTAACAAGCTCACTGACTCAGGAAAGGGTCACCAGTAATTAATATCAAATGTACACCACTGCTGTAATTAATATGTGAGGGGGACCCTCCTTGCTGTCTCTCATGTGACCTCTTTCTGCTCCTCCATTGTTTGGATTGCCCCTCCATCTGTTCTTGGATGTTGGAAGACTAAGTAATTTGAGTAGATGTATAACTGTGTATTAATACTATTAGAGTGTATGTTATCTTCATCATGACTTTTGCAGTAGCCTTTAGGCTATGTGGGTTATGTCTTGCTGAAGACACTGCAACTGGTCAGCTTCCAAAAATTCTGACTTCCTCCCACTCCTTCATTCTGACTGTTAATTGGTTAGCCCTAAGGAGGGGAACTTCAGTATTTAGAGTGAAGAAGCTTTAGTACTTGTTGCCTCATTAAGAAGTAGCTCAGAGGCTTCACATGAGCATCATCTAACACTTGGCTTCATTCTGGCAGATATGTCCCATTTGGGGAACCCTTCAATTTAGAATGTTTGTCTTATAAGAAAACAAAAAATTAGTATTTATTGTATTTTGCATCTTAGCAGTACCATCTCTTTAAGAAACCAAGTAGCTTTTTTAATACTGGAAGTTTCCTGTTAGGGACTGCTATTATTAGCTTCAGCTAATTTATTTTGAGAAAGTGTACTGCTTTTGTAAACTATGTTGGATTTCTAAAAAGAATTTAGTGCACTTTTCATACATTACAGTATTGAGACTGTAAATGCATGTGAAAGTACAAGTGTGCTACTTGTGAACACTATTTGGAAACTTCTAGCAGACTCATTCCAATGAAGCTTACTGCATCTGAAACATCCTGCGGTGTCATAGCATGGTACTTAACCCTGCTCCTGCTGGTCCAAATTCAGTGATTCCTAGAAAGAAAGAAAAAACTTGTCAAAGAACTTTTGCAGGCTCAGTCAGTGCCATAGTCAATGGTGGATAATTGCAGTGGTCAGCAGTCATTCCTCAGACCACTCACTTACCTCTCCA